>NW_012120710.1:6382069-6395806 GCF_000951035.1 Colobus angolensis palliatus | reverse complement strand
TATGGGAGTCTAAGTCTCTTTGTAAGTCTCTAAGGACTTGCTTTATGAATCTGGGTGCTCCTGTATTGGGGGCATATATATTTACGATAGTTAGCTCTTCTTGTCGAATTGATCCCTTTACCATTATGTAATGGCCTTCTTTATCTCTTTTGATCTTTGTTGGTTTAAAGTCTGTTTTATCAGAGACTAAGATTGCAACCTCTGTCTTTTTTTGTTTGCTATTTGCTTGGTAGGTCTTCCTCCATCCCTTTATTTTGAGCCTATGTGTGTTTCTGCATGTGAGATGGGTCTCCTGAATAAAGCAAACTAAAATGTATATCTTAAATAATAAGACTTGAAATTAGAAATTACCCCTTGATCCATAAGCTACAGAATGAATGTTGTGTTAGCAAGCAGACAATTAACAATAACTTCCTTGTACATCTCCGTCAGAGCTTTTGCGTGACCAGGTAAATTGTCAATGAGCAGTGATATTTCAGAAAAGAATATTTTTTTTTTTTTTCCAGAGCAGTAGGTCTCAAGAGTGGTCATAATATTCAGTAAACCATGCTGTAGACAGATGTGCTGTCATCTAGGCTCTGTTGTTCCATTTGCGGAGCACGGACAGAGTAGATTTATTAATAGCATCATTCTTAAGGGTCCTAGAATTTTCAAAATGGTAAATGTGCATTGGCTTCAATGTAAAGACACAAGCTGAATTAATCCCTAATAAGAGAGTCAGCCTGTCCTTTGAAACTTTGAAATCAGATATTGGCTTGTCCTCTTCAACTATGAAAGTCCTAGATGGCCTCTTCTCCCAGGATCAGTCTGTTTTATCTACATTGAAAATCTATTGTTTATTGCAGCCACCTTCATCAATGATCTAAGCTAGAGCTTGTGGATAATTTATTGTAGCTTCTACATCAGCTCCTTTGGTTGTAGCTTCTACGTCAGCACCTTGCTGCTTCACTTGTGCTTCACTTGTGGGGATGACTTATTTCCTTCAACGTCATGAACCAACTTCTGATAGCTTCCAACTTTTGTTCTGTAGCTTCCTCTCCTCTCTCAGCCTTCACAGAATTGAAAAGAGTTAGAGCCTTGCTCTGGATTAGGCTTAGGTCTAAGGGAATGTTTTGTCTGTTTTGATCTGTCTAGACCACTAAAACTTTCTCCATATCTGGAATAAGGCTGTTTTGCTTTCTTATCATTCACATGTTCATTGAAGTAACACTTTTAATTCCTCAATAACTTTTCCTTTGCACTCACAACTTGGCTAACTGGTACAAGAGGCCTAACTTTTGGCTTATCTCTGGTTTGAACATGCCATCTTCACTAAGCTTAATCACTTTTAGAGTTTGACTTAAGTTGAGAGATATAAGACTCTTCTTTTGCTTGAATGGTAAGAGATCATTGTAGGATTATTGGTTGGCCTGATTTCAATATTGTTATGTCTCAGGAATTAGGTAGACCAGAGAATAGAAAGAAAAATGAGGGAAAGGCTGATAGTGGAGCAGTCAACACACACACAATATTTATTGATTAAGTTTGTTATCTTATATGGGTACAGTTCATGACATCCCAAAACAATTGTGATAGTAACGTCAAAGATCACTGATCACAGATCACTATAACAGATATAATAATCATGAAAAAAGCTGGAAGTATTGCAAGAATTACCAAAATGTGACACAGGCACAAAGTGGGCATATGTTGTTGGACAAATGGCACCAATAGACTTGCTCAATGCAGGGTTGCCATAAACCTTCAATTTGTAAAAAAAAAGCAATATTTGAGAAACACAGTAAAGTGAAGTGCAACAAAACAACATATGACGGGATATCTTTTCTTTTCTCAAAAATCCTTTGATGGCTTCTCAGGGAACTTATGATGAAATCCAAAGTTATAATGTGTCCTACAAAGGCATGCATGATCTGACTTATTCTCCAGCCTCCTCTACCATAACACTCCCTTTCACTCTTTACAATCCAGCATGCTTTCTTGTGTATACCCAGGGCTTTCCACATCATGACCTTGGGGCACACTCTTCTCTCTACCTGGAAGCTTTTCTCCTAGGTTCTGATTCTCTCTACCTAATTAGCATCTGTGAGTCATCCAAATCTAGGCTCGAATGTCACTTCCTCAGAGGGACACTTTCCAAATATATTGATCTAAATTATTATTCTGTATTTATTCTCACATAATACTTTTCCTTAAGTGCTTACCAAAATTTGTAATTCTATGTTTATTTATGTAACGACTGTTTCCTCTACCAGCAAGCGAGCCTCATGAGGCAGAAACAATATCCACTTTGTTATTATTAGTATATGGATAACATGTAGTTTGTTGGCAATAAATATTTGTTGGAATAAAGATATTATGATTTTTATTGTAAATTAAAAAATACATATTTCTGGAAAGTCTAATTTTGGGGGAGACTAAATTTATTTTTGGAAGAATATATCACAGAAGTTCTCATATAAAAGACATTATTAGATAGTGTGTCATAATATATTAAACTAGAATTTATGTGAGATATGCAAATATTCATTAAATTAATATTGAAAATACAATACTGGCTTTTTTTAAATCATAAAAAGTAATATTTGTGTAAGTGGCACATTGAACATGTAGGACTCTTGGGATGTATTAGAAAAGCATATTTATTTATTTTTTTAATCTCCCACTGTCTGTATAAATACATTCAGTGGAGAAAGTGTTTCCCCGCCCTGGTTTACTTTTACATAATAACAATAAAAAATAATGTTATAGTTACAATCACAGTTTCAATTCAGAAATTGAGACATCCAGTCCCAAGGAATGATCCAAACTCTGACTTTGATTTAAGGCTAAAGTATTTCTGCTCCCGTGGCTGGTGATTTTCTTCAGACAGGAAGGCAGGGAAGGAGAGGTATCACCCTTCTCTTTCCTTTCTCAATTTAGGCTTCCATCCCCTTGTTTTGTCTTGCTAATTGTGGCTTTCTATCTTTACCAGGATTGGCATGGTGGCCGGGATGAGGGGTGTAGTGATATAAGAAGGAGAAGCAACAGGGATAGAAAAGCTCTAACTGTATGGGCATTTTTGTTAGATGGCTGTGCATTCTTTGGCCTGGGTAGGTGTTTACTATGGACTCTTCCTCTCTCTTCCTCTTTAGAAGTCTTTCTAGGAACTCCTGAATGTGTGTCCTGAGAGGCAGGCAATGAATTTCTTCCTGCTGGCAGCTCTCTCTCAGCCTTTGTGTTCCAGAAGCTCACTTGACACTGACTGTGTTGGCCAGGGTTCTTCAGAGAAACAGAAACAAGAATGAGAGTGAGAGTGAGAATGAGAGCGAGAGCGAGAGAAAGTTATTTTAAGGAATTGAGTCATATGATTGGAGGCTGGCAAGGCCAAAATCTGTAGAGCAGGCTGGCAGGATGTGAATTCAGAGGGGAGTTGAGCCTTCTCTGAATAAGTCTTGAGTTTGAATCTGAAGACTGGAAGCTCGGGTCAGTTTTCTGTGTTGCAGTCTTGAGACAGAATTGCTTCTTCTTTGGGAACCTCAGTCTTTGCTTTTAAGGCTTTCCACTGATTAAATGAGGCCCACCCCCATTATGGAGTATAATCTGCTTTCCTTAAAGTCTAGTGATGAAAATGTTAATCTCATCTAAAAAGTACCTTAACAGCAACATCTAGACTAGTGTTTGATCAAACAACTGGATACCATAGCCTAGCCAAATTGAAACATAAAGTTGACCATCACACAGAGTATTTCTGGTAAGTCCCATCACCTTTTCAGGATACTCCATTGGACAAGGTTTAAAATGGCTTCAACCTGGCTTTTCTCAAGTAACACATCTAGTCTGAAAGAAATACTCATACATCCTTTGTCCCAATAAATTTCAGACTTTTGGGTCACCTAGTGCAACAAACTCACCTTTGATCCCATTATTGAGGGGGCTTACCAGTGCCTTCCTGGTGAGAATCAAACACAAGTTCATTGTTCCCCCTGAACTGTAAGTAGCACATAACAAACTGAATTGATTGCCCTCTCTATAGGCTTGATGTGAGGGCAAAGCACTAGAACAGAACAGTTCTCTGCAAAGAAATTTTCCTTAAAAATCCCTTTTCAGATTCTTTCTCAATCACTAAACCCAACTGTTCTTTAGCCTTCTTATGGGTGAGAGGCTTAGGAGTTATAAACTCTTAGAGTGTCTAGATATTCCCTTTGAATATTTGCATTTTTGCCTCATGTTTGTTATAATTCCATTTAGAAACTCTGAAAAACTTAGAACACAGCATTAAAAACTTAGAAGATGAAAAGCACATTTCTCATCATCATCCAGGTCATAGTAAACATTTTGATATACATCATTCCTGTGTGGTAGGGACAGACAATTCTTAAAGATACTAAAGTGATATCTGATTAAAATCTCGATATTTCTTGTGGCTGTGGATTAACAATCTAAGGTCATTCTACATCTAAGGTTAATCTACTGTCACCTCTCAATAGCAATTGTTTATGACTGTGTTCATATGTCATATAAATATATACATTTTAATAAACACAATGATCGTATTCTTCATATTTTTTTTTGTAATTACTTTTTTCACCAACATTCTGTGAACATGTTCTCATGCTATTAATTTTATTTATAACATAAATTGTAGTGGCTGCATGGTATTCCACTATCCACAATTTAATTCCCTATCATATACCATAAAGTTGTTTCCTTTAAAAATGTTCTTCTTTGCTTATTTTGTTCATAATACATAATACTATTATGAAAAACCATGTACGTAAATGGTTCATCTCTATTCTTAATTTTTTACTTAACATTTACCTAGGATTAATTCCTAGAAGTTAAAGTATTTTTTGTGGGCATAGTTTTAAGGCTTTCCTGTGTATTCCTGAATGACCCTCCAAAAACTCTGGAGAGTGAATTTTCTACCGTAATAATACCCCTAACCTGAGAAGCATAAGCTATGTCTGTCAAAACACTGTTAAATTGGTTTTTATCTCTCTGATTATTGGCAAAGTTGATTCTTCCTCCCTCCCTCCCTCCCTTCCTTCCTTCCCTCCTTCCTTCCTCCCTTCCTTCTTTCCTTTCTTTTTCCTTCCTTCCTTCCTCTGCGTCTTTTTGCAGATTCTCCATTCAAGGTCTGTGCCAATTATTTTATCAGGGTTCTTCTTAACATAGGAATAATTTAAATACCTGTCAATATGTTGCAAATATATTTATCCAGGTAGCTGCTATGATATATACATTTATTTTCAATTGGGACAGGATCTCACTATGTTGCCTAACATGGACTGGAACTTCTGGGCTCAAGAAATCTTCTTGCCTCAGCCTCCCAAATAGCCAGGACTATAGGCACATGGTACTACACCTAGCAACTTTCTTTTTAACCTTATAATATTTAAACATAAAAAGTTAATTCATTTTTAATGTATGTATTAATAAATTTCCTTATATTTTTTCCTTTGTATTTATGCTTTAAAAACTTTTCCTGCACTGAAATTACATATATACCCACTTATTTTTTCTTACAGTTCTAAAATTAAAATTTTTTTGTCTATTTTATTCAATGGATAAAGACCAATCCAGGTATCTGTCATTACCACTGACACCTTCTGAACGAAGAGTTCTATTTAGCTTCTTGTGCAGATTTCCACATGCTCTACCATGTGATTCCACTTATCTACTCTGGTTGCCACTGAATGAGCCAGAGGTGTGCACATATCCCAAGAGAACCAATCTGCAGGGAACCAATTTCACAAGTCACCAGCTAAGGGACTATGAGGTGGCCTTGCATGATAGCTCTGTCCAAATGGGAATGACTGGACAAAGAAATTTCTTTCATAACTTGCCTTGGGATTGTAAATAAAGATATAGCTGGTTAGTAACAAAAGGATATGATGGGAAAATGCATGCAAAATTCCCACGAGACAGAGAAAACCATTAGTAAGCAGAAGATATGAGTAAACAGAAGCTATAAAACAGAGAATATAAAGTAGCTAGCTTTTCGATAGCACCAGGAGTGTAGAAATAGAATGGAAAGGTGCAAGGTCATCCGCTGTTGAGGGTGAACAATAGAGTAACACTAGATGTAGAATTACTTTAGATTGCAAAGCCAAAGACTTGAGATGTATCAATAATTCAATCGGATGTCACTTTAATATTGTAAGAGTTTTTTGGTCCTATGAAACAGAAAATAAAATAATAGAAATCCATCAAATTCAGAGGGCTTTATAGTTATATGGAAACACATTTGCATGTCTTAAAATCCAAAGATTGAAGTCAATTGGATGGAGGCCCCAGATTCTATTGTAACTTGAAGATTAGCAATGGCATAAGCAAATCTACGGTATGCGAGTTATGTGGCTTTCTCCTTTAAATTTTGGACCTATCGATACAGCTATAAATAGACCCTTTCCATCAGTGTAACAGACAAGGATCTAGTACCATTCTAGACTGATATCCTTTGGTTATTGGGAAACTTCAGCAAACTAAGAAGACAATGCCCTCCTCTCAATTATTTGGGATGACATATTTACTTCCTTAGTGAGTATGCTAGATATTCTCTTATTTGCTGTTTACTCCTTAAGATTCACTCTCTTTCCCTCTCTACTCTCCTCTGAGTACCCAGGAAGCTGATCTGTAACAACCAGATCAACCAGGCTCTCTTGTCTTCTGGCTTCCAGAGGTTCAGAGGGTGACAGAGAAGAGAGGGGTGAAGTATTTGTTCCCCTGTCTTTCTGTATGTCAGGCTTCAGGTTGGCAGTGCCTGTGATCTCCCACCCAAAGCCACAGCTCCTGTCAGGGGACCACCTGACAGCTCCAGGTTTTATTGCATTCTGATAAATGCCCCTTTAGACCTAGATATGGTATCTGACCTCTTGTTGCTAGCCCTGGGGTTCTTTGCCATTATTGTTGGTTGCCACCACATTTTTTTCAATAATCATTTAGCTAAACTTTTGTCCATTACCCTATCTGAATGTGTCATCTATGTGCTACAAGCACCCTAATGGATTACATAATTGGTACCAAGAGCGGTCTCAGAAATAAGCTATTAAAATGGGATTTTGGGATTGAGTGTCTCACTTATTTGATGCAAAGATAAATAATCTTTTTTTTTTGGCTGGGACACTGATAATCCATGGTATGTGGTGTTATCATGATTACTCAAAGTATCATCATAGAATGGAGTGCAGGTGGAGGGTGAGGGATTAGGAGATAAAGCTGTCTAATTCTCCCAGCATCCTTTATTGAATAACCCAATTCATTATTTTATATTTAACATTTTAAATGTTTCTTTACTGATTGGAATAGTCTTCTTTACCATAAACTAAATTATTTTATATACTAATGTCTGTTCTTGGGTTATTTATTTTGTTCTATTTGTTTGGGTAAGTCTCATGGGATCACTTTATTTTATTGATCCTTCCTGTAAGTCAAAGACACAACACTGGCTCATAATAATAAAAGCTTCTACTTACATAGCATTACTTTGTCCCAGGCAATTTTCAAAATGTGTTATATATATTGACTCATTCCATCTTCGCAACCACTCTGAATAGAAGCTGTTGTTGTCTATGTTTTGTAGGTGGAAAATGAAGCACAGAGAAGTTCAGTGACAGACTTCAGATACTACTAGCAGAAAGCAGAAGAGCTAGGATTTCAACTTAGGATGTCTGGATCCACAGTCTGCACTCCTACGCGCTATGCTACACTGCCTCTAACTATGAGAAAGCAGGGGCATTTTTTTTTCTGGTTACTAAAAAGATACAGTTCAGGTGCATGGCATCTAATAATCTAACTTACACAGCCTGGAAAAATTGATAGTTACTATATGCAGACTGTCTCATTCAATTAACAGTTTCTCAAGTAATCTTCTAGTTACTGCTATATTTTATCTGTATCAGCCTAGCAAACCAAGTCCAAAACATTTTATACATGTCTATCTTTTCTGCTGTTCATATTATTAGTTAGTCAAATAAATTCAATGTTTTTCTACTGTTGGTTTCTCACAAATTATGACTGGCATCTGTATATCTGTGAAGGTTCTACTGCATTGCTGGATTATCATTATATAATTATCAGAGATCACAGATTGCATTGATGAAGGCTATGATGAGACATGATGAAACAGGGTCCATTGTGACTGGTAAAACTGTCTTCAATTTCCTGGTCTATAAAGCAGAGGTGAGAACAACTGACTCATAGCATTGGGGTGAATATTAGATTAAATAAGATGATGTATGTGGGAGCAATTAATGGTGTCTGGCATGGGGTAGGTCTTCATGCAATGTTAGTTGAATCTAAATCATTGTAGGCTATGGTTATTATATGGCCAAGACTGTAAGAGGAGAGCAGGAGTTTTATATATTAACTGAATACTCTCCATAGTCTAGGCACTATAACTGGTGGTTACATGCATATTGTTTTATATCATGGAATTAGTAAGTATTTTTATAAGATTACTTACCTATGTAGTATAAGGCCTAAAATTAAGTTCCAACATTTTGCGCTGCCTTTACATCTGGTGAAATCAGGGATCTGGAGGGTCTTGAATGTCCCAATCACAAGTTCTCCCCACTCCGCTCTAGTAGATAAGGTCTCCAACGAAAAGATTCTCTTAATCAAAGGGACCAGGGGCAGTTCCTACTTATCCTTGAATAGGTATTTCAGTCCCTGACAGTCTGTAGATTTATTTTTAAAAATCACTTATATTTTTCCACAGGAAATAGGGGGCAGCTCACCCTCTTGAAACTAAAATGTCTGCCTCCCATTGCCCTCAGTTATTGACTTTATTCCTGAGTGCAATCTCTCCATGGCCCAGTGAAGTGTGCAGTGTTTCTTATGCCACTGTGTGCTGTAAGTATATGTACTAACAAACAGCTGTGATCGCATCAGTTCAGTTTCAGGTGTTGTGTGTTTGGCCATCCCCATAACTCTAGGCTGAGAATCCTTTAAATAACAAGGTGAAATAGAAGGCTGTCAAACACCCTAGGAGAAGAAATTGAACTGAAGGAGTCCCACTGAATTCCCAAGATTATTGCTTCCCAAACTTTAATGTGGAAACCCATTACCTGGGGATCCTGTTAAAATGCCCGTCTACAGTAGGTCTGCAGTGGGGCCTGACATTCTGTATTTCTAACACGTTCCCAAGTGATGCAGTTGTTCCTCGGACTGCATATTGACTAACAAGGCTCTAAGAGATAGATTCTAGCAAAGGGAGAATGGAACATTCACTGTGTCACTCATTAATGACAATCCAATCATCTAAGAATATGCAACTCGCAGAATGGTTGGTAGCACCCACCAGTATCTGGGACATTCAGCCTGAGAAATAAAAAACTCACCAGGATCTGTGTAAGACACTAAGATAGAAATGGTACTAGAAGAAAGAAAATGCTTAGAAGTCATATGGAGGTAGGGGAAAATGTACTTACTAATCTCTGACACTCTGTGATCAAAGAGCATTACAATTTTAAAGAAGTACATATTAGTGCTCATAAAACTTATCATTGGACTTCTTAGCATTAAAGAACTTGGCTTAAGAGGGTGTTCCAAGATGGCCGAATAGGAACAGATCTGGTCTGCAGCTCCTAGTGTGATCAACGCAGAAGACGTGTGATTTCTGCATTTCCAACTGAGGTTCCTGGTTCATCTCATTGGGACTGGTTGGACACTGGGTGAAGCCCACGGAGGGCAAGCTGAAGGGTGGGGCATTGCTTCACCTGGGAAGTGCAAGTGGTCTGAGGATTTCCCTTTCCTAGCCAAGGGAAGTCGTGACTGACTACCTGGAAAAACAGGATGCTTCTGCCCAAATACCATGCTTTTCCCAAGGTCTTAACAACTGGCAGACAAGGTGATTCTCTCCCGGGCCTGTGCCTGGCTCGGCAGCTCCCACACCCATGGAGCCTTGCTCACTGCTAGTGTAGCAGTCTGAAATCGATCTGTGAGTTCACAGCCTGACTGGGGGAGGGGCATCTGCCATTGCTGAGGCTTAAGTAGGTAAACAAAGTGGCCCAGAAGCTCGAACTGGGAGGAGCCCACCACAGCTCAATAAGGCCTATTGCCTCTGGACTCCACTTCTGTGGGCAGGGCATAGCTGAACAAAAGACAGCAGACAACTTCTACAGACTTCAGTGTCCCTGTCTGACAGCTCTGAAGAGAGCAGTGGTTCTCCCAGCGTGGCATTTGAGCTCTGAGAACGGACAGACTGCCTCCTCAAGTGGGTCCCAGAACCCTCTGTAGCCCAACTGGGAGACACTTCCCAGTAGGGGCCAACAGATACCTCATGTCGGTGGCTGCCCTTCTGAGACAAAATTTCCAGAGGAAGAATCAGCCAGCAATATTTGCTGTTCTGCAACCTCCACTGGTGATACCCAGGCAAACAGGGTCTGGAGTGGAACTCCAGCAAATTCCAACAGACCTGCAGCTGAGGGACCTGATGGTTAGAAGGAAAACTAACAAACAGAAAGGAATAGCATCAACATCAACAAAAAGGTCATCTACAACAAAACCCCATCTGTAGGTCACCAACATCAAAGACCAAAGGTAGCTAAAACCATAAAGATGGGAAGAAACCAGAGCAGAAAAACTGAAAATTCTAAAAATCAGAGCACCTCTTCTCCAGAGGATTGCAGCTCCTCACCAGCATTGGAACAAAGCTGGATGGAGAATGACTTAGACAAGTTGACAGAAGTAGGCTTCAGAAGGTTGGTAATAACAAACTTCTCTGAGCTAAAGGAGGATGTTAGAACCCATGGCAAGGCAGCTAAAAACCCTGAAAAAAAGATTACACATATGGCTACCTAGAATAAACAGTGTAGAGTAGACCTTAAATGACCTGATGGAGCTGAAAACCATGGCACGAGAACTTCGTGACATATGCACAAACTTAAATAGCCAATTTGATCAAGTGAAAGAAAGGGTATCAGTGATGGAGGATCAAATTAATGAAATAAAGTGAGGAGACAAGGTTAGAGAAAAAAGAGTAAAAAGAAACAAACAAAACCTCTAAGAAATATGGGACTATGTGAAAAGACTGAATCTATGTTTGATTGGTGTACCTTAAAGTGATGGGGAGAATGGAACGAAGTTGGAAAACACTCTTCAGGATATTATCCAGGAGAACTTTCCCAACATAGTAAGACAGGTCAACATTCAAATTCAGGAAATACAGAGAACACCACAAAGACACTCCTCGAGAAGAGCAACTCCAAGACACATAATTGTCAGATTCACCAAGGTTGAAATGAAGGAAAAAGTGTTAAGGGCAGCCAGAGAGAAAGGTCGAGTTACCCACAAAGGGAAGCCCATTAGAGTAACAGTGGATCTCTTGGCAGACACCCTACAAGCCATAAGAGAGTGGAGGCCCATATTCAACATTCTTAAAGAAAAGAATTTTCAACCCAGAATCTCATATCCAGCCAAACCAAGCTTCATAAATGAAAGAGAAATAAAAGTATTTACAGACAAGCAAATGCTGAGAGATTTGGTCACCACCAGGCCTGCCTTACAAGAGCTTCTGAAGGAAGCACTACACATGGAAAGATACAATCGGTACCAGTCACTGCAAAAACATGCCAAATTGTAAAGACCATCAATGCTATGAAGAAACTGTGTCAACTAATGGGCAAAATAACCAGTGAACATAATAATGACAGGATCGAATTCACACATAAGAATATTAACCTTAAATGTAAATGGACTAAATACCCCAATTAAAAGACACAGACTGGCAAATTGGATAAAGAGTCAAGACCCATCAGTGTAATGACCTCAGGAGACCCAGTTCATGTGCGAAGATGCACTTAGAATCAAAATAAAAGGATGGAGGAAGACCTCCATCTTCCTCCATCAAGCAAATGGAAAGCAAAAAAAAAACAAGGGTTGCAATCCTAGTCTCTGATAAAACAGATTTTAAACCAATGAAGATCAAAAGAGACAAGGCTGTTACATAATGGTAAAGGGATCAATGGAACAAGAAGAGCTAACTATCCTAAATATATATGAACCCAACACAAGAGCACCCAGATTCATAAAGCAAGTCCTTAGAGACCTACAAAGACTCTTAGACTCTCACATAATAATAATGGGAGAATTTAACATCCTACTGTCAATATTAGAGAAATCAACAAGACAGAAGGTTAACAAGGATATTCAGGAACTGAACTCAGCTCTACAAGAAGCCAACCTAATAGACATCTACAGAATTCTCCACCCTAAATCAATAGAATATACATTCTTCTCAGCACCACATGGCACTTATTCTAAAACTGACCACATAATTGGAAGTAAAGCACTCCTCAGCAAGTGTAAAAGAACAGAAATCACAACAAACTGTCTCTCAGACCACAGTGCAATCAACTTAGAACACAGGATTAAGAAACTCAGTCAAAACCGCACAACTACATGAAAACTGAGCAACTTGCTCCTGAATGACTACTGGGTACATAATGAAATGAAGGCAGAAATAAAGATGTTCTTTGAAACCAATAACAGCAAAGACACATGTACCAGAATCTCTGGGACACATTTAAAGCAGTGTGTAGATGGAAATTTATAGCACTAAATGCCCACAAGCGAAAGCAGGAAAGATCTAAAATCAACACCCTTACATCACAATTAAAAGAACTAGAGAAGCAAGAACAAACAAATTCAAAAGCTAACAGAAGGCAAGAAATAACTAAGATCAGAGCAGAACTGAAAGAGATAGAGACATGAAAAACCCTTCAAAAAATCAACAAATCCAGGAGCTGTTTTTTTTTTGTTGAAAAGATCAACACAATTGATAGACTGCTAGCAAGAATAATAAAGAAGAAAAGAGAGAAGAAACAAATAGACACAATAAAAAATGATAGAGGGGATAGAACCACGATCCCACAGAAATACAAGCTACCATCAGAGAATACTATAAACACTTCTAATCAAATAAACTAGAAATCTAGAAGAAATGGATAAATTCCTGGACACATACACCCTGCCATGACTAAACCAGGAAGAAGTTGAATCTCTGAATACACCAATAACAGACTCTGAAATTGAGGCAATATTTAACAGCCTACCAACAAAAAACGTCCAGGACCAGATGGATTCACAGCCGAATTCTACCAGAGGCACAAGGAGGAGCTGGTACCATTCCTTCTGAAACTATTCCAATCAATAGAAAAAGAGGGAATCTCCTCTAACTCATTTTATAAGGCCAACATCATCCGGATACCAAAGCCTGGTAGAGACACAACAATAAAGGAGAATTTTAGACCAATATCCCTGATGAACATCAGTGTGAAATTCCTCAATAAGATACTGGCAAACTGAATCCAGCAGCACATCAAAAAGCTTATCCACCACGATCAAGTCAGATTCATCCCTAGGATGCAAGGCTAGTTCAACATATGAAAATCAATAAACGTAATCCATCACATAAACAGAACCAATGACAAAAACCACATGATTACCTCAATAGATGCAGAAAAGGCCTTCATCAAAATTTTAACAGCCCTTCATGCTGAAAACTCAATAAGCTAGGTATTGACGGAACGTATCTCAAAATAATAAGAACTATTTATTACAAACCCACAGCCAATTTCATACTGAATGGGCAAAAATGGGAAGCATTCCCTTTGAAAACTGGCACAAGACAAGGATTCCCTCTCTCACCACTCCTACTCAACATAGTGTTGGAAGTTCTGGCCAGGGCAATCAGGTAAGAGAAAGAAATAAAGGGTATTCAATTAGGAAAAGAGGAAGTCAAATTGTCCCTGTTTG
>NW_012120710.1:6300412-6381499 GCF_000951035.1 Colobus angolensis palliatus | reverse complement strand
CCAATGGAACAGAACAGAGCCCTCAGAAATAATACCACACATCTACAGCCATCTGATCTTTGACAAACCTGACAAAAACAAGAAATGGGGAAAGGATTTCCTGTTTAATAAATGGTGCTGGGAAAACAGGCTAGCCATAGGCAGAAAGTTGAAGCTGGATCCCTTCCTTACACATTATGCAAAAATTAACTTAAGATGGATTAAAGATTTAAACGTTAGACCCAAAACCATAAAAACTCTAGAAGAAAACTTAGGCAATACCACTCAGGAAATAGGCATGGGCAAGGACTTCATGACTAAAACACCAAAAGCAATGGCAACAAAAGCCAAAATTGACAAGTAGGATCTTTTTAAACTAAAGAGCTTCTTCACAGTAAAACAAACAAACAAAACACAGAACAAAACTACCATCAGAGTGAGTAAGCAACCTAGAGAATGGGAGAAAATTTTTGTGATCTACCCATGTGACAAAGGACTAATTATCCAGAATCTACAAAGAACTCAAAACTCAAACACATTTACAAGAATAAAACAACAACCCCATCAAAAAGTGGGCAAAGGATATGAACAGACACTTCTCAAAAGAAGACATCTACACAGCCAACAGACACATGGAAAAATGCTCATCATCAATGGTCATTAGAGAAATGCAAATCAAAACCACAATGAGATACCATCTCATGCCAGTTAGAATGGCAATCATTAAAAAGTCAGAAAACAACAGACGCCCAGAGGATGGGGAGAAATAGGAAAGCTTTTACACTGTTGGTGGGAGAGTAAATTAGTTCAACCATTGTGGAAGACAGTGTGGCGATTCCTCAGGGATCTAGAACTAGAAATACCATCTGATCCAGCAATCCCATTACTGGGTATATACCCAAAGGATTACAAATCATGCTACTATAAAGACACATGCACAAGTATGTTTATTGCAGTACTACTCACAATAGCAAAGACTTGGAACCAACCCAAATGTCCATCAATGATAGACTGGATTAAGAAAATGTGACACATATACACCATGGAATACTATGCAGCCATAAAAATGGATGAGTTAATGTCCTTTGTAGTGACATGGATGAAGCTGGAAACCATCATTCTTAGCAAACTATCACAAGGACAGAAATCCAAACACTGCATGTTCTCACTCATTGGTGGGAACTGAACAATGAGATCACTTGGACAAAGGGCAGGGAACATCACACACTGGGGCCTGCCATGGGGTTGGGGGTTGAGGGAGGGATAGCATTAGGAGAAATACCTAATGTAAATGATGAGTTGATTGGGTTCAACAAACCACCATGGCACATGTATACCCATGTATCAAACCTGCACGTTGTGCACGTGTACCCTAGAACTTAAGGTATAATAATAATAATAAGAAGAAGAACTTGGCTTATTTCTATTAGTTTTTTAGTAAGATTAATTGGGAAAAATATCTGTTTGACTCAGAAGAAGGAAAAATTATTTAGAATTTATTTCACAGTGCTCTAATAACAATCATGCCAGAATCTTCTCACTGAGAAGGACAGGAGGAAAAGGAAAGAAGAAGGAGAGGGTTGGATGAAGTCAAATCTTGTTTCCTCCAGGAGGTCTGACTTCAGTGAAGATCCAAAGGCAGAGGCCCCATAGGAGTCCTTCTGCTGCCTGGAGACAGTACATATTAGATTGGCCTTATGCTTAGCAGACAGGCCTTAATGCTAATTTCTCTTGACCTTCTCATGTGATTCATGTCAGCTTGGTCCTCATTTGTTAAGCTTGTTTTAATTATGTGCATAATGCTTCATTATTTTTCATAAAGGAAGCAGCAAAGGAAACAATTATGCAAATGACTGAGGTGTATTGTTCACTGAGGAGTTGTGGGCTAATTGGGCACTGCTACAAAAATACCATTGCCAAATACAGTGCTGCCAAAAAGATTCCCACCAATCCCTATTTCAGATTAAGTACATCAGTGCCTACAGGATAAATGTCCAATAAGATAAAATGCCCTGAGAACTCAGATAAGGCCAGGATTTTTTTGCTAAGGTTGAAGTCTTATCTCAGTTGACCAAGGTGAAGCTTCTCCTAGAAATATATTTTTAGTTTTGTCTTTTGTTGTTGCCAAATGGCAATAATTTGTGTGTTGAACCTAGTATTATTTTACTTTGTCTTTCCTTTGGAAAGTCTCACTCATTTATTCATTTTGTCTATTTTAATTCAATCTAGTTAAAATCTTTACCTAGGCCCCTCGTGTGTGATTTGGCTCCTTCATACCTTAACTCAGGTCAGCTCTCATTGTCACCCTATCTTCACCCCACCATGTGACCCCTAATTCTGTTTTATTAGATCAGGTCAGGAATAGATATCCTATGCTTCCATGTTACCCTGTGTTTTTCTCTCAGGACATCTGTATTTGAAATTCATTGCTGTTGTAAAATGACCTAAGCCACCTTAGTCGTTTGCAATTATCATGTTTTCTCCAGAACACATAACCAGTGAGGATATTACACTGAAGGCAGGTTTCAAAACAGATTCTGCACAACAAATATCAAGCAGGCGCAAAAACTGTCACACAGCTTGTTCTGTTGGCACAGTGAAATCCTCTCTGTCTTTTTTCTGTTTTCTTTCTTTTTTCTTTTTCTTTTCTTTTTCTTTTCTTTTTTTTTTTTTGAGATGTAGTCTCGCTCTGTAATCCAGGCTGGAGTGCAGTGGCACGATCTTGGCTCATTGCAAGCTCTGCCTCCCGGGTTCACACCATTCTCCTGCCTCAGCCTCCCAAGTAGCTGGGACTACAGGTGCCTACCACCACGCCCAGCTAATTTTTTGTATTTTTAGTAGAGACAGGGTTTCACTGCATTAGCCAGGATGGTCTCCATCTCCTGACCTCATGATCTGCCTGCCTTGGCCTCCCAAAGTACTGGGAGATTTTTGTCTTTTTAAGCACCCAAACTAGCCCTTAATTAAAGGGTTCATTTGAGGCAGATGTGAAAATATTCAGTAACAAGAATCAACTAAACTACTAATCAGGATCAAGTACTAACTAAATGGTAGGAACCAAAGAAATACCAAGGTCTAGGGCATTATTTCAAAAGATGTAAGGCTATTATATCTTATCTTAAATATTAGATTTTTATATGTGTTTATTGCAAGGTTGGGAGTGCCTATAGAATATTTTTAGTCATTCCATATAACTGGCAGATCTTTTATTTGACCAAAGAAAAATCATCTATAATATCCATTGTACTAAGTAACAAACCTGCTGTTAATCAGATATTAAGGTAACCAGCCTTCTGATAGCTGCCTCCTGAGTGTGGATTTTGATTAGTCTTTCAAATGCTAAGTTATCATCCTGGAGTGTGTATTTTCGATTAGGGTAGTTCTGATATTAATCAACCACCTCTAAGACATAAATTAAAATGCCCACCTATTGATAAACACAGTCTATGAAGTATTTAAAGTTAATTGCAGACAATGTAGCAGTTGTTAAATTTGCAAGTTATTGTCTGACTTACTTGCTGAAATGCAAGCCCCCTGGAGGGGGAGGCGATTTATTCACATCACATACCCAGTTTCTGCATGGTTCCAGACCTGGAGCAGGTGACCAAGAAATGTTTTGGGAATACATGGGGATCATCTGATATCCTCACTTCTTTGCTTCTCAATTCTCCCTTTGCTTCTCATTTTCTTCTATCACTCTTCTTTCTTTTTTTCTCTGTCTCTTGTGATTCCCCGCCATCCCTTTCTTTTTTTTTATTTGTGTGGGAAACTCGTGTGGCTCTTAAAGAGTTTTGGCCATATATTCTGCTTTTGAAGAATTAGTATGTTTGAAGATTTACTTTATCTTGATTTGGTCACTTGGAGGCTTTATACCTTGTTTTTTTGTCTGCAAAAGGATAGAAGTAGTGCCTATCTAGAGGCTATGAGAATTTGTGGATTGTGCTTCCATGCTTAATTCTTCTTCTCCCTCACTATACTGATTTAGCCCTAGACCTGCTTCACTAATAACCTGATTACTTGAATTTCTTTAGCCATGTTGTCATTCATTTATTTCTCCTTTGGTCTTGAGAGTGTGCCAAGGCAGCGTTTTCTTTGTTGGGTGTGTATATATAATGTAAAGTAGGTGGGCAGGGGCTGGCAGGCCAAGGAGAATGCTTTGCTGCACTTATCATCCTCTTCTAGCTGGGTTCTCTTAGACAAGCCAGTTAATCTCTTTCAGCTTTTGTTTTCCTATCTGTAAGTGGAGGTTATGATGTCAACCTCACATAGAGATCATAAGAGTAAAATGGGATTAGTGTGTGTGGAAGACATTCGGCCCAGATCAATGTTCAACAAATGTTAATGGAATGAAATAATCCTTTTTAGCCAATTGTCACATCAAGAGTTCAACCAGGAAGCTGATCTTTCTGAGCTATGGATAAGAGATTTATTATAGGAATGAGACCCTTATACAATTGTGGGAAGGTGGGGAAAGTGAAATGAAGGGTGACTGGGGTATCAGAGAATACATAAATTTGAAACCGAAGCACATCCAGCCACCAAAGTGAGGCCAAGGGAGAGCTGATGGAGAGGACTGTGGGGGCAACTATTGCCTGTTTGGATCCACAGCCATGTTTGTTAATGGACCTGGGATCTCTTAACAGCAGAGGGAATGGCCAGGAAGAAAAGCTTGACCTTGGGTGGAGGAGGGTGACAACAATGTGGACCTCTCTGGCACCTGCATCTGTCTGACACCACATCCAAGGATGATGATGTTCAGAGAATAATGGCTACTGTTTCATTTCCATCTTCCAAATCTATGCAAATTCCACTTTTGACCAATATAACTCTATATAATATACAGCATAGGTATAAACATTCTAGGAAATGTAATTTCAGCTTTTCCAGGTTGACACAGAACAGACCACCATACCAATATTTTCCAGTTTAGAGCTAACTTCTTTTGGCTTTGATTTAAACTACTCCCCACCCCTAGTAAGGTATTCTGAAGATTACCCTTTAACTATGACTTAAGTTTACGGAGTTATATGAAGTATTAGTCTAAAGAGGCTCAGGATCCCACTTCACACTTAAAATGCAATCTCACATAGAGAAGGATTTTAGTGTAATTATATATTAGTTTCCTTATAAATAAGAAAGGGAGTCTTAGTGATCATAATTTGGGTTTAAATTCCAAATATACAGAAATATACAGTATTACTTGTCAGGTTCTTTATGGTTTATTCATTGACTTATTATTTGTCTTCTCCCATTAGATTTAAAGTTTTGTGATAATAGAAACATTGTCTCTCTTGCCATCTTTTCTTGGGAACCCCTTGGGACTCTGGCATGAGAGGCCTGGACTCTTTTGAACCTGTGTCTCTGTGTCTACGGTGGACCCAGAGCACCATGGGCAAAAAACTGAAGTAACGAGTACCATTTCCCACTTGTTAAGGAGAAATTAAGTGCTGTGGTTCTTGGTTGTTTTAAGGGTTGATCCTTACATTTTTCTTAATAAAATTTGCTTCCTTACTTGAGGCTAATAGCACAATTGTGACACTGCTTACTTCAATATTTTAGTGTAGGTTAAAAGCATTAATCTTCTGCCTTATTAGGCACGTGGGAAGGAAAGAGGAAGGAGATGCCGGCATTGCTCTCAAAGAATTTAAAATCTAGCGGGTTTCGGGAAAGGGAAGAGAACAATTGTAAGATGACTTTGGTCTCTGGAGGAGAACATAGCCAATTCTTGGGGAGGTGAGAACAAAAATCACGAGAAGAAAACTAGAGGGGATACCCTCAGTGGTCAGCCTTCTAAGACTTCATTAAGCAAAGAAAGTGGGCAGTGTGTGTTTATTCCCAATGGAGGAAACTCGAGGAGGTCTGAGGACTGAATTAATCTTGTAACAGTTCTGGTTGAGTGAACTGAGAAGCTTAGTTCTTATTTTAACAAACTGAAACCTAACAAGAATAGATAAAGGAGAAGATAGAGAGCAACCAAAATAGAATGTCTGTGATAACAAACAGGTAAATCGCTAAGGTTGCGAGTCTATTTTTGGCATCTCCATTGATCCCCTCGGGGCCCTCTCACCCCTTTGCACCCAGGCGCATGGGACCTTATGCCATCTGTGGTTGCTCCCCTGGCTTTCATGCTACACCATGGCTCAGCAGGACTCTTTCTCCCATTGAATCTTACCTGCTGCCTTAGTCAGTTCAGACTGCTATACAAAATACCATAGACCAGATGGCTTATAATCAACAGAAATTTATTTTTCATAGTTCTGAAGGCTGGGAAGTTTCAGTTCAAGGCACCGGCAAATTTGGTGTCTGCTGTGGGCTCACCTCCTCATAGCTGTCAGTCTTGTCTGTGTCCTCACATGGTGGAAGAAATGAAGGATCTTTCTGAGGTCTCTTTTTAAAACATCACTAATCCCATTCCTGAAGGCTCCACCCCTATAACCTAGTAACCTCCCAAAGACCCCACCTCCTAATAGTACCACCTTGCAGGTGAGGATTTCAACACAGGAATTTGGGAAAGACATAAACATTTAGATTATACTTCCTATCTTCATCTTATTCTTCTGGGGCTCTTTTGTTTATGAAATCATATTTTTACCCAGACAATTACTATCATCATTAGAGTATCTTACATTTGTAGAGTTTCTTTAAAGTTTGCTAAGTGCTTTTAAGTATATCATGTCATTTGATCAACTTATTAAAATGAGTTAATATCTTAATAAGTTAGTCCCCCTAGGTATTGATACATTAACTACTGGAAATAGTACCATACTCCCCCAAATATCTTAGATTTGCAGAGTTCATTATACTTGGCTAAGTGTGACAACTGTTATTGAAAAGGCTCTATAGTATTGAAAATTGGGCACTGGGGTAGACTGGTGGGAAAGATATCTTAAGGCAGAGGGGACTTTTGGACCAGGGTCAACACACTGCACAACCCCAGAGAGCGCTGTTTACACTGTGGACACTGGGAAGAGTATCTGGCAGCTGTGCAGGGCACTGCCTTTGAGTGGCCAGATGCAGCAGCTTTGTTTGTGGCCTTTAATTCACCCCCCTGGTTCTGCTGCCCATGCCCAAGAAGATGGCTTAAACCTTCTAGGCAGCAATGGTTTGGGGTAGGGGTTGGGTGGAGGTGATCCTGACCCTTATACTTCCCAAGATGGAATAACTGAAGGCCCCACAACACATCCTTCTTCCCTTAGCCCAGGGGCAGTCATGAAGTTACGCTCCACAGAAATGTTTTTTTCTAAACATTCAGAGTAAGTCTCCTTGGAGCTGGGAATAAAGCAGAGGTCAGAGATCATAAAAGTACACAGAGCACAACAGGCTTTATTTTTATTTATTTATTTATTTATTATACACAGTCTCACTCTGTCACCAGGCTGAAGTGCAATGGCTTGATCTTGGCTCACTGTAACCTCGACCTTCCAGGTTCAAGCAATTCTCCAGCCTCAGCCTCCTGAGTAGCTGGGATTACAGGTGTGTGCCACCACGACTGGCAATTTTTGTAATTTTAGTAGAGACGAGGTTTCACCATGTTGGTCAGGATGGTCTCGATCTCCTGACCTTGTGTTCCGCCCACCTCAGCCTCCCAAAATGCTGGGACTACAGGCGTGAGCCCATGTGCCTGGCTAACAGGCTTTATTTTTAAAAATATGTACTCCTCTCTTCTAGGCAGCTGTCATTTACAGCTCGGTTACTATGCTCATGTTGCCTAGGACTTGCACACAGGCTGCTGCGATCTTCAGATGAATTTGCACATGATACTCTAGTTTTAGACATAGTTTGTTTGAGTGCCAAGCACAGGATGTCAGGTGCCTGCCTTTTTTTCTTTCCTTCCTTCCTTCCTTCCTTCCTTCCTTCCTTCCTTCCTTCCTTCCTTCCTTCCTTCCCCTTCCTTCCTTCCTTCCTTCCTTCCTTCCTTCCTTCCTTCCTTCCTTCCTTCCTTCCTTCCTTCCTTCCTTCCTTCCTCTCTCTCTCTCTTTCTTTCTTTGGCTTAAAACAACCGAAATTAATTTTCTTACAGATCCGGAGGCCAGAGTCTCAAACCAAGATGCCAGCAAAGTTGCTTGCTCCTGTGAGCTCCAGGCAGACTCTGCTCCATGCCACTTTCCTACCACCTTGGTAGCTCGCTGACAATCCTTGGCTTTCCTGGGCTTCTTGATGCCCCATCTCACATGGCCTTCTCCCCTGTCTATCTGTGTTCAAATTTCCTACTTATAAGGGCTCACACTGATCCAGTGTGACCTCACCTTAACTAATTATATCTTCAAAGATCCTATTTCCAAGTTGATTATATTTCCATTCTGAGGCTCTGGTGGATGTAAATTTGAGGGGTACAGAAGGAAAATGGTGTGTAGGCAAGATCTGGGGACTGCTGAATTCTTCCCTTCTTTCCTACCTGCTGGTGCCTACCTTGAACATGCATTTAAAAAGCAAAAGCAATAAAGCAGAGTGGGTTAGGCTCTGGGCCCTCAGTCACAGCATCTGCATGCATATCTCAGCACTGTCTCTTACTGTGTGAAGTTCTACTTCTTTGCTTCTGTCTCCTCACCTACTAAATGGGGATAATGATAGTCTTCACTTCAAAGGTTTATTCTGAATATTATCTACATTAACCAATGTGGAATGCTTAGAACAGTTCCTGGCACATGGTTTGTGCTCAATTAATGTTACCAGCTGCTGCTTATATTTTCTTTTAAATATTTTTAACTTTTATTTTAGATACAGGAGGTACGTGTGCAGGTTTGTTACATGGGTATATTGGGTGATGCTGATGTTTGGGATATGAATCTGGTCACCCAGATAGTAAACATAGTACCAAATAGGCAGTTTCAACTCATATCCCCTTTCTTTCCATCCCTTCCCCTCCAGTAGTCCCCAATGTCTATTGTTCCCATCTTTATGTCCCTGTGTACTCAATGTTTTGCTCCCACCTATAAGCAAGGACATGCAGTATTTGGTTTTCTGTTCCTGTGTTAATTTACTCAGAATTACAATCTCCAGCTACATCCATGTTGCTGATAGACATGATTTTGTTCTTTTAATGGCTGTGTAGTGTTCCATGGTTTATATGTACCACATTTTCTTTATCCAATCCTCAGTTGATGGGCACCTGGGTTGTTTCTATGTCTTTGCTGTTGTGAATAGTGCTGCGATGAGCATTCGAGTGCTTGTATCTTTTTGGTAGAATGATTTATATTCCTTTGCGTATATACCCAATGATGGGATTGCTGGGTCAAACAAAAAGGTAGTTCTGTTTTAAGCTCTTTGAGAAATCTCCAAAATGCTTTCCACAGTGGCTGAACCAACTTACATTCCCACCAGCGTGCATAAGAATTCCCTTTTCTCCACAGCCTGGCCAGAATCTATTATTATTTGAATTTTTAATAATAGCCAGGGCCCCTTCTTATCAATCTTTCACATCAAAATGGTGTTTTCAGAACTTCTTGGTTCTTCTGCTCTAAACTCTCTGTGACGTTTCTGCTTCAGGGGCCCAGGAGTTCTGCAAGGACTCCTGATACCTTTGGTTGTCCTAGCAGTTTATCAAGATGTCCTCAGAAAGTGTGATTATTTTACAGGAAAGAGCAATGACCATTTTCTCCATATTTATTTCACATATTTGCAATACAAGATTAATTATAGGCTTTGGAGAAATTCTATTACATTCTTAACAAACCAAAGTGTTCTAAAAGTATTGCTTCTGTCAAAACACCATGTGGGTCAACTATTTCTGCTGACATCTGGTTCGTCTTCATTACTATGTTCATGTTAGGTTTGAATTTCAAAAAGTTTGGTATCACTGCTCCAGACACACACAGATTTTGTCTCAGGCCTCATAAGGAACAAGAATAAATGGGAAAAGCAAGGTTTCTTTAAACATTTAGGCATTCCACCCTTCCCAAACCTCAATTTGACAAGTAAGGAATGCAGGAGCAGGTGACATTTTCTTCAGATCTTGGCGGGAAACATGGAGAGCCACAGAGATAACACGATACATTTGAGTAGCTTTTCAGGGCTTAGGGCAAATGAATGTACAAGTAACAGATGCTCCTCACAAACTCTTACATGAAAGCTGCCTGTAAAGTAACTTTGTTTGAGGATGGGTTTGAAAGTCAGAAGGAAGTAGGGTCTGTGGGGTGTGGGAGTCTGACCCTCCAGTCCTCGCTGTCATCTCCTCGGCCAGATGGCTATTCTAGCTTCCTCTATCTGTCCACAACTGTTTTCTCTGAACTTTAACTCCACAGTCAATTCATGCCAAAACTTAAGAAATGGTCATTACCTGATATTACCGATTTAAAAATATATAGATGTTATCTTAGTGCTCCAATTTATGCCCAACATCTTAATCAATGTCATTCATACTACATGCGTGACACATTTGAATGCTCACATCAATAACTCTCTGCTTTACAGTTGTGACATTCACAAGCTCTTTATTCAGAGAAACTAAACCATCTCTACTAGTTGCACCTAAACTGGAGATGAGATCTTCACAATTTTGCAGAGAAAATCCAACAAGTTGAGTATTTTTTCTCAGCTCCACTCTAGCACTGTGTTTTACCATTGGTGTTATTATTTATATTTGTTAATTTTTATTTTGGATGTTGCATGATATCTTGATGTTGTCAAAGTGATTCAAAGCCTTAAAAGGGTTTATTGATGCATAAACATAATTATAATAGTAGGCACTGTGAAATTCCACAAATTGGGACAAGTAAATCCATGGGAATAATGATTTTACACAAGAAAAAATATATTATTATAAAGCACAACAATAAATATCTGAATTTGAGTGTTACTGGACTGACAATTTAATTTTCCCTTATAGTGTATTGTTCTTTGGGAAAAATAGCATGGAGTCATTGTAGTCTTTTTCTTTTCTTTTTTCTTTTTTTTGAGATGGAGTCTAGCTCTGTCGCCCAGGCTGGAGTACAGTGGCCGGATCTCAGCTCACTGCAAGCTCCGCCTCTCGGGTTTAGGCCATTCTCCTGCCTCAGCCTCCCGAGTAGCTGGGACTACAGACGCCTGCCACCTTGCCCGGCTAGTTTTTTGTAGTTTTTAGTAGAGACGGGGTTTCACCGTGTTAGCCAGGATGGTCTTGATCTCCTGACCTCGTGATCCGCCCGTCTCGGCCTCCCAAAGTGCTGGGATTACAGGCTTGAGCCACCGCGCCCGGCCTTGTAGTCTTTTTCAAACAAAGTTTAATAATACACCCACTGGGGATAATTTCAGCTGCATATAAGAAATAACTCCAAAATAACAATGACTTGAGATTCGTTTCTCTTTCTCAAAGAAGTCTGGGGTTAGGCAGTCTGGGGTTGGTATAGTGGCTCCATGGTGTCATCAGAGCCCAGGTTCTTTACTCTTTATTCTACCTTCTTAGTGTGTGGCTTCTTTCTTACCTTTAAATTCATGGTCAAAGATGGCTGCTGGAGTTCCAGGCAACACAATCTTACTGTAGCCAGCAGGAAGAAGTAAGGATGGGTGCACCCATTCTCCTTCAAGAAGGCTTCCTGTAAGTCCTAACACAAACACATCTATTTATAGCTCATACCAGGATGTAGTCACATGACAATCCTAGCTGTAAGGAAGGTGGACTGGTAGTCTTCCATCTGAGCATCAGTGTCCATCCTAAATTTGAGGTTCTATACTAAGGAGGAAGGGGAATATGGGCATTTTACAGTCAACTAACAGTTTCCTCCACAAATGACCTCCATAGCAAACTAATTTGTATCCCAAGGATAAGCACAAAATGATGATTTCTAGTGTAATACCAATAAATTTTATTGCTAAAGGTGAAGAGACCAAAATGCAAGAATAAAGTAGTACTACTGATGACAAAAAATTAGTCCTTATTACACAAATCACAAGAATCTTATAAAAGTGGTCACAAAGTTAATGATAAATATGTTTGAAGATTATTGGTAAAATTCCTTTATGAATTGGCTCCATTGTGCATTGCTCAGTATCAATAAAATGTAATGTGAAGAAGCAACTACTATTATGATAGCATTATAATGGTAAATATTTTACTTGGCAGTTGTATAAAACCACAGAGATTCAGAGTTTTAAATTAGCTCCTGACATTTGTCAAGTTATATATGAAGGAAAACTGCTTGATAATTTTTTGTGTTATCTATTCCTGAAAACCCATGATATAGGGGATTTGTGTTCTTTTAGTTAGGAATAACTTTGTAAATCATGATGTGTATAGGAAACATACATGGAGATTAGTACTGAAGAAGAACCAGCCATGTTTACATCAGGTCAAAGAGATTCCACTGAAATGTGAAATCACTCACTGTTTTATTTACACGGGATAGTTGGTGGTCAAGTAGGCCACAGGTTTTAACTTTAGAGAGAATAGTGAAAGTTGTAAATATACATAGTGGTTACCTAGTGTTTTCTGTTCAATGAATTATTTAAAAAGTTGAGCAGCAAGTGAAATCTACTGATGGAAGGTAGAACACAGATAGCCCAAGACATGCGATGGTGGTGCAGTTGTTGAACATTTTAATGCTGGTGAATTAGATGATATGCAGCCAACACCTTGACTTTGGCCTTGTGTGATCTTAAACAGAGAATCCAGTTGAGCCTGCCTGGACTTCTGACCTACAGAACTCTGAAGTAATATATGGGTGTTGTTTTAAGCTGCTGAGTTTGTGGTGATTCTTTATGTAACAACAGAAAATTTAACACAAGATGTTCTAGAGGGTGGGAGATAAACACTAAGAAAATTCAGGGGCTCACAACATTAATGAGATTTTTGGCCTAATAGTGTGAGGCACACTGAACATTCTCTCCAAAGTTAGGGGAATATTATTGCATCTTATACTTCCCATTACTAGGGAGGTACACAATGCCCGGCAGGCATCTTTGATTTATAGAGGCAGCATGTTATGTACTTAAGAATATTGCTTCAACCCATACACTGGGTGACACATAAGACTTCCAACTTTGTGTGGGGCTCAGGACATAAAAGGATCTGTGGTAAGTCTAGGCTGTGAGATCCTTTCTGCACTGGAATTGGCACCTATTCCAAATATAGGTTTGCCTTTTGTCTGCAGAGCTTCATCCAGCACCATTAACCAAGGGCTGAGAGAGAGTTTGAGCTGTAGCATGGGATCCCACATAACACTGCAATGGTCCAGGACACCCACTATATAGCAAAGGAGTGCAGCAGGGGGCACATGGCCATGGTATCCACTGGTCCTATCAAATACCCCACCACCTAGAGGCTACTGAACTGAGAGTAAAGCAGTCTGTCAAAGGCCCAGCTGACATACTGCCTGGGAAAAGGTGCCTTGTGCAGATGGGACACCATCCTCTAGGATGTAGTATACACCCCAAATCCATACACATATCATGTTACACATATCGTGTTTTCAAAACGTAGAATATATAGATCTGGAAAGCAAGAGGTGAAAGTAGCAGTGACCCTGTTACAGTCAGCCCTAGTGGCCCCCTTAGGGAAATTTTGTGCTTCCCTTCTCTACAACTCTGGGTTCTGACATTTTAGTGGCCTTGGTTTTTAGAGGGTAAATCGTTTCACCAAGGAACAGAGAAAGATTATTTAAGGTAAGAACTGCTGCTTAGTTACTTCAAAGATGTTGTCTCAAGAGACCAGTAGGCAAAGAAAGTAATTGCCATACTGGCAGGAATAATTGACCCTAACCATCAGCTGCTGTTGAGCAATACAGGAACAGAGAATGATATATTTCGCACCAAGGTGATCCACTTGGTTGGCTCTTGGCAACCCTTTGCCCAGTTTTGATGGTAAATGAACAAATACAGCAATCATGGCCTGAGAAGGTCATGGTGACCAGTGAGTTGCCAATGGCAGCCCTAGGAGTCTATCACATCAGCAGCCTAGCTACCTAGACCAGCAGAGATGCTAGTTGAGGGAAAAGAGACTCTAGAATTGGTAGTGGAGGACAGGAAAGATAACTGTCTGTGACTTCCTTGAGATAGCTGCAATGACAGGAATGGTAGTTTCTCTTATTAACCTTTCTCTTATAAGAGTCCTCCAGAATACTGGAGTTTTCCCAGAATTTATTACATGAAACAAGTGGATCTAAATGCTGCCAAAAGTTGTCTACAGTGAAGGTCATGGTGTGCCAACCAGATCCGCTTCCAGGTCTGTTTGTTAATCCCCCCAACTGGCGGGAGTGTTGGTGGCAGATAGTTGAAGGGGTGGCCTGCCCCTCCACACTTGTGGGTGCTTCTCGTTAGGTGGAACGAGAGACTTGAGAAAAGGAAATAATACACAGAGACAAAGTATAGAGAAAGAAAAGCGGGACCCAGGGGACCGGCGCTTAGCTTACAGAGGACCCACGCCGGCCCCGGCCTCTGAATTCCCTTAGTATTTATTGATCATTATCTTTACCATCAAAGAAAAAGGGAAGTGGCAGGATCACAGGGTCATCGTAGGGAGGTCAGCAGTAAGACATATGAACAAAAATCCTTGTAACATAAATAAAATTAAAGGAAAATGCTGTGCCTTGAGATGCATATGCGAACATCTCCATAAACCTTTTAGCAGTATTGCTCCAGCAAGCCCCACCTTATTCCTAAAGGCGGTTTTCTCCTTGCTTAGTAAACAAACCATTGCCCAGGGAGGGCAGGAGACAAATGTTTTTCTCTATTTTGAGATTTAAGAGAATGGTGATGACCTTTAACCACAAGCAGCCTTTAGGCACTTGTTTAACAAAGCACATTCTGCACAGCCCAAAATCCTTTTAACCTTAAGTCACTTTTGCACATGTCTCTTGCAAGGACAAAGTTGGAGGTAAGGTCACAGATCAACAGCATCTCAAATACAGAGCCCAATGGAGTCTCTTATGTCTACTTCCTTCTATATAGACACAGTAACAGGCTGATCTCTTTCTTTTCCCCACAATAGTCACAGTTGAGCTTCCTTTCTGGGACTTGCCATGGAGTGGAGAGAGCTGTCTTGCCTGAATTTATGTCCTTGTGGAGTGAGGGTGAGGAGACAGGTGAACCTGTAATATCACCAACTTAAGACAAAGCTGAAGGGGCGCCTCAGACTCAGAGGTCCTCACAGGATTGGCTGAGACCTTTGTCGCAACTGTGCTGCAGTTCCAACTTGCCCAATCCTGCTTCTTTCTCTCCCTTTCAGGTGCTGATCCCAAATTCACTTTCCAATAAGCCCCCTGCACACAAATCTCCATTTTGGAGAATGATCCTCAGGTTTCTGATCTGTGAGAGGTTTTTCCCAACTTACATTCCACTAGAAAAAATAAAGTAATCATTTTATTAAAGTATGTCTGGCATTGGATACCTTGATTTTTAAAGTTGGAAATGTATTTTTTGTTGTCTAACTTTATTATGCAAAATGACATGTCAGTTTTATCTAGAATTTTAAAAATTACTACAAAGGTTGAAAATATTCTTACATATTCATTTACCAGTTAATCGTTTTTCTTTCATAAAATGTCTGTAGGCATGAATATTTCTGAACCTGGCCTTTTAACGTCATCCAGACCGATAACTGTTTCTTTTCCACCTTTCCTACTTCTTTTACATGGTGCTTTTACAGAGGATTTTGAAGCATGCTGATCTTGTTTACTGTCAGGGTTTAAGACACTATTCCATTCTTCAATCTCCCAAATTCCTAGAAGGACCTATTAATAAAATTGGGTAGAACACTGGGTTGAAAATATGCTAAATGTAAATAGGTTTTTTATTAAAGAGCAATAAACATACTTCATTACTTCTTTTGCTTGTTTAAGCTTTTGGAGCTTGTGACTTCAACTTTTCCAAGGCTGGGCTATTTACTCTGGATGTAGGACTACATATTTCAGGACTAAATGTGCAGACATAACACTCAGTATTCATAACCCTGTATTGGGACCCTCTTCAGACTGACAAAAAACTTCAGCTTTCATCTGACTTCATAGAAAAGATTACACAGACTTAAGGATATTTGGAAGTCTTTTCAAAAGTCAAAAACACTTTTATATCACTCCAAACTACTATTGACATTAAAAACTTGATTATGCAAAGAACTTCATCTCTAGGACAGGAATTACCAAATGCCAAAAATAACTCAATTGAGACCTAGAATCTTTTCCTCGCTCTCAGAGAAGTGATGTTAGTAGGATTAGTTAACAGGCCAGAATACCCCTTTTGAGCAAAGACATCATAGGTGATTAATGGTATATTTGGAAACAGGCATCCAAATATACCATTGACTTAGGCATACTATTGACTTAGGATGGTTTAACTTGAGAACTTTCATCTTTATAGGCTTATCATAAGTAGGGCTTTAATCATAAAGAACAAATTTTTATTTATGATTACCTAACAGTTGAAACTGATGTGCTCTCAGAATAAAGTCAATGCAAATAATTAGTGATAAGACAATGTGATGTGCTAATTTGAGAGGTGGAAAAATTGTGATGATATGGATTCATGATTGGCTAAAGAACATGCCCTTGAACTAAGCTATAAATTTTGGCAAGGGCAGTCATTATCTCTTTTTAAAACTCTTACAAACAGAGCCTGTGAAAACATCACAGAAACATGATAAATGGAGTAATAGATGGTTTGAATATTCCAAAAGAGAACTGATTATCAAATTATCAGATTTTAGTACAAGCTGAAAGGGTTGATGTAGAGAAGTTAGCTGAAGTCTTTGAAAATGCGCTACTGTTCAAGATGTGTGTTTAATTTTTGAAAAGGAAACAGGAGATCTCTGCAAGAGAAGTCACCTGGAAAACTCCTCCCTTAGAATTGACCATTCATCCTCACTAGCTTATCAGTGGAAAATTTTGCCCCAGGCAATTCAAATATTGAACATTTCTAGGTCCCTGGAGCAAAGAGAATTGCTGATTCTGACTACTTAGAAACCTAGCAGGAAAAGGCCTCTTTAGTCCACTGGACTCTCATTTTCAGGAACTAAACAATTAGCCTATATCCTCCCTCATCACAGACATTTTCAAATGTAGATTTATATCATGTGTTTGGTTTTACATACTAAATATATTTTTATGGAAGCGTGTATACAAAGTGTGGGGGTTTTTCTTTTCATGATTATTTGGCATTTTAATTAAGCGAAATGGGATTTTAGGAACAAAACTCAAATTTATAAAACTTCAACTAATTTAGCTGTCATCCAGAAACGTTATTGTAAATAATTTGTCAATAAGATCTGCATTTCTAATTTCAGTTTGTCATTCCTTCTGAGGCACAGAGAAAGGAAAAGAAAAATGACGGTTAATGTTTGTTGAGCACTATGCACAAAGGATCTTATTTAGTCCTTATAAACAACACTGCCAAATAAGACTTATTATCTGTGGTTTTTTAGGTGAGGAACTGGAGGCTATGGGAGATTGAGTTATGTGCCCAAGGTCATTAAAGACAGTAACTTGGCCGGGCGCGGTGGCTCAAGCCTGTAATCCCAGCACTTTGGGAGGCCCAGACGTGCGGATCACGAGGTCAGGAGATCGAGACCATCCTGGCTAACACTGTGAAACCCCGTCTCTACTAAAAAAAAACTAGCCGGGCGAGGTGGCGGGCGCCTGTAGTCCCAGCTACTCTGGAGGCTGAGGCAGGAGAATGGCGTAAACCCGGGAGGCGGAGCTTGCAGTGAGCTGAGATCCGGCCACTGCACTCCAGCCAGGGCGACAGAGCAAGACTCTGTCTCAAAAAAAAAAAAAAAAAAAAAGACAGTAACTTGCAGAACTGAGACTTAACTGCGGTTTTATGTCCACACGCCAATTTGCCAATGATCTATCCAACAAGAAGATAAAGGTGTGGCATGAAGTTATTAGTTTGAAAGTAAACATTGTGAGTCTAGGCTGGACGCGGTGGCTCATGCCTGTAATCCCAGCACTTTGGGAGGCCGAGGCGGGTGGATTACCCCAGGCCAGGAATTTGCGACCTGCCTGACCAACGTGGTAAAGCCCCGTCCCTACTAAAAATACAAGAAAATTAGCCGGGCGTGGTGGCGGACGCCTGTAATCCCAGCTACTCGCGGCTGAGGCAGGAGAATCGCTTGAACTGGGAGGCGGAGGTTGCGGTGAGCCCAGATGGCGCCCTTGCACTCCACCCTGGGGGACAGAATGAGACTTCGTCTCAAAACAAACAAACAAACAAAAAACATTGTGAGTTTTACTTTGTTTTATCCTACAATATGCCTAGCTTAGGGCTGGATACATAATAGATGAACAATAGGAAGGTGAGGAGATGGATAAAGCATGGACTTGGGAACTGTAGCACTCAGGCTCCAGAGTCAAACCCTTGGGCTGAAATCCTTGATTCACCACTAACCAAACAGGTTACCTTGGGTGAGTAACTTTTACTTCCTAGTTGTGCCTCAGTTTCCTCACATGGTAGTGTCATGGGATCCTTGGGGTGTTGTTTTGCCAGCTGGAAACCTCTGTGGCTGGTGGCACCTTCTGCTTGAGCATTGCTCACGCCTGCTGGGCTTGTTCCACCCACTCAGCCTAGTGGGCTGCGCTTGGCTCATGCTATTGGCCCAGATCCCACACCTGCCAAGGGTGAGCCCGGCATGGAGCTGCAAAGAGTGTGTGGGTGAGTGAGTGCGTGGTCTGGCCACTATGCACAGCCAGGCATGCTGGCTGTTGCGGCAGGGCAGGCTGCTCCTTGCGCCAGGACAGGTGCCAGCCCCGTGCAAAACTGCGGCTGGAGAGGGACCCCATGCAGCTTCTGCTGTGGACACCTGCATCTGGACGAGGGGGATGTGTTGATGCCCAGAAGCTTGGAAATGCCAGGAACTGCAGGGCCTCAAAGAGAGTGTCACAGTCCTGACTCACGGAGCCCCTATGTCTGGGCTCCCTGAAGGGCCCCAGCTTTTCTCTCCTTCTTGTTGCCCACAGCATGGTGAGGTGGCAGGGATATTTCATTCCTGTTTGTGTTATGACTCTTTCAGTCCTGCCATTTGGCAGGTCCTGAGTTCTTGTCCTGCATCCAGGAAGAAAGAGCTATGTAGAAAACTGGAGGGTGAAAAAGGCAGAAAGGAACTTCATTCAGAGGCAGAACAGCTCTCAGGAGACCCACAGGGAGTAACTCCTTTCCACAGACAGGTCGTCCCATTGAGTGTCCAGTTCTCAGTAGAGAGGAGACCTGCAGTGGGTAGCTCCTTTCCGCAGGCAGGTTGTCCCCATACCTGTTGGATGCTGGTGAATCCAGGGTTTTTATAGGCTCAGAAGGGAGGAAGTGCATGCTGATTGGTTCATGGACGGCCATGGGTGGGCCTGGAAAAAGTATAAATTCTCACTCCTGGCCAGGGACTTCACCTGGAACTGGCCCGCCCTCAGGCTTCAGGCCATCCCTGGCTTGAAGGTGGGGTTTCACAAGGGACCTACCCTTTTCAGCCCAGGAACCTATCTGCCTCCTGCCAGCAATGCACCATCCATGGTGCCCAGGCTGTTCCTGCCAAAGGGTGCAGGCCCACCCCAAGCAGCCCTCAGCACCCCGTCATTCTCCCTCCCATGCTGGTTAATGCCCAAGGTCCAGAGGGGGCTGAGGTGGCAGGGGGCTAGTGTTTCAGTGCTGCCCTGAGCATGTGCACACCCAACCAGGTTGCAGTAGTGCCTGGGCTTGGCCACAACTTTGCTCCAGCCCAGAATGGGCACCAGGAGAGGGAGCAGGCACTTTCAAGCCTGTGGGGGGAGGGAACTTCCTGAATTCCGGAAAGCGCAGTGATGCCTGGGTCCAGAACCCTGGCTGGGCGGCTGCAGCTGTGCCAGGGATTGCCGGGCTCCTGTCCCACCAACTGGATAAGGGGCGGGGCTCCCGCCTGTTCCCAGCCCTGCCAGCTCCGCGGTGCACAGCGCGGGCCATGCCTCCCAGGCTGCAGTTAGCATCCCCACAGAGGCTGCTCCAGACAGGCCAGAGCCGCCATCAGTAGAATGGGGATAAAATACCTGTCTTTTAGGGTAGTTGTGAGGATTGAGTTGATCCTGATAAAACACTTACAATAGTATCTGGCACATAATAAGTGCTCAGTGAATATTAGCTTTTATCATTATGATTAATCAGATTTTACTACACTGTGGCTGTGTTCAACTTGAATGTCTCAGTTTCCTCATCTGTAAAATGAGGAAAATCATTTACCTTACATGGCAATTTTATTTGGCAATAATATGCTTTTATTATTTCTAAATAAAATATTTTATTATGCTGTGGATCTAATGAAACAACATTTATTTGTACATTTGCTCTGTGCCAGGTACTATTCTATTCATTTCATAACAGCCTAATAAGGCAGATGCCATTCCGATCCCCATTTTACAGATGAAGAAACTGAGGAAACAAGAGGTTAAACAAATTTTTCAGGGTCACACAACTGGTAATTAGCTCAGCCAAGATTCAAACCCAGACACGGTAGCTCCACAGTAGTCTAAGTCTATGATGACTACACTATGCTATGGATCTAATGAAATAACATTTGTAAACAACCTGCCCAGTTCCTGACATAGAGAAGAAGCTTAGTAGATGCGAGCTCTTTGCCTATCTTTTCAATAAATACCCTTTGAAATTCTCATGGAATGCAAAATGATATAAATGTTTCAGCTGGCCTACATGGTTTACTAAAATGTCCGATTTTAAGTAATAGTGACTTCCCTGTACTCTTGGAAGGCACACAGAAATATGTGAACACACCTCTCTCCGATTAGGCCCACTTTGGATCATCTTTTCTGTTGACACTTAGGAGTTTCAGTTAGCAAGACATCGACATACACTCATGTGTGTGCAGTGATATCCTGCAGAGCAGCTGTCAATGATGATAGTTTGGAACAGAACAGCTGGAGGGCAGACCTGAGTTTCTAATGACTGAGAACAAGTCATGGAAATAAGGCAGCCAAAGGGCTCGTGGCTGACAGTGGTGTGCACCTCCCCACGTTGCTGTTCTGGGTTTCTTGATGGGGATGCTATAAAAATTGTAGGTGGTACAATTCTGGGTTGTGCAGGACTGTCCTGAGCAAATAAACCTGGACTATTTCTTTCACTGTAGCATTGGCAGCATCCTTGACTCCCAGATACTAAATGCAGGTAACCACATCAGTCATAATAACAACTAAAAAACACAACTAAGAGATGCTGCCACACTTTGTTGCCCCGGGGGAAGATATGGTCCCTCTTGAGAACTGAATCCTGTGGGGTCTTTTGAGTTTACCTAGGCTTATGTGTAGAAGGTTGCGTCTTCAGTATTATCTCCCTTCTCAAAATTGGGTGCAGCATCCCAGCATTAGCACCACCTGGGAGGTTATTACAAATGCAAATCTCAGACTCCATCTGAAAACTATGAATTAGAATCTGCATTTTAACAAGATCTCCAGTAATTTGCATGTGCATTAGAGTTTGAGAAACATTTCCATACTAGGTAGAACATAGATTTTGGAGTAAGAAGGTCCAGAGTTAAAATTCAGACTCTGACTCTCACTAGCTGTGTAACCATGGGAATGTCACTTAAAAATTCTAAGCCTCAGTTTTCTGCTCTCTGAAAAGATCTTAATTCCTCATGTGTAGGCACATAACAGGCATTCAACAAATGTCATTTCTCTTCTCTTCAACCTTTCATCAGAAAACATAGTCAAGAAAATCACTCTAGCTCTTTGGATATCATTAGGGAATTATTACCATAGGATAGTGTGGCAAGATAAAGAAAGATGACTACTTTCTCTCTTTTTCCACGAAGACATACTATATATCAAGTTCCAGTTGTGGCATTGCTGGGCATGGCAGACACTGGAAGAGGGATTCTTCTGGCTGTGACCAGGGTTAGAAAAGGCCAGTACACCTGGTTCACACAGGTCAGTTAGGAGGAACAAATCAAATTTCCCAGATGAAATCTGGGACTAATGGTAAAGGATAGATCTTCACAGGGAGAGCCTAGAGAACAAATTCAGGCCAAGGAAGTCAGTTAGGCAGATGGTGGGGCATGAGTATCAGAGAGACATCTGGAAAAAAGGAAGAGAGGAAACACTTATCAGGATGCTTTCACATCCTTCGGCCTTATCCTCTTCTTGCTCCTTGTGTACCCTGCACATTGCTCTACCAAGGTGCCCATTATACACTACAGAATTGTAGATTGGACTGTTTCATTAACAGATTCAAAGCATTTTGAGGATGAGTTTTTGAGAGGTCATGTCTTGTTTTATTGTTTCACCTAAATATTGGATGCAATGTCTAAGAAAGTATCTAGAACATGTAAAATAATATTGTTTGTTAAGTGATTGAATGGATGAGTGAATGAATGTTTTGCTTCCAACACTGTAATTTCCATCACAGGCCGTTCCTTAGAGAAATCCATGGGGCTTTTAGGAGAGTAAACACTGAGACTCTCTGTGAACAAATGCATCCTTGTTGGTTTCAACTCGCATTTGCCTGTAATCAGGTAGCAGCCTGGATTTCCCACCGCCCCCTGACTTCTTGCATCTAGTGTCTCAAGCCTACGCTTCTCTATAGGAGAAACCAAGGGAAAAAGGATATAAAGTTGTCAGAATTTTCAGTCTACCAGTTTTTCTTTGCTCATGGTTTTGGCTATGGTTAGATTTAGAGTCTGTTAGTGTTCAAGGACCAGCTGCCTAAGTTTCTAGGAGATCAAGGAGGCTAGGAAAGAATGATTGTGCCGTTCTTTACTGAAAAGCCACCTGCCAGCCCCCTGGGATTGCTCAAATGGTCAGTGCCCCAAATTCTTGCTCAGGGATTTACCTGAACTCTGATAGATGAAGCATTGAAACTGGCCTATAGGAGACAGACATGAAATCCAGCCTCTCCACCCTTTGGAGGAGAAGCCAGCAGCCAGGTTACTCTGGAAATCCTTAGAATGGGACAGGTAAAGGCCTCAGGTTGTGTTCCCTTGAGTAGAGCTGCTTGATGAACTTGACTTCTTTCTAGAAATGGATGTTCAGAAGGAGGATGGGACAACCCCTCAGACAGTCCCTGGGCCTAAGGACATGAGATTAATTGTCATCGAGGATTACTCATCCTATAAAAGTTAAGTGTATTTCATTTCATTGCTTATCAGCTCCAGAGCTTGTTATCAGTGGCTCAGTAAAAGCATCTGCAGCCTGACATGGGTATGAAATGGCTCATGGCACTTTTAAGTTGAAAGTGAATACATTTAAGAAAACCTTGTTCTTTCTCTCCCCCACACTTTCTGGCATGTCTTTTATCAACTCCTCCCTGTTTGAAGGATGCATAGGTCTTCTCAGAAGAGCTCAGGCAGAGATAGGAGAGCTGGGGGGAGTTAGTGGGCAGATGGGGGCATGGAATGGTCCATGGTTCTTCAGGCAGCAAGCCAAGGGCTGAGAATGGTTCTGAATCCCTTCTCTATTTTCTCCCCCACTTTTTCTTTACCTTTTTGATAAGGGTAGGTGAGGTGGGCTGGAAGGATGGGAGAGGAGAGAGAGAAAAAAAAACAATGAAAATAGGAAGGGGAATATATTTGGAACATTACATGCAATGTGAGCTGGTCTTTCTTTTCAGTGGTAGAAACATTATTCAGTTTACTAACTCCCTTTTCCTTTCCTAGTACCCAAGTGTTAGCTGTATTTTGAAGACAGGTTTGAGTCACCCTGCCACATAAAGAACCATGACCAAATGAAATGTCGACTGAGGACAAGAGGAACATGCAATGATTAGTGGAAGAAGAGAGTTATAAATACCAATATGGTCATATGATTAGGGGTAAAAGGGAATTTTTAGTAACTATGCCTATTCTCTTGCTTGCTTTGATATGTATATGTGTGTGTGTATAAATCAGTTCTTTTTTCTGTTCTTTCTTATCCCCCTCTGTCCAATATAAAGTGAGTTAAAGTGGCTAACCCTGTAATTTGGTATCAAAGGAAGATTGCATCCGAACTGGGAAAGGCATGAATATTCCCAGAGATAAAGCAACAGATGGAATGATGTGTCTTTCTTTTTAGGGAGAAGGTGTGTGCATCCTCAGTTGTGTAAGGAACAGTTGCATAATGTTACAGATAACATATTGTTGTTATTGACTTTTTGCCAAGTTCTCATTTGTGGCAACAGAGGTGGCCTGTGATTATTTGCTTACTTTTAGCTCAGCATTATCACCTTTCTAAGATCTTTGTAATACAGAGGAGAAGCCAGAAATTACATTTCTCGGAATGCTCTTTCCCTTATGGCTCTGGCTAGAGTTTGTCTATGAGAGGTTCTCAGGCAAGATATGGAAGATGGAAAAAAGGCAGAGCCATTCTTCTTCAGAAACAGTTGCCATCAGGTGTGTGGGCAGGTGTAACTTTCCAGTGAGCTCTTGAGAGCCATTCACTTTACTGTTGTAGCCTGAGATGGTGGCCATTTTCCAGAAACCCTGGCATTTTAGCAATTATCTACTGGTGGTTTCCCTAACCTTTTCTCCTGCTCTCTCAAAGTCTGTATAAGAAACTAAGTTTTATATGAAATCCACAACTTTGTATCAATACTTTAACATATATTCCAGAAATACACCGAGCAGTGTCTTGATTTCTCATGTCAGACCTCTGAATGTCCTGGCACAGGGGCTAGCAGTGAGAATTTGTCTCTTACCAGCTGACAACACTTGGCTTATGACCGATGTGGACTTTTCAACACTCTTCTCAGTGGTGTTTGTGGCAGCAAATTCTGTCCAAATGCCAAGGGAGAAATGGCTAGTGGGAGAACAAGAGAGTAATCTAGACTGTCTCATTACAGCTGCTGTATGGATCTGGTCACAAGGGAAGGGTCAGCCTGGAGTGCCCTGCTGTTGAGCTGGTGGTTATCAGATCAGTGACTTTGACTGGAAGTGCCATGGTGTAGACAGAGACAAGTCAGAATCTGCCAGGTCATCGGTTCTGAGGGTGCCACTGTTTTCAGAAAATCCCAAACCACCATCCTGACAAACATGAATGTGTAAAGGCTCAACCAGAGAGCTGCCCAGTTGTGGGCGCCCTTAAAATAGGCCCTTTGGGCCACTCTAGAAACCTTTCTTCAGGGAGAAAGCTGCTTCTGCATTGGGTGCCCAACTTTGGCTTCAGGTTGTCTCACATGGCTGGGCATGTTTGATGGGCAGCAGCATGTACATGTCAATAATTTCTGGCATGGAGTGAGAATTTGGCTTGGGAGTGGTCCAGAGCATGGACCCTGGAGACCCATGGTCCCCATTTCAATTCTGTCCCACTGCTGTGTGACCTTGGGCAATTTTCTCCACCTCTTTGGCCCTTAGTTTTCTCTTCTGTACAATGGAGATGTTAATAATATCTATTTCACAGGGATGTTAACCCAAGTAAAGTTCCTACAGCAGTATCTAGTTCATAGTAAGTGATATGTAAGAATAAGTTGTCATTATTATTATTACCCCGAGGAAAGACAAGTTGGCCCGGTGATGGATTCTCAGGGTAAGATCAGGGAGTGACTCCGAGGGCAGCATCTCTAGCCTAGGCTGCCATGAATTCATGTCTAATTCCTGGGAAGAGCAGGGAGGCTGTAAGTTGAAATTAAGAGAGGTTTTCACCAAATTCTGTGAGACAATGGGGCTCTGTGCTGGTGTCCTGACAGGAAGGAAGGCAGTCTCCCCCTTGGCAAAGAACACAGCCATAGATGTGGGAGTCAGCAGAAAGCGACAGTGTCTGGCAGGGGATATGTGCTTTAAGAGCTGACTGGGCTTGCTCTGGACTGCATGCTAGGCACCCTTGAGACTGCCTGAAATAGCTGAGAGGGACTTCAGCAATTTCTGCAAGGGGTGGAAGGTCTCATATGAGCAGGAGGTATGAGGGTCTTAATACCCAGATAAGATTTACATTGGACACTGGTCCTTTGGGTGATAAAAGACCAAGGGCTCTGGTGCCAGATGGACATGGTTTGAACCCCACCTCTGCCACTTACTAAACTGTAAATACTTGGAGGGTAGGGACTATCTTGTTCATTACAGAGTACATAGAAGGATTTAGTATGTGGATGAATAGATTTAACATTCTGGAACTTCAGTCTCCCCATCTGTAACATGGAGATAATGTAATGACCACTAAAGCAGATGCAAGGATTATACTAGATAATGCTCACAGACACCCAAGTTCCCTAAAGAATATTATACTCCTTTTTTTGTGGTAATTATTGAATACCTTGCTTAGGATAAAAATTCAGTACATTTGTTGAGTCAGACTGATTAATGGTGTTTTGGTGCAGTAAATGTAGTCTACATCTGCCAAAGACTAGATCCTTTAAAGGAAGCGATCATGCCTCTTATAGGTTTTTCCCAATATGATCAGTGCTTTTAAAAGTCATTTATGATTCAGTGCTTTCTGACAAAAGTCAAAATGTAGCCAGCTATTGTAGAGTGCTATCGAATTTTGGGGGAGTAAAAGATCACAGATAAGTTACTAAATAATCTAAATAGATTATTGTCTGACCTAGAAAACCTATACTATAGGAAAAATTAGATTTGGACACAAAAATTCATAATATGTAAACACTACACATTCTTATTAAGCCTTTGCTTTCTATGCCCATTTAAGGTAACTTTCTGACCAATCCTCATTCAGGCAAGCTTGGAATAATAGGGTTTTTAGTTGCTTTTTGTGCCCATGAAATGGCCCTCAAGAAATGACCAAATAATTAATGGAAAGGGCCTGTTTCATGCTCAATCCTCATTCCCTATCTTGACTCTTTCCAGTCAGTCCTCCATGCTATGTCACTGAAAGTGAGTAACTAAACTTATGAAATCTGACCAAGTAACTAAACCTATTAAACCTGACCTCAAGTTTATACCCATCATCTAATCAACAAGTTCTAGTTTGTAGGTGATCCATTCCTTTCTCATGGAACAAAATGAATGGGTTTTGCTGCTGCTCTTTTCTTTGGAATCAAAATCATCTTCAGTTAGCTTTTGGGGGTTGAAATTATATTTTGGATGATTGAAATTGTCTGCTATGTAACTGTCAGATAAGGATGAGTATGCTGAATTTAATTATTAAAGGGGAGTGAAGCAAGTGTCAAATATGTCACTAGTGCCAATATGCCTTAATATAACTTGATTATGTATTGCTATCAACTCATTGAATCAAAGTATTTGTTTTTACATCTATTTTATAAGGCCCAGAGTATATTTGGGAGTAAAATCACTGCTTGAAAAGTTTCTTCAATTCTGTTTCAAGATCAGAGAACCCTTTCTGCTATGCAGAAAATATTTACTGGTGTGGGATACATTTTCTTTAAGAACAAGTCAGAACTACTTAATATGAGCAGTGTTGAGCATATCAATCAAGTGGTTTAAATAACAAAATATATCAAAATGTGAATCACCCACAGCCAGACGGAAGCTTTTATCAACTTTAATTGATATAATTATAATTGGTATGCAATATGTCTTACAACAAATGTGGATACAATGACATCAAATATCAAAGAAGTTTCCCATCTTTCCATCTTTAAATGACTTCAGCTAACTCACCCCAAGAGAGAAATCTGCATTCATCTCTTGGTTAGCATTATTACCAACATCAACTAGCACTATTAAAATCAAAGATGAAATGGTACATTCATTTGCCAAAAAAAAAAAAAAAAAAAAAAGGGTTAAAGGCAAAGAAGGTGAATCAACGTGCAAATTAGCATCTGGCCCAATTGCAAAATTCATTTCCTGGATGCGAGGGATTGAACCATGCACGCAAGCAAGATGAAGGGCAAACAGATGACATCAAACCAAAATCAACCCCACAAATTATCCAGAAGACCTCAGATGGTAAAGGCCAGAGGTCTACATCTACTGCTGTTAGTGCTCAGGTGTCCATCCTGTTTTCCCTAATCTCCTGATTCTGATTCAAGAGTCTTTGAGACCTGTGTCCTAGGCCATCCTTTCATCTAGAAATGGAAACCATTGCTGTGACCCCAGGCATGGTCAACCCTGCAGTGATTCAGCTGCACAAAGGGGTAGTCCAGAGCTTAGATAGCTGTCTGATGTGGCTAGGACACAACTGTCATGTTATAGAATAAGTAAAAACAACACACTAGTATCATAGCAAACAAGAAACTGGGATCACTTATACATCTATGTAATAGTCAAACTGTCTATAAGTGTTTTTCTCCAGAAACTGAAAATACCGTAGACGTAATTTTATTAATCCTCACATCTGTGAGGTAGTATGGGGTGAGGTCAATATGAAAGCATCACCCCCATTTTAGAAATGAAGACACAAATGTGCAGGGAGGGCAGGAGATTTCACTGTGGCCACAGAAAAAGAAAACAAAGTAGAATCCCGCTCTTTCATCATCTGCAGTCGATGGTCGAAAAGAGGCAGCTTGTCTCCCTCCTGCTCTGACATTCTCTCTAAAGTGTTACGACTAGACCTATCCATGGATGGGACATGGTTGTATAGACCCACTGGAGCCATCTCCCGTAGGTAGACCTGAACAGGTGCTCTCCCTGAGGTCAAGGACGTCAATTTTCGGTATATATTTCAGGTGTGTGTGTGTGTGTGTGTGTGTGTGTGTTTTAAGTAACATTTGTAGAATATAGTTGCTAAAATCCTTTGGGCAATTCAAAAGCAGAAAAGATACATTTGGCAAAATAAGGTTCAACCCTTACATATTTTACACTCACATAACATAAGAAGTGTTAGAATTGTTATGGGAAACTGTCACCTTGCTGAATACATCTGCTCTAGGCCCACATCTCTCTCTTTGCCACACACATTTGGAAGCCAATAAGAGCAACAAACCCATTATGTGCCCTTGCACAGTAGCAGCCTTCAGTAAGAAAAAAAATGCCTGCTTGAGTTCACGGTTTATAGAAGGCCATGGTTCCTGGGAAGAGGCTTGCCCCAGCATTTACGGCAGAGGCAGCAATCAGAAGTGCACCTCTCCAAAGGTGTTTCACAAACACTGTGTCAAAATGTTTTTGGCCAGTGGAGAAAACAACATATGGAATGTCCTGTTTTTATCTGCTTTTCCTTTGCCAAACTGAAAGCCCTATGATGGGGGTGGGGAAAGAGAGACAGTTACTCAAGCCAAGCACCGCCAGAAGGGGCGCCCTTGGTCATTTGCTGCCCTTTTTTTCTGAGAAGGTAACTTTTTTGGTTGTTGTTTTCAATATTCAGAGATATCACAATTCCAGTAAGCCCCTCCTCATTACCCACCCTGGTTGTAAAACACCGCTGGGGCTTGCTCATTCTCTGTCTGCACTTAGAGAGTTTAGGAATAATTTTTTTTTAAGAATTACTCCAGTGCGTGGGTTGGCAGGTTGTAGAAAGTGGCACTGCCCCTATTGTCTCTGAGACCAGAGGGGTTTAGAAAAGCAAGGGTGGTTTTCATGTCAGTGCTTTGCCGGGCCACAGCCAGAGACAGGACGAGCCGGGGTCAAGTTTCTGTAAACTAAACAGTCATGACAGCAAGGTCCAACTTTAGAAACAAAAGTCCATTTTCAGGTTCTTATGACACTGTAGGACAATATAACACATTTTGAAGTCGGACCCAATGTTTGTTTTCTACTACATGAAATCAGGACATAGATGCTGCTTGCTAATGTCAGCTGTTACAAGAAGACAGAGTTGTAGCCACGAAATAAAGCTCTCTAGGAAGCACACAGAAATAAAAAGGTCACCATGCATACCAAGAACAACCCATCAGCCAATAAACTAAACACTTTGGAGATAAAAACTTAACAGATCATTTCACTTCATTAACAGTAAAACGTATCACTAATCTGTGAGTGTCTTGTTCTGTCACAGTGGGCACTGTGATAAATCAGGGCTTCTCAGTCTCAGCACTATTGATATTCTGGGGTGGATGATTCTTTGCTGTTGCAGGTTATGCTGTGCATGGTAGAATGTTTGGCAGCATTCCTGGTCTCTAGTAGCACCCCCAAGTCATGACAACGAAAAGTGTCACCAGACATTTTTGAAAGTCCCTAGGGTGGAGGCAGGGGGCGAAATCACCTCCTGGCTGAGAATGATTGCAATACACGATGCCAACAAAGAGGAACAATTCTTTCTCAAGATTTATTGTGCAGAACTTTAAGACTATACCCAGAGTTGCTCATTTATTAAAGGGAAAAATTAGTAAGGTAAGTGTGTGGGAAGAATAAACGGATTAATCATAGTCTGTTTCCTATGAAAATGCCTCATTGAGTAATTGCAGATAGACTAGTGCCTCTCTTTTGTTTTGTGTTGTTTTTAAGCAGTTTACAGCCATTATCCAACAGACAGTAAAGCAGTGGACCAGTTGCTGTGTGGGTATAAAGCAAAGAGTTTCTGGGCTCCTCCAAGCTGTGGATGTCGCCGGCCATTATCGACAGCTGATTCTCACTAGTCCTAATGAGGTACTCAGTGCAGGTTAGCCTCCTTCTCCCCCCGCCAGCTTCTCTTCCACTTCCCCACACTGTACATGCCTCTCCCTTTCTCTCTATAACTCAGCTCATCTCATAGCCTTTTTCTTTGGAAATGCAACTCTGCTGATCATTTGTGGGCTGGGATCCCAGCTGCCTTTTGAACAGAGCAGACATCCTTTACAGAGACAGCTGGCCTGGAGGGGAGAACAGGTAGGGGCACACTGAGATCCCACAGCAACCTGCGAGATTCTGCCCCGTGACCTGCTGGCCTCCTCCAGGGCACTTCCTATTTTCATCTTTCATTAATTAGGCAGCTAAGAAGCTGCTTTCCAGCTTGTAGAGCCAAGCAGGCAGCATCCTGTCAGAAACAACCAGATAAATAGAGATTAAAAAGGAATCTGAGAAAACCCTGCTCTCTCCCATGCAGGGTGAAATCCTCATAGAGATCATTTCCTTTTCCCTCATTAATATTTAATGTAATTTCCTAAATAGAAGTTTAAGAAATAACACAAATGAAATGTTCCCCTGAAAGTAACCCCTGACGAAACAACCCAAATCCTCCTCCTCGGTCCTTCTCAAAGTGGGTCCTGCAGTGGGGAAAGAAGCCTCCACCATGGTGGTCTGGCCTGGCTGGTGCAAGGCTGGCCCACTTCAGCTGCAAATCAGCCTGCACTCACCTTTAAAGAATGGATTTTTTGTACCAGAAACGGGAAGTTGTAGCAGCCAGAGGAGAGGGAGGAAAACAAAAACAACCATACCAACAAAACAGGACTTAAGATTGTCGTTCAATGCGCATCAGGTACTTATTAATTCTACTGGATAAGCACTTATAAATAAAGAACAGTTAATCCTCATCCCAGGCCATATTCCGTTGTTAGGAGTCATCGTACAGGGGGTTGTTGTAGTTTCCCCAGGACCCGTAGTCGTGGTCGTCCAAAAGCCTTCCATAGGAGGAATGCCTGGTGGAGAAACAGAAGAGGGTGGTGATTACTTGGAAAATCACCCATCTGAGGACAGCGTAATGCCCTGCATTGAACTGGGGATGCTTACAGGGCAAAAGGGAGGGAAAGGTGTGATGCTGTCACTAGGACAACAGACCCATCAACTGTGGAGGCCCCGGTCTACCAAACACCCTGTCAGTGACAGCTCTTCCTGCTAGGATCCCGACTGGCATGTTCTGTTGGGATCATCTGAGTCCTTGTTGTCTTCTGGATCTCCAGTGCTGGGGAAGGAAGAGGAGGCTCCATTTCCGTAGTAATTTAATAAGAAGAGATGGGAAAGGGAAGCTTGCATTCCTAACATTCTGACTTGGGTTCTGGGCTTAATTTTCCCCGAAATAATGGTGACACAACCACAACCACTGTTGCTATCACCACCTCTCCTGACATTTATATTGTCTTATAATTTATGAAGTGCTTCTATATTTAGTTTTTACTTGATCCTCAGAATAAAGCCATGGGGCAGGTATACTTTATACTTATTTCTCTGACAAGGAAAATGGGGCTTAGAGATGTTAATTGAAGTGCCCAAAGTCATCCAACTAAGCTGTCAGCCAAATCCCTATCTGCTGTATCTAAATCCAGCAGTCAGAGTTCAAGTTCCCAGAGTCTCATTAGCACCTTAGTTGAATGGCAATATGGGTTAAGCAGAATCTGGTGGATAATTAATTGTGAGACCCTCTCTCATAATTAATAATACATCTATAAGAAATGAAATCAGATTGTTATCACTCCTCTGTTCAAAACCTTTGAATGGATCCTCCTTTCAGAGTAAAAGCCAAGTCATTAAAATGCCTTGCAAAGCCCTATGGGGTCTGGCCCCAGCTACTTTTCTGAGCATACCAGCCCCTATTAAAGGACCCTTGCTCCGTCTGCTACAACCATACTTGTCTCCTTCTCCTCACTCTCATGCCTGACACAACTTTGCCTCAGGGCCTCTGCACTGACTATTCCCTTGGCTTGGAACAATTGTCCTCCAGTTCTCCACACAGCTCATTCTCTCATTTCCTTCAAGTCTTTGCTCAAATGTCACCTTTTCAGTGAGGCCTTCCTTAACAACTTGATATGGTTTGGCTGCGTCCCCACCCAAATCTCATCTTGAATTGCAACTCCCACAGTTCCCACATGTCGTGGGAGGAACCCTGTGGGAAGTGATCAAATTATGGGGGCGGGTCTTTCCTGTGCTGTTCTCATGATAGTCAATGAGTCTCGTGAGATCTGACGGTTCTATAAGCGGGAGTTTCCCTGAACAAGCTTTCTCTTTTTTTGACTGCTGCCATCCACATACGATGTGACTTGTGACTCTTTGCCTTCCACCATGATTTTGAGGCTTCCCCAGCCACATGGAACTGTTAAGTCCAATTCAACCTCTTTCTTTTGTAAATTGCTCAGTCTCGAGTATGTTTATCGTAAGTGTGAAAACAGACTAAAACACAATTCAAGTTTTCAACTCCCACCCCAGACTCCAAGCTTAATATTTCTCATAGTACTCATCACCTTCTAACACATGATATAATTTACTTGTTATTGCTTCTCTTCCCTACCTAGACTATAACCTCCACGTAGGTATGGATTATTTGCCTGTTGTGTTTATTCTTAGCTCTAACTCCAGCACCCAGAAGAATATCTGACACATAGTAAGTCCTCAATATGTGTTTTTGAAAGACACAGTGATTGGAAAAAATAAATCCAGAGTTCCCTTCAAAACTGATCTGTTCATAAGACGGGAGCTTCCTGGAAAGGAATATGGTCATTTTAAGACTAAAACTAATGGCAGGATTAGAAAAACATCACAAAATGAGCATTTGTTACCTCTAAGGCTCATGCTAGCATATGGATTATTATACCTTGCCACTGGAAATCATGTATGCTAGATACAGTACAAAAAATGACCACTCCCACTAATTTTTATCTCAACTAGATGTGAAAATTAAACAAAATGAAAACACAATTCGAAGGTGCAAAAAGCATTTGGTATACTTTTATCTGTGCTAAAATAATTGCTATTGCACTTTTGAAGCTTATTTACATCTGCCAGGTATTTGCAAAAAGATGATTTTTTTTTTTTTTTTGGCAAAGAACTAGACCTTGGCTGTGCTCATTTCAAACTCTTAGCCTTCAAAATTCTGATTTATGTCCTGAAGGCTGACTCAGCTGACCTAATCTATGTACCCGAAAACCTGAAGATGTTCCACAATTTACTTTGCTTTCCATAAAGACTCACATTCATTTCTGTGGGTGTGGGAATGAAAGCGACCACAAATGGAAACCCAGAAACACCACTGCTTCTTTGATCTATAGAAATAAGGGAGGTCGTTTTGGTAAACAAAGGTCATGGGCTGTCTATGGCCCAAATTTAAAACCTCCAGTTCCAAACAAGTCCTTTAGCAGGATGGTTGAGAAATGGAAGCTATAGAATGAACAAGTTAAAACCTTGTAACTAAAGCCCTGGAGCCCTGCCTAAATTTCAGCATAACTTACTGCTGCAAGCCTGGCAAACATCTACTTAATAAACATGCTCCTTTATTGATAGGGTACTCCTGCTTCACCTTTGTACGGTAATTGAACTTCTCACAGAATTTTTATATCTATCATATAATTTTATTCTCATAAAATGTAAGTTTGGTCAATAAATGTATGTCCTTGAATAAGTTTTTAACCCCCTATTTCTTCATCTATAAAATGGAGAAACTTTTTAAAAAATTGCTTTATGGTTGTTAGGAGGATTAAATAAGGTAATGAATATAAAAGGCTTGCCACATAGTAAATGCACACTGAATGTTGGCCAATATTGTTTTTTAATTTTTAATATGATAAATCTTATACAAGCACATGGTGAATCTGCCAAATAGTTAAAAATGTCATTGAATGAAAAGTGAACCTCACTCCCACTAGGAACTCTTGAAACTATATCCCAGGCATAGTTATAAAACTAGTTTCTTACATGATTGTTATTGTATTTGAATTTTTAAAATGTATTAATATGTTGGAATGGGGATTAGAGGTTTAAAAATCTTTGGGCTGTCAGGTTTTACTGGCTATGGTTATCTTAGGCAAGACTATTTGGTTAATGCTATATCTGAATCTCCTATATTGTAAGACACATCTATACAAACACTAGTAAAATAAAGGAAAAAGACTGGCCTTTACTTTTTTTTTTTTTTTTTTTTTTGGCCTTCCCATTGAAGAAACAGTGAGTTGAGTAAAATGCTGATAAGTGAGGAAAGATATACAAGAGATATGGATGAACCAAAATTGGGAATGTACTGAACCCATAGGGCTTATTTACCACATTAATGAGCTTAAACAGGAAAAATTGGGTGTGCAGGGATTCCAGCCAGGTTTGGATAAATTGGATACTATTGTAGTAAGAGTAAGACAAACACATTTTTTTTTTGTATATGTGATAAGAGGACAATAATTAGTGAGCATGTTAAACTTTCTCTCTAGGTCAGATGGCCTACTACTGGCAGACAATCATCACAGAAAAGGTCTACACATTGGCACATCTGTTTATCTGTAAACTAGTTCAGTGCCACGAGGTAGCTAGTAAAAGTCTGTGTGGTTTAACAGATTCCCATGGCTTTCCCTTCCCCAAACCCTGGTTCTTCTTGATTAGGAGTAAACAAATGTTATTGCTGCACCCGCAAACTTTCCTATTCAGACTCATTAACTCATCCAATAAATGTTCATTAAGCAACTACTATGCTAGGGACTTGACATTGTTCTAGTGGAGGAAATTGGTAGAGAATGCACTGATTCCAGCGCAGGGAAGCACATGGTATGAGGGCAGCATGCACAGCAAGGAACTCAGTATGGAGAGGTGGGAGAAGGCTTCCCAGAGAAGGTCTCTCTTGAGCTGGACAACTTGAAATTAGCCAGATGAGAAAGGGGTGAACCAAACACCTCTCACAGAAGGATCAGCATGTTCAAAATTACAAAGGCAATATATCTGAAACAGGACAATATATATGAAACAACAAGGCAATCTCTCTGAGAAACTCTACAGCAGAGAGTGTGTTTGGCGTGGGTAAAACACTCAAAGTGTGATCCTTGGACCAGCAGCACTGGCATCACCTTTGAGGTAGTTAGAAAGGTAAATGCAAGGGCCCCACCTGGACCTACTGAATCAGAATCTATGGGGATGAGACCCAGAAAATTCTGTTTTTAATAAGCTCTTCCATTGATTCTTATGCACATTAAAGTTTAAGAACCACTGAGGGAGAAAATGGAGTAAACAAGACCTAAAGAACTCCAAAAGGTGACTTGAAAAAGTCAACGGTGTATAACAACTTCTAGAAGATCTCGGCCTTTTTGGCTGGCTGGGCCTACTCTAACAACCAGAAGGTATCCAGTTGTACAACATGCAATCACCAGAAGACATAAAGCAAAATAGGTGACGTCTAACAAGACGTCTTAAAAGACAGGTCCTGTTGTGTCTATAAACTAAGATTGCATTTATTTTTGTGAAGAGAACACCCCATGTAGTCTGTCTGGGTCACTAGCACACCTAATTATAGCAACATCCACATCACCGGTCTTAGCAGATATGGTCTCCTGTGTAGGGAGATTATCTCTTGGTTGAACAGTTTTGAGTCAACTTAAACAAATCAAAACAGACTTATCTTATTCTTCAATCATCACTAATTAAAGACACTTCTGCAAAAGGCAGGCAGGGCCTTTGCTTTCTTTTAAAGTTGCAAACAAACCCTGGCATAAAGACTGCTCAGAGATAGTTTCCATTTATAAATGTGTAACATGGATGCAACTTCACAGGCGTTTCAGAACAGCACTAACGAAACTGCCAAACTGGAACATGGAAGAGCACCATATCAATATTCAATTAGGAAATGAGCTGTTGTGCCATCTTTCTCCTCCTCCTCTCCCCTCTCCTTTGAATTCCTACGCCTACTGAATGGAAATGGTAGGATGGACACTGCGCTCCCAACCTCACAGCCTATGTGTTGGTGGTTACCAGTTTACTGAGTCCCTATTTACTAAGCACTATTCTAACAATGACCACAGCAGTAATGGTAATTGCCCTTCCATCATTCTCACCTCATACCAGGCACTGAACGTTTATATGTATCATAATTTAATCTTTGTAACAATCTTGAGTTAGGTACTATTATTATTATAGTCTCATTTTACATGAAGAAACTGAGCACAGAGTGGTTAAAAAACTTGCCCCAGGCTGGGCGCGGTGGCCCATGCCCATAATCCCGGCACTTTGGGAGGCCGAAGCAGGCGGATCACCAGGTTAGAAGATTGAGACCATCCTGGCCAATATGGTGAAACACCGTCTCTACTAAAAATACAAAAATTAGCTAGGTGTGGTAGCGTGTGCCTGTAGTCCCAGTTACTCAGGAGGCTGAGGCAGGAGAATTGCTTGAACCCGGGAGGCGAAGGTTGCAGTGAGCCAAGATCACACCACTGCACTCCAGCAGCCTGGGCCACAGAGGGAGACTCCGTCTCAAAAAAAAAAAAAAAAAAGAAACTTGTCCCAGAGTGCATGTTCTTAGTCACCATGCTACAGTCACTCCAGTTACTCTGCATTCATCACTTCATTTCATCTTTAAAACAACCTTGAAAGATACAAATTATTAGCTCTATTTTTTACACATTGAAGAAATTGAGGATCAAGAAGTTAATAATTTGCTCAAGGCTGCCTAAATAGTAAGTAGAAGAGTCAGCATTAAACTTGACTGCAAAGCTCACATTTTTCCCTCCACACCACACTGCTGCAGGTTAAAAGCTGGGGTCATAAACCAAGAAGGACCCTGGGTTCAGGACAGTTCATTTTATAAGTCATATCCAAAAGTGGCTCAGGTTACAAAAAGATGTGGTTCTCCAGGCAGGGGTCACTGTGACAAAACTAGGGGTCATGGGTCCCTGGAGAAAGGGAGTGTGAAAAGCAGATGGCTCTTAAGTTTACAATGTCTTTAGAGGAAATGAGGATTTGGGAAGAAAGGTGAAAAGTCCCAACGCACTGTTAGCAGAGCTTGCCAAGCATTCTATTTTTCTGGTCATGAGGCTGCCTTTTCAAGCAGATTCTCCCCTTGCATTTGCAGAGAACTTGGCTGAGCCAGGGCCATATCCTATGGTTGCAGGTCAGAAGCTAATGGCTCCCTATGGGTTGTGATTTTAGTCACTTGCCGCTCCAGCCAAACCAGCTAAAAGACCACAGAAAACAGACTTTTTGTTATGTTATTGTTTTTAGAAATCTGGAATGAAGAAAGAAGAGTAAGTTCCTAACCAAAGCAAAGCCTATCCTTAGGAACATACATGCACACACACATGTCAATTGAAGTATTTTTGATGAATGATTAATGGGGCTTTCCGACAATCTGGCAAAATAACAGTTGAAGGGGTTTTAGCATAGCCTTAAGATTCATAACAACGATTAATCTCTTTATGTCATCATTTTACCGAAATAATTAATAGAGAAGCAGAAAGGGGCTTTCCTTAGGGGGTTTCTGAAACCCCTTAAGGGTCTAATAACTGTATCCATTCATTCTTAAGTTTATAGTGCTTAAACTTAAGTAGCATAAGAGATAAATAGCAACCTTATATTTATGCCACTGTGGATCTTACTATATTTAGGAGACAGAAGTTGAATGGGGAAGAATAATAATGATTTATTCAATTTAATCATTTACTTAATTTATCTGGTGCTCTGAAGGCCTGGGGAAAATATGGCTTAAAATAAAATTTTAATCAGCACTCATCAGAGCAAATTGTAATGGCCTGCTAACAAAATTTTCCAAGCATGGTAAGTTCTGTGATGGCAGAACTGTGTCACATCACTGATGTGGACTGGCACATGGCTGACGCTCTACAGCTGTCTATCAAGGACTGTCTTCCTGGTGCTCCTTCCAGTCTACCACTTTGATGATGATGATGATGTTGGCAGTGCTGTGTACTTGCTTCCAAACAAAGCTACAAGGTAGAAACTACTGCCTTTATCTTACAGGTGAGGGAAATGAGGCTGAGTGGTGCTCTATGACATGCCTAGGTCACAGTGCTGGAAGTAGTAGAGCTAGGATTTGAACTGAGGTCTCCCTGCTTCTGGAATCTGAATTGTTAATCACTGTTTTAGACTGCCTGCGTATAGCCAGTGTGGGTTTAGAGGTGGTAAACTTGAATTCTTGCCAAAGTGAAGAGGAAGAGTCCTTCCAGTTATTTCTGCACCCTTTTGGGGAAGTGTGTAGCAAGAAGGAAGTGTTTCTATTTCACTCCACACGTCAGTGAAGGTCATATTTTTGATACTGTAGCCCGTTAGGAACTCACCATTGGCGATTCTAAAATGACTCTAAAATTTATGTGTAAGTTCCTTTTTGGGGAGGAGGGGCAGAACATATTTTTCAACAGATACTTTGTTATAAAATGGAAACGAGGTTCCCAGAGTAGTTCATAAAAGCCAATTTAACTCGTAATTAAAATACGGTGTATCTGCAGCAATAAACTAATAATTAAACCAGATGGAAAAAGGTACCATTCAGTAAGACATAATTTATAAAATTAAGTTGAGTGCTCAAGGACATGCAGACTTAATGAAGAGAAATTTTTTTTAAATCTGGGGGAAACTTCTGGATGCTTTTATAAAATATTTTATTAGAAACAGATCATGCGAGCCCTTTCATTCCAATTTCTCTTCAAAACCTGGCTTTCCTGTTCTTTGTATCATTGATGCAGGTGATATTGCAAGGCACTCTCATACTTGACATTATCAAGATTGATTTGGTGCACATTTAGAATACAAGATGGAGGGAGATAAAAGGGAAGGAGGAGGGAAGCGCTCCCAGTGGGCACTGGGTGGGGCTGGGCGATGAGTGGGGATGAGACGAGGCAGCAGCAGAGTGGATGTGTGCTCTGAGATGAGGAATCATATCCATGAGCTCTACATGGGAACAAGGGCAGGAGGGAAGGACAGGGTGGTGCAGCTTCTTGAGGAAGAAGCATGGCTGCTGTGGGGACAAGTCAGGGGTGTCTGTGTGTGTGTGCCACAGTGCCCATGGGATTGTGTGTCCTTATGCTTCATTGCTTATTTGTTCAATATATCAAGCACCGTCTTGGTCCCTAGCACTGTCCTCACAGACAAATCCAGGTCCTCAAGGACCTACATTTTTTGTGGGGAAACGAGACAATAAACAAGCAACGCATATGCAAAAACAAAATGATAGCTAGAAAATAAAATAATAGACAGTGGTCATAGCCAGGATGGACTTAACAAGGCACTAAGAGAGTAAATAACAGGGGCCCTAAACCGGAAAGGACATCTCTCAAAGGAAGTGAGATGAAAGTCCATGTACACAGCATGAGTAGGAGCTAGAAGAAAAGCATCTCAGGGAGGGACTAGCAAGATCCCAGGGCCTGGGGAAGGAAGGACAGAACCTGATGTGTCCTAAGAATTGGTGGGAGCTGGAGTGACTGGCGCTCAGGGCTTCCGAGGGAGAGAGGGATGTGACGATTGGAAAGAGGGAGGCAGGCATGGTCCAGGATGACTGAGGGCCATGCTGAGGAGTTACAATTTAATTCTCAGTGCAAGGGGAGCCACTGGGGTTTTTCAGGAAGGGGGTGACAGGGCAGAGGAGCTTACATAGAAATAGTTCTGGCTGCTGAGAGGAGAACGAATTGGAGGTCAAGGGTGAGTGTCCTCACCATGCAGCCTGTGTCTTTCTGTCCTTTGTTATGGGCACTGCACAGACTGGGAAATAAGACTGTCACTTGCCATCTGGCATATTACAGCTGGAAGGACACTCAGAGACTGTGAGTAATGTGATATTGAGACTTGATTTCACAGACCAATAGAAGACATAAATGGAGGACTCACAGAGTATTGCAACTTCCTATTAGGCTAAAGAAAGTAAAATCTCAGCTACTATCACTTAATGTCATAGGAGAAAAGATATTTTAAAACCAAAAATATAAAGACATAATCATAGGGGAAAAAAATAGTTTTATAGGAAAAGCCACACCTTCCTTATATTTTTTTACGTTTTGCATTAGAATCAGTGGAAACCTCATTAACAGATTGGGTACAAATCCACAGTTCGATATTCAGAACATCAGAATTTAGGAACCATTGATCCCACCCTTCTACCCCCTTTCACAGATGAGAATAGGTGAGCTTTAGGAGGCATGTGGCTTTCCCAGGGTAATGATGTACATTCAGGACAGAGAGCCTAGGCTTCAGTCTCCCGACTCCACGTTAATTCTTCTTCCATTGCATCATCATGCTGTATATCTCAGCTTACTTCTTCTACTTTGCCAAGGTACATCTATACCTGTGTTGTGCGAAGTAGGAGAACACCTGCCATTTTTCATTTCTCTGCCAATATTTCTGAGGGCTCAGATACCTATTAAGGAACAAGTATCCAGCAAAACAGCACTCAGAACCAGAGCCCAACAACACAGAATCCTTTTCTTTATAGAGAAGAGTAAGCTGCGTCTCACCTGATCTTTAGGTAGGCCGCAACTCCAAACACCAGCAGCACCACGGCAATGACTGTCACGGTAATGGCGGCGATGCTGCCTGTGGGGGAGGAAGGGCACAGAAAAGAAGATACATGAGGATACGGGGCATCACGTGACTTTGGCGTGCATAGGTAGTCTCCACCTTCTGTCTAATCCCATCTTTTCTCTGAAAGGGGAAAAAGCCACTTCAGATCCTTCTGTATGACATTCACAGTTAGAATAAAACCCAGGATCTTAACTCTGTTACCAAAACACTTTTTATGCAGGTGAAATTGGGTAAATGGTCAATATTTATCAAGACTTTTTGGCTGACCTGGAATTCAGAGAGGAGCACTTAGTCACATTTTGATTATCTTTTTAAGAATGACATCAATCTGTTGTTGTTGCTGCTGCTGTTGTTTGCAGGGGTAGTGGGTTTTGCATTTCGTTTTGTCCTATTTTCTTCCTTTATGGGCTCTGCCTCTTCTTTCTACTACTTGTGAAATATTGAGAGACTTAGGATGTTTTATTCAAGGGTCACTACAAAGTAATGCGGTTGGTTTTTTCATAAAAATATCAGCAGTATCCACTTTAAAAGGGTCGCCTTGGTAGGAAATACACTAATTTTCATGAGGCAATCAAGTCAAAGCATTTTAAAACATTCCTCTGTGGGAAATATGTTCAGTTTTCATTCTTGAATAGTAAATTTGGTTTTATAGAGAATAAAGCAAAGTTTGATATATAGAATAAGGTCAGGTCTGATTGGTAACACTATTTTGTGTTTGTAGAAATATCCTGGTGTGATATAAAGTAACGTGAATGTTTTATTCTGTAGTTTGAAATCTGGTTCCAAAAGCAACTATTAATGGGCAGTTTAAAAAAACTCTTTGAGCATGTACCCATGTAAGAATAACCATACCTCCTCCAAATACTACTTTGAAGCACAACATGCTTTTTGTGTGAGCTTTGCATTAATAATTAATATACTTTAGTTTTATTTCACCTTAAAAATGGAAAGAATCAATTGGGCTCTTGTCCCCTAATACTTAAAGTGAGTTTTTGGCACTAAAGCTGGTAAATGGTTAGGAACCCCATTTACTCTTTTAGGCAACTGGGAAATTATTTACTAGTACTTCAACAAATGAATTGGACTCTTTTAAACACACTGCAAAGAGCACAAGAGATTTGGAGTCTGAATATGTGGATTCAAGTGTGGTTCATTAGTAGCTGTGTGACCATGAACTATTTACTTAACCCTGATGACTCTTATACTACTTACTTGCTGAGACAGAGGAATAAGAGTGTTCTACCCATCTTGCATGATTTTAAGGGGATTAAATGAGATGCCAGGTGCACCAGTCTAAAGCACTATGCAAATATATGATCCTGGAACAATTCTCATCTCTTGTGTGCTAGGTCTCAAAAGTGATGACTCTCCCCCACATTTTTGGAGATTTATCACTGTAGATTATTTTAGTATCTCTTCTTTTATTTATTTATTTTTGTCTGCTAGTTATGAATGGCTCCTGTTACTGTTCGCTTTATTAGCCTTCCCACCAAAAGAATTATAGCACAGTTAAGAAGCCAATCAGTCCACTTGTTAATTCTTTAGTAACTTCTCAAAAGCTTTGGATGAAAGAATGCTACATCAGACATCCATGCTCCTGCTGGTTATAATTTCTAAAAGAGAGATCAAAAAAAAAAAAATCATTTCTGACATTAAGACTGAGACCAGAGCTTGTCGTGTCTACGAAGACTTATCATATTTAACCATTTCAGAGCTTACAAGCTTCTGAACACTCACAGATCCATTTCTTTGCTCCTGGAATCATTTTGAGCCAGATTAATGTAATTATCAGAATAATTCTCTTTCCCTTGTAAAGACAGAATTATGGCACTGAATGATCAAATGTGCAGACTGGGTCAAGCAGAGAACATCCGAGGTCAGTTCCCCTTTTGGAAAACCTCCACTCCTATTTTGAAAGACTCCTCTTGGCTTCTTGGCCTCTAAACTGTGTTGAAATTAGAACAATTCAAAGTTCACTGAAGCCTCGTAATAGCTCTTTTAAAAGCTTATGAAAGGAGGGTTATAACCACAGGGTAAGGTGATAGGAGTATTTTAAGATTCAAAAAGATACAGTCATTGCAATTAAGAGCAGTGTAAAAAACTGACCTTTTAATTTAATTTCTCTTTTTTGAAAATGGAAGAAAAAAGAAGGAATATAGCTGATTTTTCCGCAGGACTCTTCTTTCTTGCTCCAGGGATAGCTTAATACAGAAAATCACAGGTTTGGCCTTTTTCAGAGATTCTTCTCTAACTTTAGCAGTTGGGTCCCCTCCAACTTTGTGATTTACTGAATTTATTTATATACCACCTCTTTCTAAAGATAAATCAGGCAGGTTCTCCAACTAAAGTGCATTCTTTTTTTTTGGATTGTAAGTGATAGAGTGACCACTTCTCCTCCATGTAATGGGTGGCTCTTTAGCTCCAAGTTTACCCCCAATCTTCAAATGGGGCTCTTCCACGTCACCCTATCATGTCCACAGAAGACAGCCTATATGACCAGAGCTGGAATTAGCCAGTTATTTTCCTCCTGATGGGCCCTTGAGGGCAGCTGGGCAAAGGGGCACTCCTGAGAGTTTGCACAGCCCAATATAAGGCCAAATGGTATAAGATAAAATAGATAGTACTTAAATATTTGAACCACTGTATTAACTATTCTGCTACCCACTGACTCTTCTCAGTGGATGCCAGCCATGGGAACAAGAGTCCTCCAGAAGCAGAAAATCTTTATCTGGCCCTGAGCCTAGAAGATCTTGTATCCTGAGCTTGCTGTTACCTCCACAGCAGTGGCTGCTTTCAGAAGCAGCTGGTAACATCAGCCCTGGGAAGTTCCACACCTGAGGGCATCACAGTTTGGGAACATAAAGGGGTTGCTAAGCCCATGTTAGCACAACTTTATAGGGTGACTGAAAAGGCTTTATTTCCTCCTTGTGAAAACAAATGCCATTTCCCCCTGAGTTCTGTTTAAACTAAACTGGAATTCCCCTCCTCCTCCTCTTACATTTTTCAATATGAGGAAGGGAGAGAAAAAAATGAGGAAGGTGTGGCTGGGGGCAGGGGAGCCTCTGCCTTATGAGGAAGGTGCAGGACACTGACGGGCAGTGCACTGGGAGTGGAGACACGGGGAAGGTGGCTCGCATTTCATTTCTTCCTCATTGGGATTTGTAAGTTAGAGAGTGGGTGTGACTCATGTGATAAAGCCCTGGAATGGGCAGAAATTAAGAACTGGAGGAAACTTATCTATATTTTTTATAATCCAAGATACAAGAATATTCCACTGTGCTAGCACATTTCACTCTACCAACATGTTCTGCCTATCCAAAGGGTTGGTGAAGGCTTGTGAACCAAAGCCTCTTTGAATTTTGGTCTCCCTGAAGTCTGGAATTCCTCAGGGTTGCATTTTGCCACTTTTTTTTTTTTAATGGCCCAGGACCAGAATAAACGGGCTAAAGAAGAACCATAGCTACCATTTGCAGGTGATTACGTTGGGTTGAGACTGTGCGCAAAACTGTATAGCTATCATCTTATTTAATTCTCTTTACAAGGTGGAAGAATTGTTCCCATTTTATGGATGAGGAAGTTAAGGCTCAGAGAGATTAAGGTTTTACATGTGGTAAATGATTGAACTAGCAATCGGACCCAGTACTATTTAATCCAGGTTTTGCATTTTTAATCATTAACTTTTCTTAGCTTGGCCAGCTCCTATTCTTCTTCATCATCTAGCTAAATATCAACTCTTCTGAGCCATTTTCCTTGACACCCCTGAATAAATTACAGTGTTGTTGTGTGTTCTCAGATCTCAGCATCGACTTCTTTCAAGCATTCTGTGTTATGTTCATATGCTTCCCTAGGTCAATTCTATTCGTGGCCATCTTGCATCTCTTCCCATTTCTTTGTGCACTGTTAGCTTAAGGCACCATCTTTGCCCCACAGTGGATACTTAACTGATGTATTTAATGTTGAATAAACAAATATAATTTTAGCTTAAAAAAGATTACTGGAAAATTTTTTTTTACCTTAATAGCTGTGCTAAGAAAGTTTCCACACAGCTGACTCACCACATATTCACCTTGGAATCACCTGCTCCAGTTCTTACTTGAGTACCTACTCCTAGGACTACATCTGTGGTCCCACCTCCCCAGCCCCCTGCCCTTCTCACTGTGCACTTGAAAGTCCCCATCAGTGACCAAGGTGGTTAGCTGGAGGAGAGTTCATTTAGGAATGAATTAGTCCATTCTCATGCTGCTAATAAAGGCATACCCAAGACTGGGTAATATATATATATATAAAGGTTTAATGGACTCACAGTTCTACATGGATGGTGAGGCCTCACAATCATGATGGAAGGTGAAAGGCACATCTTACATGGCGGCAGGCAAGAGGGCATGGGTAGGGTAACTCCCTTTTATAAAACCATCAGATCTTCACTATCATGAGAACAGCATGGGTAAAACTCACCCCCATGATTCAAGTATCTCCCACTGGGTCCTTCCCATGATGCATGGGGATTATTACAATTCAAGTTGAGATTTGGGTGGGGACACACAGCCAAACCATATCAAGGAATAACTGTCTAAATAGAGTCAGATAACATCCTTGAAGCAGCCAGAGCAAACTCCTGGTCAGCCTGGTTGGCCACTACTCCACTCCCCTACAATCCTGAGGAAGGAGGCTGCCTTCGGGGTTATTCCTTTCCCTGCTTTAGCTCTGTTCTATACACTGAGGCAGTCCAGGAATGTGTGGCATCATTTAAGAGTCTCTCTCCCCACACTCACACATCCCCATGGGCCGGCACGCCACACACATGGGCCTCTTTTCTTTCTCACACACTCAGAAGGGATTCTGTTCATGTCTAAGCCTCCTGCCTCTCACTTGACCAAAAGGGTCTTTCTATATTCCTGGGCTTAGCAATATTCTCAAACCTCAAATGTTCCTCTAGGGACTCTTCTCATTGAGAGATTTTCTTTTTATTTCACTTTAAACATGAAATAAACACTTTATTTGAGCTCTTTGGATGAAAGATTAGTATTCGCCAATTGTATCAAAAATGTAAATATTAGGACATGATGGGATGAACCCAAACAACCTCTGAAGAAAGAACTTTGCTGGGCTCTTTAAAGAAGTTTTTGTTGCTCTGAGAGAGCTTGGGGTGGAGGAGGTGATGGTGGAAAGTTTCCAGAGGTGAAAAAGAGGTGAGTGTCTCATTGCTATCCATAGATGACTCCTGAGCCACATTCTCCTTGAAAATTCACCAGTCAGCTTATTTAGAAGGTGCGTGTAAATACTTGACCAAGTTCCTGAGTATGTGTGCATGCCTCTGATCTATTTTGAGAAGAGTCTTTAACAAACCTCTTGACTGTTTTTCAATATTCTTGCTCTTTTCTTTCCACTTCCTGGTCCAGAGGTTAGGTAAGAATCAGAGAAGAGGAGCAGGTGGCCACTTCAGAGTGTGTGGCGGCTCCTTCAGTCAAGGTCACCAAGAGGGAAGGAACATTTTGTGTCAGAGGAATTCTTTCTCTTTAAAAGCATGTGTCCGTGGATGTGCTGGAGGAGGGAAGTGGGTGACTGGCGAGGGCTTGACAGTTAGAACTCTGTGCCTGCTGAAGCTCTATATATTATGCTAGGCTCTTCATTTTCACAGCAAGAGTATCAGATCATGTCTCCTTCCTCCAAAGAACAACAGTAATAGCAAGAGAAATAAACAACAACAAAAATAAAAGCAACTAACATTTTCCTGTTACTTACTGTGTGCCAGGGACTGTTCTATGAGCTTCACTTATTTCAGTTCATTTAATCCTCATGAGAACTCCATAAAGTAGGTATTCTTGTTATCTCCATTTTACAGTTGGCATAACTGAGTCACAGAGATGCTAAGGACCCAAAGCCACAGAACTGCTAAGTAGAAGAACTGGGATACAAGTACAGGTTCGAGAGTCCATGTGTTACCCACTAGGCTCTCCTGCCACCCTGGGCTCTAGTACTAAATCTTCAACTGTTTTAAAATAAAACCTACAGCTCTGGTGCATCCTCTGTCTGCTTTCTCTTAGTTGCCCTGGAATCAGGGTCTGCCTTAGGCTGTGTGATGGTGTGGGTCCTCTTGTACATACTGGTGAAGGAAGACTGAAGCTCAATAATTCAAATTAATTGGGAAGAGGGCTAGTTAGAAGCAGACAACAGTTCTAGAACAGCAGCCTTAGATCGTTCAGGTCATTGGTTTCTAGTGAGTGTTGTGGTGCAAAATAACTGCTCAGAATGCTGCCAAATGCTGTTCATTTCAGTGTATTAAATAACCCAGGGTATATGGTAACTGCAATTTGCTTCTAGTGGGGCGGTAGTGGGAGTAGGGTATAGTTTGTGAGATGAAGAGAAAGTTAGAAAAGAAAACTTCAGCTCTCAGATCTTAGACACTGCAACCTAGGTAGATCCTAATTTTACCATTACTGAAAGTCTCTTTGTTTTCTGGCCTTGTCTGCTTGGATTTCATTCTATTCTTCTTTCCATTCTACCCCATGCCAGGGGAAGCACATCTTGTCTCCTCCCTCTTACCCCAAATCCACCCTATAAGCTTCTCCTGAATGAACTCCATGGGCTCACCTTAAGCCAGGACAGTGTGGGGTAGAGAGACTCAATAGGCCAGGGCCCTGAGGTGTCACCACTCCATGGCAGAGGCAAGTGTCAGGCCCCAGGAACCATACTGGGGTGTGCAGGATTGGATGGATAGACAGGCAGGGAGGTAAGAGAGGTGAGTAGTGCCAGCCTCTGTATTTCTGCCTGTAACCTGTAAAGTCTGGAGCAGTCTTGGAAAGAGTTGGGAATGAAGCTGTTCTCTGATGGATGGGGCAGGACTTGGACAGACAGCAATGGAGGATCAAGGCAGGAACCACCTCGGAGGAGAGCAGACACCCAACATTTATGGGCCTGAAGGGTTTGCACTGGGCTTAAAGACAGAGCACCTTGACTGGTGTTCTTATCTAAAAAATGGACTAATCCCTGTCCTCTCCACCTCACAGGGCTACTGAAAGGATCAAATGAGATGAAATGCTTTGTAAATTAGCATGAACAAAGAGGGCTGTTGAGATCTTTGTAGAGGCCAGTGCCTTCATTTTATGGATTAGGAGACTGAAAGGCTGCAGGACTGACTAAGTGACAAAACGAGGACCGCAGGCTATATAAGAAGGCATAATGGAAATTAACAGAGATCATGTAAATGGTTGAGTACTCAGGACCAAATCATAAAAACTCTGAAAGTCAGGGATCATGGTGTTTGGCTTGATAGTTTGGGGAGCAGGGACCATGGAAATGCTTTGGGAAGAAGGATGCACCTTTTATGCAAAATCCTTCTCAAGTCCAACTTTCTCTTGGAACTCATCCCTGATGACAGTCACTATCTTGAGTCCTCTTTTTCTAGACATTTGCTGTCTTATTGTGTATAGGACAATTTGGTAAATTTATTTTAGCATGTAACTGATACTGCCATATGTAGCTGTGGGTGGTTATGCATATTATACATATAAGACATAGATGTATGAAATACACTGTAATACCAGTGGTTTTATGAGAATACGTTCTGCCTACTCTCTAGACTGAAAGTCTCTTAAAGCCAGGTATACCACATTATACTTTATTATTTGTCTAGGCCCAAAGTAAGTGATTCACAAAATCACTCTGATTTCTTCTGAAGCACAGCTACTTTAAAAAACCCGAACTTTATTAGTAGTTATGTTGCAAAAAGAAAGCATCTTTATAAAGAAAACAGCTTGCATAAAAGTATGCTACAGAAGTGTTTTTAATTAACACAACCTAAGCTTGTCCCTGTAAATAAGTAAATTAGCCCTTTTCCCCATTACTCCTCTCTCAAAATCTTTACATCATTAAGTTACTAGTCATTTGTTTACACAGAGTGGCAGAGGTAAACTTTATCAAAATTAGCCAAGTATTATCACAGCTGGAATGTTTTACCTCATGTTTGTACTGTTATCTACATGCTAGTTAGTGGGCAGAATTGGCATTCAAACTGTGGGGTAGGATCCCAACATCTATGTTTCCACTTCATGTCTTCAGAAGACCTGGTTTAGAGACTGGCTTCACTTTTATCTAAAAGGATGTTACCTACCTAAAACCTGTAGTTAAAAATGTATGCTAGAAATCTTAATCTTGGTTGAGATAATAAAATACTTGCTCTTGCACAAGCCCAGTGCTTGTTTCCTCTTTCTTCATTCCTTTCTCATAGGGGCACATCAGCTGTATTTCAAGGACCTGGGAAGCGCACGTTTGCAATTAATGCAAACCAGGCACACATGTCGGCACAGTTCTTGGTTACCATGGTTTTAAAGTTTCTTCACTTCACTTAGAAGTACAATCTTTTCCCACACGAATGAAGCCTCTTTTCCACTTGGAATTTATTTTAACTGTGTGTTCAGGTTGTTCAATTTCAGCTCTCTTTTGACACCTGTAATGTGAACTATACTGGTTTTCTAAGAATAATGAGAGATATTCTTCATTGCCTTTTCTCAAGGCAAAGCAGTGATCTTCCACCTTAGAACATCCGATTAACACACAGCAACTCCAGCTAAGCGTCCAGGATCAATCCCCTCATTCAGTTGTGCTAATGGTGCTCCCCAGATCAAAAGGAGTGTGCCAGGAATGAGGAACATCAGAGGCCAGGCTGGGGAATCTCAACTCCTAGGTCATCTCTGTGAAGGAAGCTTAGAGGGGTGAATAGGGACTGCAGGAAGCATGCCACTATCTTGCTCAGTAGGTGCCAGCATCTCCGTGAACAATGAGAGAGAAGAGCTTTTTGTTGTTGCTGTTGTTGTTACTGTCTCCTCTATCTCTTTAGTATTTCAGTGATGAAAACAAGGCATGACTATGGATAAAATAATACTAAAGGGGCTGGGAACAGTGGCTCACACCTGTAATCCCAGCACTTTGGGAGGCCAAGGCGGGTGGATCACCTGAGTTCAGGAGTTCGAGACCAGCCTGGCCAATGTGATGAAACTTTGTCTGTACTAAAAATACAATAATTAGCGGTGTGTGGTGGTGAGCATCTATAATTCCAGCTACTTGGGAGGCTGAGGCAGGAGAATCGCCTGAACTCGGCAGGTGGAGTTTGCAGTGAGTCGAAATTGTGCCACTGCACTCCAGCCTGGGCGATGAGAGCAAGCGAAACTCAGTCTCAAAGAAAACAAACAAACACAAAAACTAAAGGGAAAAATAAATGAGAAAAGTTGGCGTATGTCCTTTGCAAAAATCATCCAGTCTGCTAAGATAAAGGCTTAGATTCTTGTGGAGTTCACCAACCTTGGCAGGTGAGAGCTTCCACACTGGTATTTTCTTGGTTCAGAGGACATAAGCAAGAAGGAAGAACTTCTAAGAGCCCAAGACAAACTCCTAACCCTGGTTGCCAAGCAGTGTGCAAGTTTATCTTTTTTATCACAGAATACGGGCAGGGAACAGAGAGTCATAGTTTCAGGTTACCTATCCTGACACCTTGGCCAAGGGCAGTGACATCAATATAATTACTACAGTCCCAAGGACTCAGGGATCTCCTAGGAACCACTAGCTAAATTTAGCCTCACTCCATGTCATTAATCAGCAAGGCCATGCAGGATCTTGCTTTTGAATACTGTATTTACCAAGTGTTAATTTCTCCCAGACTCAGGAATTCAAAGTTTTGGAGTTAAAAACATTGGAAAGAAAAATAATTGCCAAACTTTGATGCAAGTTAACGGAAGAGTACAACTTCTAGGTCTCGACTGTCCAACCTTGGGGACAGATGGGACCCACGCTAAATCCTGCAGCTCAGCTTTTGTTTCCCCCAAGGCCCCAAGATTGCCTTTCTTTTAGCTAGAAATCTTCAGTTGTTTGGACTCCACTTTTCTTTGGATTTTCCAAGTTTTCTGAAACTGTTATTGTTTCAAATGTGAACATACCTATTTTTCTCCTTTACACTTTTTGGATTATGCTTTTCTGTACTATGCTGTAGGCGGGTACTTAAGTGGACTTTTATTATCTAATAGTCACAGTAATAATCCCTTTGGGAATCTTAAAGTGTTTTTACAAACATTCTAATTCTTCAAGTTAAGAAAATCAAAGTCTAGAAGAGTCAAAACTCTTGCTGGTTGGTATCCACACTGAGAATTAAGGACCCAACTGTAATAATAATAGCTAACATTTACACAGTGCTAACTATGTAAAAGTTAATATACTTGTCTTATTTAACCCTAATAAGAATCCTGTAAAACAGGTACAGTACTATAATTACCCTCATCATCTAGATGAGGAAAATGGAACACCTGTGATAAACAAACTTGCTCATTTCTCCCATTTAGCAAATAGCACAGGTGAGATTTTAACCAGGCAGTCTGATGCCAAAGCTTATGCTGTTACTAACATTCTTGCCTTCGTAGAGCCTGTCTTTGAAATGATTCCATGATTTCTCCACATGGAAATATGGCAATGTGTTTTTGATGGCCCATATCCATGGAGCTACTGAGATTTTATAATTTTAACATTTGCCTTCATCTTTGATCCTCTGGTCTACCCCTTGAAGGCCATGAGTCTGACAATAAAAGCATTATACTGTTAAATAAAATATCATCTCTTTTTGGCCAATATTTTTGTATCCTAGGACCCGAGGGGGAACAAAGCATGCTGAGGACAATATTAAGTTAGCATCCATTTTATGCACTCCTAATGCAATATTCCTGACTTGACTCTCTGAAATGGGATTTTTAGAACCTTTCTGATAAAGATGATGGGAGGGTGTTGATCCATTCTCATTTCCCTGTCAAATTATTTTATAACTAAAAAGACATGCTTTTTTGAGTTGGAAGATTAGAGTAAGGGTTCAGTCAGGGTATGGAATCAAGCATATCCATATCTGACATATTAATGGTATCAGCTGTGTTTATAAGTTAAATCCCACCTTCTCAGTAAACCATTTCCTCAGCCACTTTCATCATATGCGATTGGTGAAAGCATGTGAAACAGAAAAAGAAAATGGCTCTGTAAAGACAAAAACTTTCCAAATGTAATAAAAGGTGATGTTGGGACAATTAAAATACGTGATAGAGTTATATTGCTACTACATGACAAACTAAATAGATAGTAAATAGCTGATTTTATTACCTTGACATATATATCTCAAAAGATATTTTGGAAATATTTCAAAACCAGATTAAGATTTAGGTAATATAACTGAGCCAAAGGAGAAATATAGGAAGAAGAGACAATAATTCAGAATAATTTTTACTTAAAATAAAATCTGACAGCTGGAGCCCCTTATGGGAGTTTATCTGGCTTTAGGAAACTTTGAGGTTTAAACTAAGTTTAAAGAATAGGAAAACAACAAGTATATGAAGAAGTGCTCAACACCACTCATCATTAGAGAAATGCAAATCAAAACCACAATGAGATACCGTCTCACACCAGTCAGAATGGCTATTATTAAAAAGTTGAAGATAGATGCTGGTGAGGTTGCAGAGAAAAGGGAATGCTTATACACTGCTGGTGGAAATTCAAATTAGTTCAGCCACTGTGGAAAGCAGTTTGGAGATTTCTCAAAGAGCTTGAAACAGAGTTACCATTTGACCCAGTAATCTCATTATTGAGTATATACCCAAAGAAATACAAATAGTTCCACCATGAAGACACTTGCACATGTATGTTCATCACAGCACTATTCACAATAGCAAAGACATGGAATCAACCTAAATGCCCACCAATGGTGGATTAGATAAACACAATGTGTATATACACCATGGAATACTATTCACCTATAAAAAGAATGAAATCCTGTCCTTTGCAGCAACATGGATGGAGCTGAAGGCCATTAACCTAAGCAAATTATTGCAGGAACAGAAAACCAAACACTGCATGTTCTGACTTAGGAGGAAGGTAAACCTTGAGTACACATGGACACAAAGAAGGGAACAACAGATACAGGGACCTACTTGTGGGTGGAGGGTGGGAGTAGGGTGAAGATAAAAAATCTATAGGGCACTATGCTTATTACCTCAGTAACAAGATCTGTACAACAAACTTGCATGGCACACAATTTACCCATGTAACAGACCTGCACATGTACCCTCCAAAACTGAAATAAAAGTTGGAAAGAAAAAAAAAAAAGAACTGGGCACAAAAGAAAAAATATGAGTGAGAGTTTATAACAACCCACAGCATTGGCAGCCCTAGAGTCTATGGGAAAGCCAAAGAAGGGAGTCAGAATGGTGAGAAGAGAGGTGGGGTGGGCTTGGGGTGGGCAGCAGAAAGTCCTTTAGACATCTACACTGCTTAAAGGCATCTGAAGGGATGTCTCTGCAGACACAGTGAGGTGTTCAATTTTTCTTCATTCTCATTTCAAAGCACAGGATTAATGAGGCTAACACAATATGTGAATTTATTGTCTAAAGATTGATATTGTCACCAAAAATCACTGATTGATTTGATTGATTCATTGGACATTTATTGAAAACCTACACTGAGCCAGACACTGTTAGGTGCTGGGAATATATTTGTGAGCCAAAATAGACAAGGACCCACTTTCAGGTACTTTAAAAGCAGTGAAGGCAATGAAACACAAGAAAAATATGTTCTCCGTATGCTGTGAAGAAGAGATATGATTGACTTGTGAAAACTTGTAACTGGGAGGCCAACACTGGACAGGGGGCCCCATAAGAGACCTTCTGACCAGGTGCTATTTGAGCTGAGACCTGAGGAATGAGCTAGAATTAACCAGGTGAAGTGATGGGTTGTGAGAAAGTCCCAGGTAGCGTCCAAGTGAGTGAAGGCCCTAAATCAAGAGGGAGATGTAGGCACTCATGGAACTGAGAGACAGCCAGTGTGGGTGGTGCAGAGAGCGAGGGGAGGGTTGTGGGATGACACTGGGGTGACAAGTGGAGCCCACATAAAGTGAAGGTGTCTGGACTTCACCCTAAAAGCAGTGGAGTGCCCCCAGGGGCTGAGATGGTGGTGGTAGTAAGGTTATGTGAGACTTGATCAGATTTGTGTTTAATTGTCACTCTAGCCGCTGTGTGGACAACAGGGAGTAGGGAGATGGGTGGCGGAGGGAGGGAAATGAGGGGCAGTTGGGAGGCTATTGCAGTGGGATTATGGGAGCTCTGAGATAAAAACAAAGAGAAGTAGATGAATTTGAGAGCTACCAAGAGTTCAAAATCAACAGTACTCAGTGACAGAGTAGAGCTAGGGAGTGGGAGAGAGAGAACTGAAAAGATGGTGGCAGCACTCACCATAAGAGGACCAGGCCTGGGCATGTACAATGATCTAATATTTGTCAAGTTGAGCCTAAGATACCATACTTGTTAGATTATTGCTTTCTGATACATTCTGGCCATTTTAAAAGAATCTGACCGGGAAATGTTTACCATGGTCTTCTCACACCTATGTTTTTTTTTTTTTAATTAAATAATTGTTTTCCCCTTTAACCTATTTTTAATATGTCAGTTAAACAGATGGTCATTAACATACTACAATATACATTTTTTCACTTCTGAAATTTTCTAGGTATCCTTTTAAAATTATTGTTTCATCGTTTCTACAAATTGAGTCTTTTTTCAAATCTAAGGTTTATGGGTGTCTTGTAGAGCTGAAAGTCCCTTGCAGGTATGGACATAGAGATGTCTAGATGTCTGTGCCTGCTTAGTGCCCTTTATTTAAAGGTATTTATTGGCATAGCTCACACTGAGTAAATACTGGGGTTCAGATCAGCAATTTAATGTTCAATGGTCTTCACTAATTTTCACGGTTGTGTGTGTTTCTCTTCATAATGAAAATAATAGGATAGTGAAAGACCAGTGTACATGTGGATTTTACAGACAAAAGAGAATATCCACTTTGCAACAAGCACAGTGATTATAATTTTAAAGTTTGCATATGCAAGAACTGATGATGTTTTGAATATTACTTGTTTTGCAATGTCAGTTAATCCCTCAAGCATGTACTAAGCACCAAATTGTTCATAGCACCATTCAATTTTGTTCAGGGAGTCAAAAACACACTGTAGTCATAGTTTTCATCCTTGAAGAGCTCTGATTTAATAAAACAAAGTGACCCAAATTTAACACATCACATCTTTCTCTTTTCCTTTAAGAGCCAAGCAAAAGCTAAAAAATGAAAATCCATCAAAACTCTTCTTCTGCACAGCCAATTTTGCATGGCTGCTACCACCATCTGCTTCTCTTCCCACTGGGCACCTCCACCCCTGGGACCCAGCTGGCAACATCTGGCAACTAGCCTATCTAGCTCATTTCTGCAGTAATGCTGAAGCCCATCAGTTCTTCCCCAACTCTGTGTTTCTACTAATTCAGGTAGGATGGGCATTGTGAAAGGAACACTTGACTTAGGGTCAGTCAGCAGAACTGGATTTCAATCCTGGTCTGGTCACTCAAATGAGAACTTAGTCTCTCTGGACTTGTTTTGTCACCTGTAGAACAGATACTGCTGAGTTCACGCCACTGGGATCAGATGAGGGCTACCTGTGTCAGTCGCTAGCCCAATTCTTGGAACATATACATTCTCAGTATGCTTCATATGACATGAACCTCATGTCTTCTGTAAAGGATAATTGTAATAAATAATTACCATAGTATAAAAAGCCAAAAGGACCTGAGAGATTGCTTGTCCTGTATTCAGTTTACAACCAAGCCCTTTTAAGTTAGAGTAGTTAAGTGATATGCCTACTATCAGTGCACGACAATGACAAACCAGAAAACAGTTATAAACTGGCATACATGGTTCCAATTCTGAACTCCCTGCAACTTGACATACATATTCCCATCAGTTGAATACTTTTAATATATGATTCTCAATATGTTCTTCCCCTGATCAAAAGCCTTTGGTGACTACAAATGGCCTAGAAAGTATAACCAATTGTCTTAGGCTGCTCCCTAGGGTTCTCTAATGCTTGTCCTGACGGCATCCTTCCTACATCTGCAGTGTCTCCCTCTATGTAGCTTGGGACCCAAACTAGGTTACTCACTATGCTGTGCACCATGTGCATACTACATTGTGATGTCCATGAGTGAAGTGACTGTATTACTCATGGCTATATCCCTAGTATTTAACCAGATGCCTGGCTCATAGTAGAAGCTCAATAAATATTTGTTGAAGATGGTGGGCATTCTTCAACATGATAAATAAAATAATAACAATGATAATCACACCAGCAGAATAGTAATAACAGTAAATAATAGTAAAGTAGCAACCATAGCCATTGATTGAGCTATTGCTCAATAGCCATATGCTATAAGTTTATTATCTTACCTGAACCTACCAATAACCCCATCATGTGAATACTATTCCTATCCCATTTTACTGATGATAGGATCAAGGCTCAGGGAGATCTAATAACTTCCCTAATATCAGTTGATTGACTGTTTTATTCATGTTTTCAACAGATGTTATTGAGGGTCTACCATGTGTTGGGCTCTGTTCTAGGGGTTGGGGGTGTAGCCCATATCTTCCTATTTGCAAACAAGGTCCTCGCTTTCATGGTGGCATGAAAACAGACACTGACTCTGTGTAGTGGCAGAAAACAGACACTAACTTATCAAATAAATCATATGATGTCAGAAAATGGTTAAGTGATAAAAAGAAAAATTAAACAGGGAAAAGGATCAGTAGTGATGGGGGTTACTATTTCAGATGGGGGAGTGAATAAAAGCTTGCTCAGGAGGTGACAGGTAAACAGAATCCTGACTGATGAAAAGGAGGGAGCCACTGAAGATCTGGAGGGAGAATGTTCTAGACAGGGGGGATGGTAAGTGCAAAATCCCTGAGACAGGAGTATCTCCGGTATGTTCAAGAAGCAGTAAGACTCCCAGTGTGTCTGAGGGTGAGAGTGGAAGAGGTGAGGGTAGAGGTCCTATGGTCAGATCCTGCTGAGCTTTGTAGGCATGGTAGAGACTTTGGCTTTTACTCTGATTCAGAGCGGGGAGCGACTGGAATGTGAGAGCAGATGAACAGTGGAGTCTGTTCTGAGTTTTGAAAAGATCTGCCCGACAAGGGTGCAGTGAATAGTGAGATCAGTCGCAGGAATATTAAAGTGACACGCGTGAAAGATGACAGAGGGACGAGAGGCGATCAGCCCCGATCTCATGGACTGGATATAGAGTAAATGAGAAAGGAAGGTTCGAGGGTTTTGGCCTGAAGAACTGACGCACAGGCCGAGAGTTAAGGAAATCAATAATTCGCCTTAGACATATTAAGTGTGAGATGCCTATGAGCCACCCAGTGGAGACGATGAATTAGCTGACAGCTGGCTATACATGTCTATAGTTCAGTGAAGCAAAACAGGGGGAGAATTTTACATCTCAGTGTTATCAGCACAAGGATGACACTGAAAGTCATGAGTCATCCACTCAGGAGTGACAGTGGAGAGATCAGGGAGAGAGGAGGCCTGAGGTGCTTGACCTGGATAGTGAAGGAAAATGAGGAAGTGAAGCGAGGCAGCAGAGACAGAAGGTAGTGAAGATGCACACCCTGAACGTCGAGCAGAGCCAGTGCTTTAACGATGAGGGCAGTGATCATCTGAGTCAGACACTGCTCCAGGTCAGGTCAAACCAGGTCGAAGCACCAGAGAATACAAGAGCAGGGAGGCAGAATGGGGGAAGGGCTGAAAAGCTACCTATTGGGTACCGTGCTCGCCAGCTGGGTGATGGGATCAATTGTACCCCAGACCTCAGCATCACACAATAAACCCACGTAACAAACCTGGGCATGTACCCACTGATCTAAAATAAAAGTTGAAATGATAAACAAATAAAATAGGTCTAAGAATTTACCATTAGACATGGCAACGTGGAGGGCACTGGATTATTCAACAAGAGCAGCTTAAGTGCTTACAGCTTCTGGGTGGATTCTGAATGCAAGTGTGTCCAGCCTTAACGATTGTGCTCTTGGTTTCTTGCCTTTGTAAATGAGCACCTGAAACTCTCTTTGCCCCAATCTCCTTCATCTCCCTTTCGGCCCAAATTTGCTTTATTTCCTGCAACTCAGCTCCCTGCTCTCTCCATCATGGAGCCCTTCCTTAACATCTATAGTTAGATTTAACTCCCACAATATTCACCTTGTTTCAGAATCATTCATTGGTGACTATGTTTAGATATTTGTTGAGTGGGTGAATCCTTGGATTAATAGAAACATACTATGTGAACCCACACAGGATAAGACAAGACGCTATGCAAAATGTGGTGTTATTACTGCCACTACTAAAGGCAGCATAAAGAATCTCTAAATAAGAGCATCCCAAAATAGTAACCTGAAGCGCAAACCCACAGAATGATGCTTGGTCTGCTAGCTAATAAAGGAGCAGTGCAGCAATTCAGAGTGGTGAGAGAGGACTTGACTTGGCTTAGAGATCTGGGCCCTGGGCACAGGGCCCAATGCTGCCACTGAGCCGTGTGATCTTGGGTGAGGCACTTCAAAATTCTGGGACATAGTTTCTTCACCTTTGAAGTGAGCAGGTTCTATCACATCATCCCAAAGATCCTTCTGCCTACCAGGGTTCATTCTCATATTAGAAACTAAGTAGTGATATTAAGAGTTACTTGTCCTGTGTCCTTTCTCTCTACTTAAACTATAAAATCTCAAAGGATAGGTCTTGCACTTGTTTGCATGAAGAAGAGGGTCTTGGTAGATGCAATTTAAATATTTTTTGATTTAGTAGATCATAGGGATAAACACTCAGTGGTCTGTGAAATGTGCACTGGTCAGTGATGTCCCTCTAATCTGCTACACGTCTCTTCCCCAGCCATTTCAACATTCTGTCATTTATTCTGAGTTTCTGCTGTATGTGATATTCCCATGAACTTCCAGGTTTATGAGCCAACTGCCACCAATTTGGGGCCTCTTGATCCTGCTGGCCTAGAGTTGAGGAAATCAAGATATAGAGCCTAAAATCAAGCCAAGATATTAGAACAGAACTGCCTTGAATAATCCAGCCCATAAAACTAGGGTACTTGTAGAAAGGAGTAGATGTGTCAGTTTAGAGATTCATGTATGCTAAGCTTAGATTTTGTGCTCAGGAATATCAATCTGCTATGTCTAAGGTATTTGTGCTCAGGAATATCAATCTGCTATGTCTAAGGTATCCTGAAGGGGACAGAAAGTGAAGAGAGGGTGGCCGGTTAAAAACTGAAAAAGTCGTACAGACAAGTGGTGGTGAGGGACTGAACTAGGAAAGAAAAGAGATGTGGTCACTGTATTTTGATGCTCCCTTCGTTTAAGATGGTTCTTAAGATATCGCATCAAAGTCAACACCCACTCTGCTCCAGGTACCAGTGTCAGAGATGTTATCTTCATGCTGGGAGCCTAGGGTGCAGGAGTTGGGACAGAGACAGACTGAAGATATATATTCAAGCTCAATGTTTTAAGTGCTGGCCTGGAGGTATAAAAAGGGTGCTAATGGGCTGCACAGAGTCAACAGATTTCCCTCCTTCACCTCTGCAGATCCACTCTCCACCCTTCTCTTTGTGGTTCTCTGACCAGCCCTCTAGGAAGCCAACCTGCATGGACCACACCAGTGTGTCTCCTTGTTGGCTTCTGGCTGCGTATCAGAGGAGCTGGGAGAGGGAGGGCAGAGTAGTCATTCCTTTCACTCCAGGGAGGTTAACGTTGAGATCATTGTGTCCGTCAGCCAAGAGTCACTGCTCCTGTTGGTGTGGTCAACTCTACTGGGCCTCTCCTTCTGGGTTCTGGTTACTACTCTCTCCTTTCCTCCTAGGTCTGGCCCTGTTATCATGACCCCCTGTGGTTCTCCCATTCTGCAGCCAGACTTTTGTCATTAGTTCCTTTATCCCAGTCTGAGTGTCTCTCTTTTTCTTGTCGAGATCCTCTGTGATATACTGGACCTTTGAAATAAAAATGTGCAATTCTTTGGGACTTCTTCCCTTACTAAATTGTGAGCTCTTCCATGAGGAATCACATCATAGTTAATCTTAGTTCTGTCTCTTCCTACCTCTGCTGTCAAGCACAGTTTCCATTCATGATGGATGTACATCAATTGTTTGTTAAAAGTTGTGATTCTCTACTCAGTGATGGCCATTCCTTTGACCCCAACTGACCATGCAGGGTGCTGTCTGGAAATGACCTTCTCAGTCCACATCTCTCACAGGACCACCCAGTGGAGGGGCTGCAGCTCCATTTCCCCCGCTAACTTCTGGCTCATCTAAAATGAGCTCATCTCACTCTTTCTCAGCTAAGTGGCCAAATGCTCCCATGAAAGCCTCTTCCTGCCCAGCACCCTAAATTGTATAGTCTTCACATCAATGTCAGATGCGGGTGACCTTAGAAAGAGCCCTCGATTTCTCTCCACCATAATTTCCAAGATTACAAAACAAAGATAAAAATAATACTAACTTCATTGAATTACTGGGAAAATAAAAGTAGATGTGACATCTTGTAAAATTTATTGTCTTTCCCTTGAAATACATCAGTGACTATAAAGGATAAGTAAGTTTTCTCCACTCCTACTCTACTTTGACTGGTTTCCAAAAGGGAGACACTACTTTAAAACGCTGAGCAGAATAATACAAATGACATTTCCTGAGCATTTACTCCCTGCCAGAAACTGTTGTAAGTGCTTTATGTCATTTTAGTTAATCTCCACAAGAACTGTATGCAGTAGAACCTGTTTTATCCCATTTTACAGATGTGGAAAAATAAAGGCACAAAGAGGTGAAGTAACTTATCTAAGGTCAGGAGCCAGAGTTGAAACCTAGGAAGCTTGGCCAAAGCCACGCTGTTAATCCCTTTGCTATCTGGTCTCATGTGCTTACATTCCCGGTAGCATCATTATGACTGGTGAAAACAGGCCATAAAGGTGCAATTGGCCACAGTGAATCATGAAAATTGTTAAGTGACTAAAAGTTTGCACTCTTGTGGAAATTCTTGTGAATTATAATAGGTGTTACACTGCAAAATTCAAATTTTCCATTGTATTTGGTTCACTGAACTGCATTCTTAACGTGTGGATGTAGTAAAGAAAACTAGTAGACTGGACAGAGACTCACCTGAACTTAATGCATGTTCTACTTCCTGCATGATCACCCTGGGAAAGGTGGTGGTGGTCTCCATGTCTATAAGCTCACACATCACCTTGCCTGACACAGTTGTTGGGGATGTTTTCTCCTGGGGCACTGGCTCAGCTGTGGCATGTGAGGTGGGTGTGTGGTCAGAGTTGGACTCCTCTGTCGGTGACTCTGATGCAGTTGGAGCTCCAGTAGGTTGGGTGCTGGTCACAGTGGAGCTGTGGTTGGTAGTAACGGAGGCAGAAAAAACCTCAGGTGGTGAGGTTGATAGGGATGAGGGTGATGAGGCTGGAGCTGGAGGGGAGATGAGTGTGGGAGGCTCAGCAGAGGAATGCGACACTGTAGCTGCTACGCCTGCTTCAGGAGTGCCCGAGCTGCGTTCCTCCGAAGTGGTTGTTAAGTGGACTCCACCGCTTGTTGATGAGAACCCAGGAGGTGAGGGGTCTGTGTTTGTGCCTTCCCAATTCGAACCTGGGCTGGTGATCTCCTCTTCACTGGACTCTGTGGAAATGTTCTTAGGAAGCAGAGATGTTGGGGCTGATGCTGTAACTGGGAGCACTGAGTTGCTGTGAGTGCCACTGGATGGGGAGGCAGTGTCTGCATCAGTGTTTTGTGGAGAGCTAGTCCAGATGGTGATCGGTGGCATAGTGTTTGCCGGAAGAGAAACGGGCAAAGGAGCTGCTGTCGGCAGACTCTGTACCCTCCATCCTGTGGAAGAGCCAGTACAAAAGTGGTTAATATGTGAAACACGGTAATATGTGAAATAGAGGCAAGGCTCTTACTCCACAGCTGTTTTGCAGCATTTTCACAGGTATTTCTCATTTTGCATTGTGCCCGCCGCAGTTGTGAAGGCAACTTTTAATGGATTTTCTTCCCACCAATTGCTCTGCAAGTCTCAGTAGGAACCCACCCAAAACTCCATAAGAAGAATTAGTGACTGTCAATTCAAGACTAGCCAATGCATGGTATGAACTAATCTTGTCCCCAACTTGCTTAAAATCATGTCCTTAGAGAGTAAGACCCTCTGGGGAATTGATTTATGGGAATCTGTCTGGTCTGTCGAGCAGCCAACTCCATAGCTCCAGTAGGAACGCTGGGAGTGTGGACATTGGGAGTGGGGAAGGAGTGGTTGGTGATGAGTATGGTCGCTGGCAGGAGGGGGCTTCAGTCTCGTTCCATCCCACAGCTGAGGAGCTCACTGATTGGCTGTTCCATGTCTTGGGGGCTACCCATTCTGCACTTGTGCACAGGGATGTAAGGGATATGGACCTGCTGGCTGTGATGAATAAATATGTGAACACATTTCCTGCAAAGAAAGAAAAAGGGAGAGGTTCCCAGAATAAAAGCTAGAAAGAGAAATCTGAGCTTTGGAAATATTTTCTGAGAACCCAGTTGTCTGAAATTCTAGCCCAGGGTCCTTACCATCATATCATTTGCCAAATGCACTCCTTCATATGTAGGAAAATTTAGAGCTAGTTTCCATTCTTCCTTTCTCCTTCCCCACGCTTACTCATTTGGTTTCATTCATTGACTCATTCAATGATTATTTAATAAAGGGCTTTTATGTGCCAGTACTTTCCTGGACATGGGGTTTATGGTTTCACTTTTAGGTAACACATCTCTTGATTGCCTCCCCACACCCCCTTGTCATTCCCTGACTAGTATTTCCCCCAGTCATTTGCATCTCAGTAGATGGGAACCCTATTCACTATGTTGCTCAGTTAAAAACCAAGATGTCACCCTTCAGGCATGTCTTTCCCTCACATCCCACATCAAGTCCGTTAGTGAGTCAGGATGAGTCTACCTTGCAAATACAATCCTGATTCAACCACTTTTCACTATCTCTCCTATTATTTCCCATCCCCTGAGCCATTATAGTCACTAGCCTAGATGACTGCTGATTAGTTTGGATGTGCCCTCCAAATCTCAGGTTGAGATTATCAGCGTTGGAGGTGGGGCCTGGTGGGGAGTGTTTTTTTTTTTTTGCCATGGGGGCTGATCCCTCATGGTTTGGTGCTGTCCTCATGGTAGTGAGTTCTATCAGGATCTGGCTGTTTAAAACCATGTGGCACCTCCCACCTACACTCCCTTGCTCCTACTCTCACCATGAGATGTGCCTGCTCCCACTTCCCCTTCCACCATAAGTAAAGCTCCCTGAGGGCATCACCAGAAGCTGAGTAGACTTGTTGCTATGTTTGTACAGCCTGCAGAACCATGAGCCAATCAAACCTCTTTTCTTTGTAAATTACCCAACCTCAGGTATTCCTTTATAGCAATGCAAAGAATAGCCTAACACAACTGCAATAGTCTCTTAATTGGTCTTCTGGCCCCAGGTTTCCTCCCTTTTAGTGTGCTTTCCACTGAGCAGCCAGCATGATCTTTTATAGAAGTAAATCAGCTCATGTCCTTTCACTGATCAAAACCCTCCAAAGGTCTTCTGTTATACTTAGAACAAAATCCAGAATTGCTTCCCTATGTAATCTCATGTTCTTGTCATCAATTTGATTGGTCTCTAATCAAATGTCACCTCTTCCTCAAAGGAATCATCCCAGACAAGTCTAACTAATTCTTTTCTCCTCTAGCCCATTGTCCATTTAAATTTTTTTTTGTTTTATTGTGGTGAAGTATACATAACACTTTACTATTACAATGAATTTTAAGTGTACAGTTCAATGGCAGGAACTATATACATATTGTGCAACCATCATTATTCATCTGCAGAACTTTTTCATTTTCCCAAACTCAAACTCTGTGCCTATTAAACAACTCCCTTTCCACATGGGAATGGCATAAAAACAACCAACCATTCTACACTCTACTGTCTGTATGAATTGGACTGCTCTAAGTACTTCACAGAAGTAGAATCATAGAATATTTGTCCTAAGCTTATTTCACTTAGCTTAATGACTTAAAACTTCCTTTTTAAGGCTGAATAATATTCCACTGTATGTATGTGTCACATTTTGCTTATCTATTCATACATGGATGGACACTTGGGCTGTTTCCATCTTTGGGCTACTGTGAATATTGCAGCCATGAACGTGGATGAACAAATATCTGTTTGAGTCCTTGCTGTCAGTTTTTTGGGGCGTATTCCCAGAAATGGAATTAATGAATCATATGGTAATTTTTTGCTTAATTTTTTGAGGAAATACCATACCCTTTGCTCATTTTTGTTTTTCACAATAAGAGAAGGGTTTTCCTGAAATTACATATTTATTTATTCACTTATGTATTGTCTCTCTCTTCTACTAGAATAGAAGCTCAATGAGGGCACAGTGACCTGGTCTTACTCATGGTTGTTTCCCCTGAGCCTAGGACAGCATTAGGTCATAGTAAGTGCTTAATAAGGACTTGTGGTTGAAATGAAGGAAGAGTAGAAAAATGAATTAACCCAAGAACCTTATTCATGAATACTCCAACATCTCTCCACTCTTTTCCACATATCACTTTAGTTATGGCCACATCCATCATGGCTTCCTCAGGGAGGGCTGCCTACCTGGTACTATTTGAGGGCAAGATTCTTGCTTAAAGATCAGCTTCACTCATTTTAATTCCAACATGACATATGCCTATGACTGATGTCTAGTTAGGTCTTCAACTATTTAACTCTACATACCCTGAGGATACTTCCTTGAAGGTGTCAAATAGGTAAAGGCCAATCATAATCAATATTCAAAAGGAACAGAACACTGCCTAGATGCCAGTCAGAGGAAGGGAGAAAAGATCAAAAGGGAAACATTCAGGTACTAGGGTAAAATCTGTTTACATCATCATTTGCCACTCGGCTGACTCAGGAGCTGACGGAAGGCTGTGCTACAGAGTTTATTCTGAATTTAACATTTGGATTGTCATCAAAATATTGGCTTTATTTTATTTAAAAGGAGTTCATTAAGGCCATAAGCTTCAGGAGAGTTAATTTCCTGGTAAAGAGGAGGACAGACCTCCCAACTTAGGCCACATGCTATTCCATGCTGTTATAGTGGTCTTTTGGCAGCTGTGAACTGTCGACAGTTTTAGAATGAATCCAGATCAAGAAATATTTGAAATATGGACAAAACAACAGTTGGGACAAATATTATTAAAACATGGGATCTTGTCTATGACCTTTGGAGCTTACTGTCTTTGCATCCTGGCAGCTGTCATGGCTGACTGAAGATTCTAAGGGCAAAAAAAAAAAAAAAATGACACCATTTACCATGCATAGCATCATATAATAGATAGGCAGATGGAGGTAGAGAGAGCCTCAGTCTGTTAGTCGAGTCAAAAAGTCTTGTCAAGCCTGAGATAAATGAGAAATCAGTCATCTACAAAGGAGAACCAATTCACTCATTCATTCATTCAAGCATTTATTGAGCTTTTCCCTCGGAGAGCTCATACTCAGCTTCCTGTAATATGATATAAGTGCTATATAAAAGTAAAACAAAGTTGTAATGGAAACCCTGAGGAAAGATTAATAAATTCTGTACTCATACCATGGAATGTAAAAATATACAAATGTCATTTTTCGAATGACATTTAGAAAAGTCACAGAAGAGATGATATTTGAATTTGTCCTGAAAGAATAAGAATGCACAAGATACCACTTAAGATATGTGACGTTCAGAATGACACTTGCATTGTCGTTTCCACTGGAGCTAAAAGCTGTACCACGGAAATCATTACAGTGCTGAAAATGACAAGCTCTGGGAATTGGTTGCTGGAAATATTCATTTTCTTGTTTAATTTTACTAATACACTTTTATAATTCCTACCTTGCCTGCTTCCAAAGAAGACTGGAAGTGGTCATTCATTTCCCATAGCTATCTACTGAGTACTTATTTAAAGAACTTTACAGCCTAGTTCAGGCAATTTCTGCTCCTATAAAACTAACAATGCGTGAAATTGTGTGACAATGTTGGTTATCCTCATTTGAACGAGGCTTTAGAAGCCTCTGCTTTGCCTTATTTGATGGTACATTCCATAATGCACTGACTCCTGGGGTAGGTCTTTTTCCAATGTAAAGATAGCCAAGGCTAAGGCACCACGACGATCCTAGAGAATGCCTGCTGTCTTAGTCTGCTTGGGCTGCTACAACTAAATACCAGATTGGGTGGCTTAAATAACAGAAATTTATTTTTCACAGTTGTAAAGGCTGGGAAGCTCAAGATTGAAGTGCTGTCTGATTCAGTTTCTGGTGAGGGCCAACCCCTTGGCTTGCAGATGATCGCCTTCTGTGTCCTCACATGACCTTTCCTCACATGGCATGTGAGTGAAGACACAGAGCAAGTTCTTTAATGTCTCTTATTATAAGGGCACTAATCCCGTCATAAGGGCCTCACCCACATGATCCCATCTAACTTTAATTACTACCTAGAGGCCCCATCCTCAAATATCACACTGGGGGCTAAAGCTTCAACATTCAGAATCACTGTAGAACTTGTGTCTCTGCAGGAATAACAAACTGCATAAGTCAAAGCAGCAAGAATGTACCCTTTCTCAGGATTTCAAGGAAATTTTAGAGCTAGAGAGGGCCTAACTAATGAGTGAGTATAACCCTTCATTTGACAAATGAAGGAGCAGACACAGAGAGAGGAAGTGGTGTAACTGACCTTACACTAAGAAGAAGAATTGGACAGTGTCTACCTGGAAAAAACTGTGCAGGGATAGAGTCAGAAAGAGAACTCCTGCCCTCTGACCCCCACTGATACCCTGTGTCCCAGCCTCAAAAGGGCTAGTGGAACTTACTTTAGCAACCACTATTACAGAGAATGCAATGAGGAGCCCATGTGAGACTGGGCAGCTGAAGAAGTTAAAAAAAAGTCTACAGTCCTACCAACAGTGTAAAAGTGCTCCTATTTCTCCACATCCTCTCCAGCACCTGTTGTTTCCTGACTTTTTAATGATCATCATTCTAACTGGTGTGAGATGGTATCTTATTGTGGTTTTGATTTGCATTTCTCTGATGGCCAGTGATGATGAGCATTTTTTCATGTGTCTGTTGGCTGCATAAATGTCTTCTTTTGAGAAGTGTCTGTTCATATACTTCACCCACTTTTTGATGGGGTTGTTTGATTTTTTCTTGTAAATTTGTTTAAGTTCTTTGTAGATTCTGGATATTAGCCCTTTGTCAGATGGGTAGATTGTAAAAATTTTCTCCCATTCTGTAGGTTGCCTGTTCACTCTGATGGTAGTTTCTTTTGCTGTGCAGAAGCTCTTTAGTTTAATTAGACCCCATTTGTCAGTTTTGGCTTTTGTTGCCATTGCTTTTGGTGTTTTAGTCATGAAGTCCTTGCCCATGCCTACATCCTGAATGGTATTGCCTAGGTTTTTTTCTAGGGTTTTTATAGTTTTAGGTCTAACATTTAAGTTCAACCATTGTGGAAGACAGTGTGGCGATTCCTCAAGGATCTAGAACTAGAAATACCATTTGACCCAACCATCCCATTACTGGGTATATACCCAAAGGAATATAAATCATGCTGCTATAAAGACACATGCACACGTATGTTTACTATGGCACTATTCACAATAGCAAAGACTTGGAACCAACCCAAATGTCCATCAATGATAGACTGGATTAAGAAAATGTGGCACATATACACCATGACATATACTATGGACATGCACATATACTACGCAGCCATAAAAAAGGATGAGTTCATGTCCTTTGTAGGGACATGGATGAAACTGGAAACCATCATTCTGAGCAAACTATCACAAAGCCAGAAAACCAAACACTGCATGTTCTCACTCATAGGTGGGAATTGAACAATGAGAACACTTGGACACGGGATGGGGGCCATCACACACCGGGGCCTGTTGTGGGGTGCAGGGAGTGGGGAGGGATAGTATTAGGAGATATACCTAATGTAAATGATGAGTTAATGGGTGCAGTACACCAACATGACACATGTATACATATGTAACAAACCTGCACGTTGTGCACATGTACCCTAGAACTTAAAGTATAATTAAAAAAATAAAAAAGTCATGCCTCCATTCATCTTCCCACCCAAAGCACAGCCACTTTTCTTTGAAGAAAAGAATTAGTTTTAGTATTTCCTTGAGAAGATAGGATGAAGAAACTGAACCCATTAATTTCACAGTTAGAGGTGAATGAGCATTGTTTCAGAACACAGTGACATTGCCAGGGATGGTATGCCCTGTCAGAGCTGTGACAGGCCCACAAACGTGAAAGGGACAGATTCAGGGAAGGGCGTCTCTTAGACTTAGCCCATGTGTGGAGCCAAAAAGCTTGATGACCAATTCAATCTGGAATTCCTCCTTGTAAGCTTACAATTAGCAGTGGTTCCTGAAGTCTGGTCAGGTTCAAGCATTTTGTGGCCAGAATAGCTGACAGATTGTTGCTCTAAAGAAAACCAGATTCTTAGTTGGATAGAAAATTATTTGTTTCCATGTGTATTGTCCTCTATGGGGAGACCACTATTATAGTTTACATCTCTTCAATATTTAAAAGAGCTAGTATGTGGCTTGGTCCTCAGTTTCTAGAACTGCTAGGAGGGATGTAGGGGCTGATTGTTGGGATATGCAGGTGAGTTCTTACGGTGCTGAGAGGAGTTAAAGGCATTGTGGCGTACAGAGTCTGCCTTCTGTGCCTCCTGACCTGACTGGGTGTCAGGAATACGGGCAGTGAGTGCTCTGAACTCTGTCACCTTTTCCTGGATTCCATGAGCAACAACCTGGGTCAATGGCAGAGTTGCAGACAGACTGATTTTCTGTGTTGCTCACCTATTCTTTTTTTTTGCCCCTGGCCATGTCTTTCCCTGCTCTTAGCTTGTCAAGCACGTGAGAAAACATGTGACAAAGTTTTGGCAAACTTGGTGAAACTTGATCAAAATGCAGTCAAGCCCTTTCCTGCTGCTGCCAAGTTAGCCGGGAGCATTGCCTGTGGTCGCCTGGCAGAGGCCCCACAGCTGCTGAAGGTCTGTGTGCTGAGTAATTGCTACCAGTTTCTCCACCTGTTACGGCCACCATAGTGAACTGCTGAAAAGGCCAGCGGGACTGTTTAACATATATATTAACAAGTGTACTGAGCGCTTTACATGCATCATCTCATTTAATCGAAATATAACCTCTGCGAGGTAGGCACTGTTTTTATCTCAGTTTCACAGATGATAAGACAGAGGCTCAGAAAAGTTCAGTAATTTTCGTAAGGTCACACTGCTAGTACACGGTACAGCTGAAGCTTGAATGCACCACCATTTAACTTTTAACCATCAGCTTTTTAATGATTCTATAGTATTGAATTGGGAAATGCAAAGGTGTTTTCAAAGTCTGGGCTCCATGTTTGTGAGGCAGTCGGTAACCAGTATGCTTCTATCTTCCCCAGTACATTCCCTAGTGTGGGCAACTAAGTGACTTAAAAAGTTATTAGACTATATGAACCCTTCCCCTCCCCTTTAATCTGATCACAGAATTCCTGCTGTCTTTGGGATAAAACCTGAGCTCCTTGGCACAAGACACATCACCTTTCATAGTCTCTCCAGTTTACCCCTCATGAGCCTGCGGTCTTGTCAGTCTGAATCACTGTAAGCTCCTGAAGTATCCCATGACCATCTGCCTCCCTGCCTTTCCACCGTTGCTCTTTCTACTGTGACTCCGCTCTCCATGTCTCCCCTCTTGCCATCCCAGTTCTGAGAAATCCAGAGCCTTGCCTTCTCTATGAAATATTCTCCAACTTGATAGACCCTTCCTCCTGTGTGCAGCCACCTCACTTCCCACAGACTCTAATGGCAGCACACATCATATTGAGCCATAGTCTTTCTCCACGCTTGTCCCCATTCAGGCTGGGAGCCCCGATAATAAAAACTAAACTTGTTCTTTGTGTCTTACTGCCTGGCACAGAGAAAGTGCTCAATAAATATTCATTGAGTAGCAACATGGATTTTCTACCCTTTGAAAACAGAAATGTTCTCTGGCTTATATGCTGAGTCATGATAGCAGAAATGTATCCTCCCTTTGAGTTGTCTGTAAGCTCCATGAAAATGACCTGTTAACACGAAATTGTGGATGGGCCTCCAGACAGACTTTTGTTATATTTGTTTGCTTGTTTTTACTTTGGAGACCGCATGGATTTCCTTTCTTTATGCATGATCTAGACCAAGGTCAGCAGCTTTTGGTGACCACCTATCAGTTGGGCCAAACCCAGGCTAGTTTTAACATCTTCACATTGAATGAATTGAATTTCAGCAGGTATTTAAAAGAAAGAGAGACAGAATGTTAAAATGATAATTATTTATTTACATTTCAAAGCTAGGTTTTAGTGTGTTTTAGGTTGAACCACTATTAGGGACCTACAAAAGTTTCGCACCTACAAAGTTTCCCATGTTGTCTTTGGTGGGGTCTGCTGAGGGCAGCCAATGCTCCAGAAGGCTCGTCTAACATCTGCAAAACCATTCCTAATTAGAGTGTGGTCCAACCATATGGTATTTGAAAGCTATCATATGTCAAAACAGAATGCGTATGCCCCAAAGCCATCAAACTGTGTCTAAGAAGATACTTGTTTGAAGTAGGAAAGCCATATTCTCCTGAGTATTTTGCTTATGGAAATGAGACATAATTCAATCCAAAAAGAGGAAAGAACTTCTGTTTCTTAGCCACTGAATCACAACCTGCAGACCTGGTGAATGACTCAATTTCTCCATCCATAAAATCAGTTCTAATGATATCAGCAGGCTCCCCGTGGTGCTGTGAATTCTAATGAAAGAATAACATTTGTGAAGAATGCTGTACTTCCTGGGAGAAAAATATGCCATTTTCCTTTCTTTCTTTTTTTTTTTTCCTTAGATGCAACATCTGTCTTTGTCAGTCCCTTAAACTTACTGCTTCTAGGTTGGGAGGGACTATGGTGGTCACATCAGAAGGAAGCCGAGCGGAGCAAGGATGCCAACGAATGCCTGAAATCCCCATATTGGGGTTTCTCACGGTGGGGTGATGGAGATAAAGAGAGACAATGCAGGAGGGCAAGTAGCTTCTCTTCCATCACTTTGTGGCTGAAGGTGGATATGGACATGGTGGTGGGGAGTGGGAAAATCAGAAAATCTGAAGGACAACATCAGGTTCTCTGGTTCTTTCCTTTCATAGGCCCGGTCCCAACATTTGTGGGGCCCAGGGCAAGAGTACAAAGGCCCACACAGAGCATGTCTAAATATGTAACTTACAAATTAAGATGTACCCATGGCTCAGCCTGCGCTCCATCCTGGGCCCTGCAGCCCGCTCCCAGGGTAACCCCCTGCAGACCCAAGGCTAATGGGACAAGGGATCTGCTGGGGCAGTGCAGGCCAAAGCTGTGGCTGGGTCCACCAGGAGCCAAGATGGAGACTGACCTGGACATGCTTCCCGGGCAGCTTTGGTGGGCAGTCTCCCTTCTCTATGCCTCACTTTTCTGGCAGAATTTTCAGGCATTTTCAAGCAGAAGGGAGGGAGAGAACTAAGGCAGCATTTTGAATGCTTTGCCAGTGACCAGCTTTAAACAAAGACAGACACTCTGATTCTCTAGAGCCACGGTGGTGATTTTCTCCTTCCTACCCTCACTCCTGTGCCTGCAGGTCACACACACTGGCCTGGGGGACCAGTTTACTCCCTGTATACTTCTCTTGTTTGCTCAATCATTCACTGAAATTAAAAAAAAAATTCTCATGGGTTCAAAAAGATAAAAATTCTTTGAGTTTGGGTGTTTGTAAAATTCAAGCATCTGTTGCCTAGTCGAGGGGTGGCATACCCTTCTAGAAACCCACCTCTTATAAGCACAAACTGCTATCAAGTCATTTCTCAAGCCCTATAGCCCCTGGCAACAACCAGAATTTAACAAAGCCCACATGTTGCCTTGTTTTGATTCTGAACCTCTTCCTTCAGAGGATCTTTTCTAGGCTTAGAATTGCCCAAATGACTGAGGCTGCTCTTGTAGCCTAATGCTCTTGTAGCCACTTATTCACTTTTTTTCCTGATGTCTCTACCTCAGCTAATGGCATCATCCATGACTCCTTGTTCCCCAGAGAGCTGGAGCCCTTTAAGTGGTCAGCTCCATGGCAATTTGCCTTTGAAAGGACAGTTCTTAGCGGCATCCCAGGCTAATGCATCCTGGCCTTCTTTTTGGTGAATCAGTAGGAAATTTGACTGATTACAGGATAATGTTCAGAAAATGCAAGCAGGCTTTGTATTCATGTTGGCTTCACTGCCAAAGTTCACTGCTGATCATCCAGGGAACAGGGAAGGGGACAGAGATGATTCCAGTGCAAACACATCTCCACAACTGGGAAAACAGCTCAAACTTAGAGGGTGTTTCCTCTGATTGGGGAGAGGAAACTAGGGACTTTCTGAGAGAAGGCAAATAATCTGTAATATTGATGTGCCCCTTTCGCTTCTCTCTGCCACCATTTTCTTCTAAGGGTTTTCACCGAAGATGCCAGTCAGCATGAATGGGTATACTTCATGGTTTCTTTTCTTTATTTTTATTTACTATTAAAAATAAAATATAACTTGCATGCAGTGAAATGCACACGTCTTAATTGTACAAAACAATGAATTTTTACATGTGTACACCTGTGCTACCACCACCAAGATCAAGATGCAGAACCTTTTCAGCACCCCAGAACACCCCATCATGTCCTCTCAACACTTAATTCTCCAAAGGTAATGCTTATTCTGATGGAACATTATGACTTTTAATACAATAGATTAGGTTTTTCTGTATCTGAACTTCACATAAATGGAATTATACAGTGTATTCTCTTTTGTCTCAATTCTTTCACTCACTGTGAGACTCACCTGTGTTGCTATGTGTATTACTAACTCATCATTTATCATTGATACATTGTACTCGGTTGTATGAATATGCCTCATTTTTTTCACATTCTACAAATGATGAGCATTTAGGCTGTTTTTGATTCAGGGTTATTACAAACCAAGCTGCTTGCTTCATGGCTTCTTAGTAACTCTTTTCTAATGCTTATTACATGCCATGTTCTGTGTATTTTACAAGTAATAAGTCACTTAATCTTTACAATAAACCTATGGGAAGTATTATTATATCTCCATCTTACAAGAACCAACTGAGGCACAAAGAGGTTAAATAACATCCCAAGATATACAGCTAGAAAGTAGTACACCTTGGACTAAGTAGTAGTATACCTTGAATTATCTCTTGCCCCCTCAACCACCAAGCCATATAGCTACCTGCAATGGTTAAAACTATAGGTCAAACCACTTATTAGCTTTGTGATCTTGGACAAGTTCATTAATCATTCTGCTTCCTCATCTACAAACATGAAATAACAATAATATCTCCAGTCAAAGGGATATTTTAGGAATTAAATAAATGCTAAGGCAGATACTATTGCTTGGGTAATCCGACAGCCACTTCCAATCCATTTCCAAGCTAAATGCTCTCTCTGTGGCCTTCTTTGCAACTAAGGGCATCTATGTGCCCCAGTTCTGTAAAATGAGATTGATGGAACATATGCTATGAGACATCTGGAAAAGTGTTTGCCTCTTTATAAAAGCAACGTATAAGAAAGGACACCTAAGAATAGTCTTGGTGACTATTCTTTCTTCCTCCTTCTCGCAACCATGTCTAGCACAGTGGCAGCCATTCTGTGAAGCCAAGGATGCCAGTAAACCCACTAAGAATGATGAGAATGAAAGACAGAAAGAGACTTTCTCCTTGATGATATTGTTGCTCGGCCAAGCCTGGGATGCCTATCTCCAGACTTCCTGTTAAATAAATGCTATATACCTTGGGAGCTAAGGCATGGTTCATCAGGTTTCTCATTATTTGCAATATAAATAAATGTTAGGCCATGTAAAGAGCTAATCACAATGCCTGACACAAAGAGCTCAATAAATATGAGGTTACTATGTTAACCTCTGTCTAATTGGAACCTGGGCCCAAAGGCTCTCACCTCTTGTAATCTGCTAATGCTTTTCTAAAAGTGCTTTGCGGCCACTATCAGAGGGACATGATTACTCCTCATGGTATCAGCTGTGAGCGTCAGGAATGGAGTGCTTCCCACATCCTTCAACAAAGCAAGAGGCAGCTGGATCCATCAGTGTCCCAGAGGTACTCTCCAAGCTGATGTCCAGGAAAGCCAAGCTGCTGCACACACCCGCAGATGCATCCAGGAAAAAAAAGACAAAAACCCAGATAAATATGATTGTGTTTTTCCACCTTATTAAAAAAAAGTTCAGAAACTTCTGGGGCAGTTTTCAAAATGAGTCATGGTATGACATGCATCAGGCTGAATGGCTCCCGGAGGCTGAAGAAGCAGAGGAAACAGCACTCAACAACAATCAGGGACCACACTTTGTTTTTAGAAAACCTGGCCTGAATTTATCAGTGCTATGAGGCATAAGCTTGCACACACTGATTAGAATGGCATCCTATTATACTATTTATTTCATGCATTGTTTAATTTACTTTTTAAATATTCTTTTAGATTTTTATTTGTTTAAGTTCAATTCAGCAACTATGTATAAAGTGCCTGTTGTGCACAGGGAACCCAGGCATCTAAATTATATGGAGGAAGGCATACTGGAAAAACATATGCATTTGTTTTATTAATATATTTCATACAATCTTTCCATGATTGTTGCAATTTGGCCCTATTTACCCCTCATGGATTTTGATGCTTAATGTCTCCTGCACCTGACCTCTCTGAATAAAGGTCTCTGATAGTGGAATAGTCATGTTTTCTCTTCTACCACCTATTCTCCCCACAGATGGTCTGTTTCGTCAAGCATGCTGAGAGGAAGGGATTGGTAAGTAATTAAGTAATGCGCCAATGTAAGGTTTTCATTAATTATGATATCTGCCATTCAGCTCTTTTTCTTCCTCCTAAACTGTCTTCTAAACAGCAGCTTTTAAAACTTACAGTGTTGGGATGTAGTTCTTAGAATCTGAGAGTCACTGTCCTCTACAGACATCTAAATGAGAATGAAGTTGGTTGCTCCCTTGAGGGTACCAGGCTGGATGTACTGAGGCAGAGTTTGGATCTCTGAAGTCTCCATCTGGCTTTGTGGATCTTTAGGTAAGCAGCTTCTCATCTATGAGACCCAGTGCCCCTGATAATTAACACTCTTTCCTGTCACGGACACTCTATGCTGTGTGGTCATTTTAAAAACTAGGATTGAGTGGAGGAAGGAGGCTGTTGATGGAGCCACAATGTACAGCAAGACCTAACTTATCACCAGAGACTCCAGGAGAGCCTTTGGGTTTTACTTTTTTGTGGAATATTTCCTAAGTCCTGATATATCATCAAAGATAGGCAGGCAATCCGAGGGGAGTAGGAACCATGTATTCATTCTTTCCCTGAATAAAGAAAGGGGGGCTAGAGAATGGAAGTCAATTATTGGGAGATTACTGTAATGCATGCATGCTTGTAGCTCACACCAAAATATGAATAGCATAAAGCTAAGCTGGAACAAATCTGATTTCCAGTTCAGATGTTATTAAGGTAACCTATTAATTTTGTAGGAATGAATACCCTCTGCAAAAATGTTCCTCATAATGAATTAAATCAGTTGAAATCAATGTGGGGAGCCATACTTTATGTAAGAGATGTTGTGGGTAATGAATTTTAATCAAATACTTTAAGTGACAAGGGAAACTGGACGTTTGAAGAAACTCCATGGTGAATCCTCATTTCGTGTAATTAATTATGTTCCAATTTGTCTCTTGTGCAAGAAGCTTTTAGACTTTAAATTTGCCTAAAAGTCCAGACTCTCTTATGCTTTTGTTACCTAACACATTCAGTATTCCAGAAAGAGGCAGCTTGCTCTTACAGAGTTTGCATCTCTGCTGAAAATAACATAAATCACTACTTGGGTACACATAGACACATAAACACCATCTTCGGTGTTTCATTTGTTAACCAACCTCCAACTGCTGCAACCGTCAGTATCTCTCAAACGCCTGCAGCATGGCCACCTCTGCTAAAGAAAGTGTTTGCAACGCCAACTGGGGAGTTATCATTGGCACTGTGATTGGAGTACAGCACATTCTGATGAAAATCTGTAGGAACTATTAAAATGCTACTCTGCAACCATTGCTGACAGATGCTATTAAACACATCAATCTGGAAGGACAGAATCCGGCGACATGAGCTAACTTGGGTGAATTGCGGAAGCTGTATAAAAATTGGCTCTGTTGAGCTCAACTCAAAGAATAATTTTACTTTTGGTGCACTTATTTAGAATAAATCTATATGTGTCGCTGCTTAGAAAAAATATTCAAAAAATAACTCTGCCCATTTTAAACCTTATAAACCACTTTTTAATATATTCCTATGTTCCCTCTGGCAATGTTGGGATTATGCAGTGACACCCCAAATATACACATGCTTCATCTGAGGCAGAGTCACCTCTGCTGCCTGACTTTATGTTAAAGGTGAGTCTCAAATCTGGATATCCAGCTTTGTGTTCTCTCCTGTATGCCGGTCCTCTGTCTTTTGGGCTTTACATTCAAAGTCAGTAAATCTAACATATCTGGCTTATCTTTCCCTCATCACACCAGCTCCCTTATTTCTGTCATTATCCTGCACCTTATCCAAGTTCTAATTCAAAGTCAAACAGCTTACAAGAGGCAGAGCTGGGATTTGGGCTCAGATGTGTCTGACAATTCCAGTAATCCCTCAGGTCTTTTTGAAGGAGGATCCTACTTCTATAAACATGATGCCCATTAAGGAAAGCACTTCATTTTCAGTGGGGTGAAATATTATCCACACATACACCCTTCCAAATGATCCATCAGAGAGAGAGAGAACTTTTTCTGTCCAGCCAAATGTGCACATTCTTCATATAGCTACCCAGAAGGAAATGGGTGTGTCACTCTTCAGACCATAGGATAGATGCCAACATGTCCCTTGGTAGAAACTACCTGCCAGTCAGACTATGGATACAACTTCTCTCTAGCTCAGAGGCTGCTTTTAACATGACGGGTTCCTATCTCATCCTAAAGGCACTTACCAGCTGAGAGTCAGGTCTCTGCAGCTGGAAACACAAGCATGTCAGCCTGGTGTAGCTAGGGGGCTGTAATTGCATTCACTAGTCTTCATCCAGAAAATCTACCTTTTATTAAGTCCTTATCAAATAGTCACATATAGAAAAACCAAAATTGTTTTTTGGAAAATCAGAAATAGCATTTATATTTCCTATGTAATTGAATCAAAAGCATTTCAGCTTTGGTTCTTCTCTCTGAAATCTATCCTTTTGTTCACTAGCTAAGCAAGTATGAGCATCATATGAAAACTACAAGCAAACTTTCTGAAAGATGTAGAGAAAATTAATTCTCCTTTCTATGTATGACTACCCACACAATCTGGGAAGGAGTGGGTCTGGTAATAATTTTGATTTCTGTTTCACTGTAACAAAACAATGAACCAATCCCATAAAAACTACAGAGCAAAGGGAAAACAGCAAAATTCCCTAAGAGAAAAGTAAAATCTCCAGGAATTAGCAAGTCTGAATCTCCAGGCTCATTTTCAAATGAGTCCCTGATCCCATCATTCCAGCTGCACACAGGGCATTCATTTCTTCTTGGATGACATTTTATCATCAAATTCAATAGATCAATCTACACTAAGCAATTCCCCACTGCCCACCTCCAAAACAATTTTCCTAAATGCTCCCTGATTCTGCCAATAGCACTGGTCAGGTTTAATGTATTTGAAGAAAGTTTGATTTGTTTCTTGCTTTTCTTTTCTATGTCCTGTCAAACTCAATCCTCATTTATTCTTCAATTTAAAAAATTATTTAGAGCCCACTAGGTACCAGGTACCATGCTAAGTGTTGGGAATAAAATAATGCACAGAGTCACTGCCCTCACAGCACCAATATTCAGTGGAGTGAGCCACTACAGAGTATGAAGTTAGAATGTGGTATAATTAGCGACAACACAGGGGCCTGTCCGAGCACATCGCAGGGCAGGCCTACAACAGATGTAGGTCAGGGTGTCAGAGTAGACTTTCTAAGGGACGTGACCTCTCAGATTGGATGGAAAAGATGAGTAAGAGTCAGTCCAGGAAGAACAGTGGTGTGGATGGAAGGGGGAATAATATTTCCAGCTTTAAAAGCATTATGTCAAAAATTCCAGATATAAAAGCATATGAAGCCTTATATCTGGGACTTAGGATGCAAAATGGAGAAGGATGAGAGACAAGGCTAAAAAAATCATCCAGGACCAAATCATGTATGACCTTGTAAGACACGTATGAGCTCTGAACTTCATCTCAGTGATTTTGAACCAAGGGATGATGTGATAAGCGTGATGCTTTTGGAAGATCACTCTGGTGAGGGCAGACAACTGATTGATGGAAGAGGATACATCTGGAGGCAGGAAAAGCTGCTAGTGGCTGATATTGAGAGAAGACATTGTCCTGGCCTAAGGTAGTAGCCATGGTGAAAAGTGAATGCACTTAGGATCTCTCTTGGCCTTGGCTCCTTCTTTAATGGCACTCTGAGTACTTCTCATAGGACCCATGCAGAGTGAATGGATCCTTAAGAGGGCACAGAGTACATGTGAAACTCTGGAGCCAGACTACCCCATTCAAACCCTGACCGGGTTCCTCACTAGCTCTCTCTTGTGTCTCAGTTTTCTCAAAAGTGAAGTAGGGATAATAATGGTATACATTCCATAGTAAACACTTAGTAAATGGACAGTTAATACATGTAAACACGTAGAACAGTGCCAGGCACATGAAAATACTCAATAAATGTTAATTAGTAGTAAATGTGTTCAGGATTGTACTGTCATTTCCTTTATCCACAATCTCACCACATCTCACTCAATCTACCCCATGATGGCCTCTTAAATCACCTTTCCTTCTATTTGTACTCTGCCTAATTCTACTCTGCACATGACTTCTAGATTAATCTTAAAGACATCTTTCATCATGTCACTCTCTTTATTCAGATCTTATAAGGCTCCCAATTAAGCTCCAAATCCTTAATCCAACCTTGCAACCACTTCCCCAGACTGGTCATATTTAATCTTCTCTAAGTGTATTTCACTTTACAGTTATATCCCAGGATATGCCCTTTAGTTTACAAAAATTTAAATTTGCGAGGAGTTTTATATAATATCTGCTTTGGCCTATGATGCATGCACCCACATTTATGAGAGCTGTTTCGGATTGTGTGTACCTCCCAAGTAGCTGAGTGCCAGGAAACAACAGCCCTTATGAGGTCATCTTCCCAGTTCTGAAGTGTTCCCAGTATTTTTGGTTTTTAAGTTTATTGTAGTGACAATCTTATGCATCATTTACATTGCTATTTATTTATTCATATTTTTTGAGATGGAGTCTTGCTCTGTCACCCAGGCTGGAGTGCAGTGGTGCGATCTCAGCTGACTGCAACCTTTGCTTCCTGGATTCAAGCAATTCTCCTGCCTTAGGACTGTAGGCATGTGTCACCATACTTGGCAAGTGTTTGTATTTTTAGTAGAGATGGGGTTTCACCATGTTGCCCAGGCTGGTCTTGAAGTACTGACCTCAGGTGATCCACCTGCCTCGGCCTCCTAAAGTGCTGGGATTACAGGTGTGAGTCACCGTGCCTGGCCAGCATTGTTTTTTAATTGATTTATTTAGCTTTTTGTGGCCTAAAAAAGGACAGCAAAGGTTTAAGTTTATGTTATGCAGTAGCCATAAATGAGCTGAGCAAATACATTCAGCCTTATTACAAGATAATTAATGAAGGGAAATTGCTTGGGAAGGCCATGGCATGCCGATGAATGTTATCTGCTGAAGCAACAGTGCCCATTTTAAGGCAATTTGGTGTTGTTTTAGTATGAGTGGCTTAATTTGGGGTCTCAGGATGCATCAACATCTCTTGAAACTAATAGTAATTATGTTTTTGATTTATAAGAATCTGCCTCTTGGGAGATTTTAGGAAAAAATTACCCTTGCAAGCTGGTTTTCTTCAGAAGGCATGCTTTGCTCAACGTTCTCTCCCTCTACACATCACACCAGTTCTTCCTTCTTGGCCCTGTTAGTCTACTGTCCTCCACTTTAATTCCTTCCTTACATTTCTTCTGCCATTTTATCAAAGCCTGATTCTATTGGTGTGTCCTCTGTGAAGTCTTTTGTAATAATTACACCTACATCAACTTCTCTCTTTTGTAAACTTCTATTGTCTGTTCCTCAGACTTTTATTATATTTTTGAGGTATAATTGATATATAATAAAGTACATATTTGGAGTGTACAAAATGGATGGGATTTGACATATGTACCTACCTATGAAAACATCACCACAATCAATAATGAACAGACCCATCACCTACAAAGGTTTTCTCATACCCCTTTGCAATTCCACTCTTCATGCCTAGCCTTGTCTCAGACAACCAGTTATCTGCTTTCTGTCACCAAAAATAAAAAATGGTCATGTATTTCACTTCTTCATTTGTTATAAAATCATAATCCATTTTATTATTTTTATCTTAAACACTCAATTATCTTTTAAAGCCAGGTAAAAAATAAGGGAAAATATTTTATTTTGATCCTCATATATACTTTTATTTCACTTCTCCCGGTGTATCAGTTATATATGGCTGCATAATAAATTATTCCAAATCTTAGTAGCTTAAAACAACATTTATTATTTCACAGTTTGTTGTGGATCAGGAATTTGGGAGCAGTTCATATGGATCCTCTCTTAGGGCCTTGCACAAAGCCGCAAACAAGGTGTAGCCAGGGCTTCAGTCATCTTTAGGCTCAACTGGGGAAGAAACAGCTACTAAGCTCATTGCTATGGTGGTTGGCAGAATTCAGGTTCTGGTGACCTTGGAATGGAAGACCTCAGTTTCTTCATGGCTACTGGCCAAAGGCTACCCTCAGTTCTTTGCCACATGGGCTTCCGTATAGGGCAGTACACAAAATGGTAGATTGCTTCATCCAAACAAGCAAGACAGAAGAAACTGGGAAAGAGTTTAAGCAAAATGAAAGTCACAGTCTTTTATATCCTAATCTCAGAACTGACATCTTAATAATCTTGGCATATTCTATTCATTAGAAATAAATCTCTAGTCTATCTCACATACAAGGGAAGGGCATTACATCAGGAGGTGGGGATAATTAGAAGCTATTTAGAAACTGTCTGCTACTATGTTTTATTTGTATATATGTTATAAAGTTTACAACACACTATTATTATTTTAAAAATACACTTTCTGGGGGGGCGGAGCAAGATGGCCGAATAGGAACAGCTGCAGTCTCCAACTCCCAGCGTAAAGGACACAGAAGACCGGTGATTTCTGCATTTT
>NW_012120710.1:6229506-6295323 GCF_000951035.1 Colobus angolensis palliatus | reverse complement strand
ATTGCACAAGTATACATATGTAACAAACCTGCACGTTATGCACATGTACCCTAGAACTTAAAGTATAATAAAAAAAAAAAAATACACTTTCTGGAGCACTTCATTCCTTTGTTTAGATCCAGATTTTCATCTGGCGTCACATTCCCTCTACCTGAAGAATTTCTTGCATTGCTTATCTGATAACAGTGCATTCTTTCAGATTGTGTATGTCTGAAAGAGACTTTGCCTTTATTTTTAAAAACATATTCTTGCTGGGTATAGAATTCTAAATTGAATGTTTGTCTTCTTTCAGTACTTTAAAGCTGTTCCTTCACTTTCTTCTCACTTGCATCGTTTCCATTGAGAACTCTGCTGTTACTGTTCTTTGTTGCTCTATACTGTGGTTTTATTTCCCCTCTGGCTGACGTAAAGACTTCCCCTGCCCCACTGACCTTAAAAAATTTCATTAAAATGTGCCTTGATGCAGTTTTCTTCATGTTTCTTTTATTTGACTTTGTTGAGTTTCTTGGATTTCTAAATTTATAGTTTCCATCAAATTTGAAACAATGTAAGCCATTAGGTCTTCAAATGTTTTTTCTGCACTGCCTCTTTCTTTGAGGACATGTGTCCTAAGCCTCTTGAAGTTGTTCAACAACTCATTGCTGCTGTTATTTTGTTTATTTTTTGTTTTGTTTTCTTTGTTTTATTTTGAAAACGTTCTATTACTTTGCCTTCAAATTTGCTCATTTTTTATTAGGTGAGAGACATTGTGACAATGCTGCTTGGTGTTAATTTTTTGTTGTTGTTGTTTTTGCATTACTTTTACTGTTTTTGAACTTTGTTCTGGGACATGCTTAAGTTACTTAGAAACATTTTGATTCTCTCAGCTTGCAGTTAAATTTTGTTATGTGGAGACCACAGCAGCTTTCATTAATTTGGCCCCTCTACTTATGTAATACCCTTTTGAGTACTCAACCTAATGCCCCCTGTATTACAAGGGTTCTTTCCTCTGGCTGCTGGAAATGTGAATTATTTCCAGTCCTGAATTACTGTCAGGAATTGTTCTGTTAATTTTTTTCTGGTGATGTTTCTACATAAGCATGTGCTAATCAGTACTCAGCTTTGGACTTAAAAGGAATCCCCTTCAGGTTCTAGAGCTTGCTATCTCTGCATCTCTGGTATTCTGCCTCAGGAATCCTAGCTGCTTTAGCCTACCTTAAAATTCTCAGCTGTGCCTCTCAACTCAGGAAGCTTGCCTGGCTCTGCCTAGATTCCTTTTCCCTGAAACTGTCTAGGTATCAAGTTGAGGCAATTGTAGGGCTCACTTTGTTTTTCTTGTTAGAAATTACTGCCTGTTGATCAATATTGGAAAACCACTGATTCATATATTTTGTCTGTGATTTGTTTTTTGTTTAGTTGTTTAAGGTAGAAAGTTGAATCTGGTTTCCATTACTCCATCATTTTCAGAGGTGGAAATCTTTTCCATTTGCTTTAATAACCTGTAACACAACTTACCCCCCAAACTTTTTATATATCCTTTATGCTCAAGAAAAAGTGCTTCTGCAGGGCAGACCCCATGTTATCTGACTTCTTTTACACTTAACACAGTACTATGTACATGTTGAAAATATATATTTATCTTTACTTGGCCTCTTGGAAAAGTTGGCTGTAAAGTCTGTTTCCTTTGCTTCAAAAACACTACATCCTTTTGGTCTTTCTCTTATCTCTGTCTTCTTCACGTCTAGCTCCTCTTACCATTCCATAAATACGAGAAAACACCTTTGAAATGTCATCCAATCTGACAGTTTCAGCTAATATCTTTGTCAAATACTTACCAGAGACTATATAACACTGGAGGGCCTCCAACTGGCATTTATGTGCCAAATACAGTGTTTTAAAGGTGAACTCAAGTGAAAAATTTTGCCATCTGGCAAAATTAGTCTGATTATCCTAATTTACTATGCTTGGTTGACACACATTATTTTGGCCAACTCCCTATTTTCTGATCCTCACATCCCACTCTCTGCTGGGATTTTTGGTGTCTTCCCAACTCAGCCAGTAGCAACTGTGACTTTCCAAGACTTTCCCTGGATGGTCCTAAGTTCTTGTCTCTTGGATCACAGACAGAGCCTGAAGTCCATTTGCTGTTTCTGGTACTGTGCCTGCATATCTAAGTTTCATCTCTGGCCAGCTCTGTGTTGTGCTGAAGCCAACAATATTTTGGAGGAGCTCACTAATCCCTATTTACATTGCAGCTGCAAAACTCTTCCTCCTTCCAGCTGGAAACACTGATATTGTAGATGAAGATATCAATGAGATTACTATCTAATAGGTGAAAGTCACTCCTTCAAGGACCTACTGCAGTTGTTCCCAGGCCTTGCTTGTTTGAATAAATAACCCTGTGCAATGAACGTACTACACATTTCCATGTGCATACTCTGCTCTCATTTCAAGCCTAGTATGTCCAAAATGCATCTTCCCTGCCAATCTGATCCTTCCCCTGTGATCCTTATTTTCATTAGTGGTGCCTTCAATCTCCTAAACAGGTAACTGTGAAGCTCAGGAATCATCTATGATGCCTTGGTCTTTTATTATTACTTGATATGTCTTCTAGTTCCATAAGTTTTACATGGAAATGTCTCTTGTATGTTACAGTTTCTAACCCTCCAGTGTTTATCATATTCATATTTTTTTCTACATTCCCATGATCACTCCCTTGCTGCAAGGCCTCATTCCTGATGAGGCAACCAGTGCAATCCACACAGCATTGCTAGGTGAATTCCTCTGTGATATTGTGATATATATACTTGGTCTTTATCCCATTTTCTGACATATATCTCCTAAAACACTTTGAATCTCTAGAGTGATAACAGTGACTTTTGTATGCTCACGAGATGACTGGTAGCTGACAACTCTAGACAGCAGTCAGGATGGGGGCTGGTTACCAAAAGACCAAAGCAGGATTAGAGGGTTGGGACTTTCAGTCCTACTCTAAAACTTCTACAGAGGGTAGAAGGGCTGGAGGTGGAGTTGATCATCAACGGCCACTGATTTAATCAATTATGCCTACCTAATGAAGTCTCCATAAAAACCCAAAAGGAACAGGTTTGAGGAGCTTCCTGACAGCTGAACACCTGGAGGGTGGCTGCCAGAGAGGGCATGGGAATTCCACATCCCTTCCTAAACACCTTGTCCTATTCATCTCTTTATTTGGCTGTTCGTCTGTATCCTTTGTAATATCCTTGAACATAGGCTGGTAAATGTAAGTGTTTTCCTGGATTCTGTGGGCAGCTCTAGCAAATTAATTGAACACAAGGAGGGGGTATAGGAATCTTGATTTATAACCAATGGGTCAGAAATATAAATAACAACCTATTTCCTGGGATTGCTGTCTGAAGTAGGGGCAGTCTTGTGGGACTGAGCCCTTAAGCTGTGGGATCTGACACTATCTTCAGGTAGATACTATAAGAATTAAATTGAATTAGAGGAGACCCAGCTAGTATCTGTGGGAGGGTTGGTTGCTAATGGGGAGAAATGCCCGCACATTTTGGTGACCAGAGGTGCTGTGTTGTATTAAGACATAAGAGAGAATAGGAAAAAATACTTTAGTTTTTTCCTCTCTGTCCTTGGACACCCTCAAAGACAAACTGCTTATAGGACTTCTAAGTTTCAACAACTCTTCACTGTGCACAAAACTAAGTCCAAACTAACCAAATGCCCTTTCCTCAGTGGTTTTGGCTTATGCTACCTTTGTAATCGTAACCATTGTGCCTCACTTTACATCTGCCATCTCCAGCCAAACTTAACTTTGATCTTAGAATTCTCTCAGGCCCATTTTGCCTGTTTAAATCTATGAATTGGGATTTTAAGGTCTAGCATACCAACTCTAGCATGCCAACTCCTTTGTCATTTTCTAAAAATTTCTAACCAGAAGTAATAGCCATACAGTTATGCTTCAAACAGCACCTGATATATAGTAGGCATACAGGAAGTGTTTATTTAATGAGTGAATGGCTCTCTTTTGCATTTTTATAATATTTTGTGCTTGTCCAATAAAACTTTTATCATCCTGCCTGATGCACCAGTTAGTTTATTCACTCAACAAGAACTGAGCACCAATGATGTGGAAAGTTCCATGCTACAGAGTTTACCGAATTATGGTTGTCTTTCTCATGTCTCTCTTATCTCTCCCACTAATCGTCATCTCTCCCATATTTACACAGCAGCATAACTGTGTATACTGCATACCTGCCATCTCTCCCACCATTATGTAAATGTGTCTACTCTATACATGGCCATCTCTCCTACAGTTGTGTAAATGTGTCCATTGTATAAACAACCATTTCTCCTATAGTTGCAAAAAGGTCTACTGTATACACAGCCATCTCTTCCACCACTGGGTAAATATGTATACCATGCACATGACCATCTCCCACAGTTGTGTAAATTATCCACTGTGTACATGGCTGTCTCTCCTACAGTTGTGTAAATGTGTCCACCATACACACAGCCATCTCTCCAACAGTTACCTAAAGGTACTAATTGTATACACAGCCATGCCTACCATAGCTGTGTAAATAAATGTATCCTCTGCATACACAGCCATCTCTCCCATAATGAAGTCCCCAAGGGAAAAGAGCACATTTCATTCCTCCTGACCTCACTCACAAGCCTACTAGCCCAGAGCCTCACATGACACACAGTAAATGTAAAATTGAGCAGAAATAAACTTTTCTGAATAAATGAAATAACACAATCAAGAATCAGAAGGATACTCATGATCTATTTGCTTGTATCTTGAATAATCGAAAGGAGAATAAAGATCACGTAGTATCCTCAGAGGAAGTAGGTGCCAACTTGCTTCTTTACATCTGATTTTAATCTCTTTCAAAAAAAGAATAGAATTCTGTCCTTCTTGATCAACCATAAGAAAATATGACAAACAACAGAGGATCTGTCGAGTTTAGTTTCTTTAAAAGGAGATAAAGCAAATTGCATGGCAAACTTTAAAACTTCATCTCTTGATGTTGACATAACCTGTCTTAACAAACACCTTGAATATTTTCATTTTTAATATACAAAATAAATATTCAGTATGTTATTTCAAATTTAAAAGAAGTTTTTACAAATAATTTTACTTGATGATCTTCTTAGACACCATTTAGAACAGGTTTTGATTTACATGCATCTTTCCTTATATATTAAGATGTTCTGCCATTTATAAACAGTAGAACATTCAATATCAATAACTATTAATATCTATACTGAATTCAAAAGTACTATGGAAGTTCTCTGTCTCTCCTCATGCCTCCAGCTAACAAAGAAATGGGTCTCTGTGGTCACACCTGAACCCTGCGATCCTGTCCTCCAACCATGGCTGATTGGACCATGAATAGAACCTTACCAATGCCAGACCAGATTCTTTCCTCTAGGAAATTGTATTTGTGACTGAGGCACTAGGTAGTCTGTTAGAATCAATGATTAAATTGGGAAGACATCTTATCACACGCATAAAAAGAAGGGGAAGCCAATTTGATGATGGAAAAGGATAAAGCAAATATAAAAGAGAAGCACTAATGATATTGAACATTTAGTATGTGTTAGGTCCTAGCTCAATTAATTCTCATAGAACTCAATTAAACTCAAGTGCTTACAGTCAAAGAAACTGACACAAAGAGAGATTAATGGAAGTGTACAGCAGGGGTGTGAATCTAGCTGTCTGACTCCAGAGCCCAGCTTTTGACTGACATTCTACTACCCTGGAGCAGTAGAGCAGGTGTGAGGGACCACGGGATCACAGAGAGTTGGTAGGCTTCCTTAGCAAGAGGTTTCCTGATCTTGTCTACGACTTGTCTGAACTTTCTGCCCTGGATATTACAAGGAAGGCCATTTTTTTTTCCATTGATTTTTTTTTCCTTTGCTTAAACAATTTCAGAGGTTTCAGTTACCTGAAACCCCAAAGTCCCCTGCAACAGCCCTGCCCCCTTCATTTCCACCCCCTTGTGTTGGACCTAGCATTGCCACTAAGCTTCATGTGTATGTGCTGTCATTCCTGTTTTCAACAACCTCTTCTGCTGTTTGTGTTAGTTTTTCACAGATAGACACATATGCACAACGCCTCTCTGCACCTGTTTCTATACTATCCATATAAATCAGTTACTGCTTTGTGGAAATGTAGAGAGAGTAACACAAAGGGTATGGAGGAAGATGTCTGGGACTTCATTTAATTGATGGGCCTGGTTAAGTCATGAAGAAATATTTTATTGTGAGTTGCAATTTGTAATATCTGTAATTGGCACTTTGAGTATAATTAGGCAGTTCAAACATTAGCTAGAGAAAGATAATTAAATCTGTGTTTTGCCTTTCATTCTGCAAAGGAAACTTTTCCAAACAACTGGCAAAGGTAAAATCTAGCCAAATCCTTTTCTTTGTTAATCAGGAAAGATTTTAGCAAGGTTTTGCTAGTATCTGAACATATATAAATCTTAAAATTATTATGCACCAAAGACTCCATTATTGTCAAAATGCCATCTCTCAGCATTATTATCATTAAAAAAGAAAAACAAAACAATGAATTATTCTAGGGCTGGGTGCAGTGACTCATGCCTGTAATCCCAGCACTTTGGGAGGCCAAAGCGAGTGGATCGTGAGGTCAGGAGTTTGAGACCAGTCTGGCCAACATAGTGAAACCCCGTCTCTACTAAAAATACAAAAATTAGCCAGGCATGGTGGCACACGCCTGTAGTCCCAGCTACTCAGGAGGCCGAGTTGGAGAATTACTTGAACCTGGGAGGTGGAGGTTGCAGTGAGCCGAGACCATGCCATTGCACTCCAGCCTGGGTGACAGATGAGACTCCATCTCAAAAACAAAACAAAACAAAACAAAAGAAAACAACCAAACAAAAAACCCCAATGAATTATTCTCTCAGATACATAATTTAAGTCTGTTCCTTGTGGTTCTCAATTTCCTGCCAAATGGAATGAGGCAGTTGTATGTTGTCTAGGCCCTGCATTCAGACAGAGTAGGGTTAAATCACTGCTCACTCTCTACTAGCTTTGCAACCTTGGGAAAGTTACTTTTGACCTTGGGCAAGTTGCTTATGACCTTAAGCAAGTTGCTTTGTTACTTCCCTTTCACTGAACCTCAATTTCTTCCATTGTGAAATTGGATAATAGTAGTATCTTCTCAGGATTGCGATAAGGAAGAAATGGACAACCCATTGTTGGAAAAGGCAGTCTGTCATGGGCCCCAGCATCTGCACCCATCCTTGCTGAGTATGCCAAAATGCAAGGCTTAGCTGTCCTATGATGCTGAGCCATTTCTGTAGCTAATCACGTAGCCAATTAAGTAGGTCATGGTGACACAGACGAACAACCACAAGACTACTAACTCCTCAGGGGAAAGATTCTGGCTTGTTCATTACTTGCTGTAAAAGGTACTGAGGGCTTGGTCCTAGATTCCTCAGCTGCAGCACAACTGCCTGCATAGCTGCCACCTGGGCCCTTTGTGTTATGTGGGATGTAATGGCAGAGGAACTGGCAGTATCATGTGATGTTCCTGCTGCTTTCTGTGCTGTAAATACAAATGGTCTTGCTCAGATCCACTGAATCTCATTGTCTACTTTTGGAATCTATGGGGCTGTGGAAAGCCAGCCTTCCTGATTGCTTACTCATGTCCTTTGGATCTTTTTTGGAGCTTTGTCACTCCCTGCCATCCTCTGTGACAAGGGTTGGCAAACTTTTTCTCTAAAGGGCCAGAAGGTAAATATTTTAAGCTTTGGGGCCACACATAGTTTCTACTGCATATTCTTCTTAGTGTATTTTTTCTTTAACAACCTTTTAAAAATTAAAAAAAAAAGTTTAATTCACAGGTTGAACAAAAATAGGCTGAGGGCTGGATTTGACTTCAACTCTTAGGAGGCTGGCATCTTCCCTGATATCCATGTAAAACACTTAATACAGTCTACGCTATGTTAACAACATTTCAAAAAAACATTAGCTATTCTTACACTTAATGCTTTTTTATTTTGTTAATCTCTAAGCCTAAGGAAACCCTCCTGGTACTCCAAATAACGTTAGAAAACAATAAAGAACATTTTGGAAAACATACAGTGCACAGTGACGAGTTATTCTCACTCCTTTAAGTAAATTCTGTGTCTTTGGAAACAGGGCAACTCCTTATGTCAGGCTTCCCGACATGGTGCCAACAATAGGTTACAGGTATGTGTGTAGATATTGAACTCCTCCACCTTCAGGGCAGATGGTCACCTTCATCTGTTTATTCCAGAGCACTGTGCAAATATTACCATTTTCTATGTGGGTCAAGGCATGAAAAAGGTTGTTAAACCCTGTTTCAGGTCATTAAGTTACCGCTTAGTGAAGTACAGGTTTGGTGTATAACAGAACAGTTTTCAATTTTTAGACCACTATTTTCAACTAGAGTGTGGTTGGTGTGGAATTCAGAGGAGCGTGCAGTTTCCTTTACTGATTCCAGGTGACTGCAGAATGATTTCTCCTCACAGGACAGGAGATAGTTAAGTCACACTAATTGGTTAACTCTTAACGGTCCAGACACCCTCTGAGGAAAAAGATGATAAAAATAGCCAAGAAAGCCAAGTGTGGTGGCACACACCTGTAGTTCCAGCTACTTGGAAGGTTGAGGCAATTTTTAGAGATGGGGTCTTGCTATGTTTCCAGGCTAGACTTGAATTCCTGAAATATTTCAAGTGATTGATCACTTGAGCCCAGGAGTTCAAGTCTAGCCTGGCAACATAGCGAGAACCCCATCTCTAAAAATAAACTTTAAAAAACAGCCAAGAGTACATCAATGATACAAAGAATAAAGACAACAAGAAGTTTTGAAGGACTGCTGAACTGGAAGGAGAAGGGGTGAGGTAGAAAGGGAAGCTAAAAGGAACTACAATAATAATTGAGTGTCAAAAACTGTCCAAGCACTCATTCTGGTTAAAAAGGTAAACTCTCCAGGGCCAAATCTAAGAAGAGAGGAAAAGTAGTGGAATAAAGTACATGGGAGCAGGAGGGGAAGTTGAAGGAAGAGAGCTATGGGCTGCAGAAGATAGAGAAGAAAGAAGCATTGACAGGGATGATATAAATCAGGTCCAGTCATGGTGACCAGAATAGCCAGCTTTCCAGATAGGAAGAGAAACTCCTACTGAAGTCTTATAACTGGCAGTGCTATCCACTGTACCAGCATCCTACGACATCACTCCATCACTGAAGTTCTGTGACAATGACCTTGAGTCATCCACAGATGCAAGAATGATGCATGGTCTGTTTTGTCTCCTGAGTCAGAAAAGCATACACTTAAAAGATCTCCCCCTCAAAATAGTTATAAGATTTCAGACATTCTCTCCATAAAAGGATATTTTAGTTTTCTGAAAAACCTATTCCCAGACCATATTCAGTGACTGAAGCCACAACAATCTGCTATCTATTGAGATATATACTGACTCTCATAGTACATGAGGGACGGGTCAGATGAATGCTCTAGAGTCTCCTTGTAAGACCTGTCCTGGTCGTGAGTTGTAATCAGTTCCTCTCATTTTCCCTCTAACTTAGTATAAGACTCTGAGTTGTCACTATAGATACAAGGCAATATCTGGTCCCTGGAACAATTTTTCAAATGATGTCAGTGGTGAGGTAAGGCCGTAGAGATTCAATTTCTTTTTTTCCCTATTGCAGTGTTAACAGAAAAGTATGGAAAGACGCAAGAAACTAGGAAGTGTACTTCATGGGGTCAGAGAGCTGTCCTCTGAATAGTGAGCTGATTGACTGAAGGAGTGATAATGATTTTGTGTATAAAATGAATTAGGACTAAACGGTGTGTGTCATGGAATAGTGACACCTTAATTCAAGCATATCACTAAGGAGATTGCTTTAGAATGTTTTCTTTTAAAGAACTCTGAATATGTTCCCGGAGGGAACTGTTTCTGAAAGTTACCCTGGAAATAAAGAGCCCTGCCTCTGGAATACATTCGTATTCAACAATGGTGGCACAGTTTCAAACTCTAATCTTAGGAGTCTCTGACTTCATTTTAAAGATATACTCAAGAACTAAGCTTGTACAGTGGTGATCTTTGGGTGGTGAGAAGAGAAAGTTGCTACTAAAAAAAGTTTGTTGCTTGAATTTTCCTTTTTAAAACAGTTACGTGAATGTGTTTATTATTTTATTTTCTTAATTTTAATTTTATTTATTTTAAGTTCTGGGGTACATGTGCAGGATGTACAGGTTTGTTACACAAGTAAACATGTGCCATGATGATTTGCTGGACCTACCAACCCATTACCTAGGTATTAAGCCCAGCGTGTATTAGCTACTTTTCCTGATGCTGTCCCTCCCTCTTCACTCCTGACCCTGACAGGCCCCAGTGTGTGTTGTTCCCCTCCCTGTGTCTATGTATTCACATTGTTCAGCTCCCATTTATAAGTGAGAATATGTGGTGTTTGGTTTTCTGTTCATGCATTAGCTTGCAGAAAATAATGGCTTCCAGCTCCATCCATGTCCCAGCAAAGGACATGATCTTGTTCCTTTTTATGACTGTATAGTATTCCATCGTGTATATGTACCATATTTTCATTATCCAGTCTATCATTGATGGGTATTTGGGTTGATTCCATGCCTTTGCTATTGTGAATAGTGCTGCAATAAACATATGAGTGCATGTATCTTATAATAGAATGATTTATATTCCTTTGAATGTATACCCAGTAATGGGATTGCTGGGTCAAATGATATTTCTGGTTTTAGGTGTTTTTTTTTTTTTTTTTGAGATAGAGTCTCACTTTGTTGCTCAGACTGTTGTTCAGTGGCACGATTTTGGCTCACTGCTGCCCAGGTTCAAGTGATTCTCCTGTTTCAGCCTCCTGAGTAGCTGGGATTACAGATGCCTTCCACCACATCCAGCTAATTTTTGTAGTTTTAGTAGAGACGGGGTTTCATCATCTTGGCCAGGCTGGTCTTGAACACCTGACCTCATGATCCACCTGCCTCAGCCTCCCAAAGTGCTGGGATTACAGGCATTAGCCATCACACTTAGCCCTGGTTCTAGGTGTTTGAGGAATAGATACATTGTCTTCCATAACGGTTGAACTAATTTACATTCCCACTAACAGTGTAAAAGCATTCCTATTTCTTCCCAGTCTCACTAGCATCTGTTGTTTCTTGACCTTTTAATAACTGCCATTCTGAATGGCGTGAGATGGTATCTCATTGTGGTTTTGATTTGCATTTCTCTAACGATCAGTGATGTTGATGTTGAGCTTTTTTCCATATGTTTCTTGGCCACATAAATGTCTTAAAGAAGTATCTGCTCATGTCCTTTGCCCACTTTTTAATGAGGTTGTTTGTTTTCTTCTTGTAAATTTGTTTAAGTTCCTTGTAGATTCTGGATATTAGACTTTTGTCAGATGGATAGATTGCAAAAATTTTCTCCCATTCTGTAGGTTGTCTGTTCATTCTGATGATAGTTTCTTTTGCTGTGCAGAAGCTCTTCAGTTTAATTAGATCCCATTTTTCAATTTTTACTTTTGTTGCAATTGCTTTTGATATTTTCATCATGAAATCTTTGTCTGTGCCTATGTTCTGAATGGTATTGCCTAGACTTTCTTCTAGGGTGTTTATAGTTTTGGGTTTTACATTTAAATCTAATCCATCTTGAGTTAATTTTTATATAAGATGTAAGGAAGTTTCAATTTTCTGCATATGGCTAGTTAGTTTTCCCAGCACCATTTATTAAATAGGGAATCCTTTCCCCCATTGCTTGTTTTTGTCAGGTTTGCCGAAGATCAGATGGTTGTAGATGTGTGGTCTTATTTCTGAGTTCTCTATTTTGTTCTGTTGGTTTATGTGTCTGCTTTTGTACCAGTACTGTTTTGGTACCAGTCATTTTGGTTACTGTCACCTTGTACCATAGTTTGAAGTCAGGTAGTGTGATACCTCCAGTTTTGTTCTTTTTGATTAGGATTGTCTTGGCTATATGGGCTATTTTTTGATTCCATATGAATTTTAAAATAGTTTTTTTATAATTCTGTGAAAAATGTCAATGGTAGTTTGATGGGAATAGCATTGAATCTATAAATTACTTTGGGCAGCACGGTCAATTTCATGACACTGATTCTTCCTATCCATGAGCATAGAATGTTTTTCCATTTGCTTGTGTCCTCTCTAATTTCCTTGAGAAGTGGTTTGTAGTTCTGCTTTCAGAGGCCCTTCACTTCCCTTATTAACTGTATTCTGAGGTATTTTATTCTCTTTGTAGCAATTGTGAATAGAAGTTCGTTTATGATTTGGCTCTCTGCTTGTGTGTTGTTGGTGTATAGGAATGCTTGTGATTTTTGCAAACTGATTTTGTACCCTGAGACTTTGCTGAAGTTGCTCATTAGCTGAAGAAGCTTTGGGGTAGAGATGATGAGGTTTTCTAGATATAGGATCATGTCATCTGCAAACAGAGGCAGTTTGACTTTTTCTCTTCCAATTCGAGACACTTTATTTCTTTCTCTCACCTGATTGCCCTGGCCAGAAAATCCAACACTATGTTGAATAGAAGTGGTTACAGAGGGCATTTTGTCTTGTGCCAGTTCTCAAGGGGAATGCTTCCAGCTTTTACCCATTTAGTATGATGTTGGTTGTGGGTTTGTCATAAATGGCACTTATTATTTTGAGGTATGTTCTTACAATAGCTAGTTTACTGAGAGTTTTTAACATTAAGGGATGTTGAATTTTATCAAAGGCTTTTTCTCCATCTATTGAGATAATCATGTGGTTTTTGTCTTTAGTTCTGTTTATGTGATGACTTACATTTATCAATTTGTGTATGTTGAACCAGCCTTGCATCCTGGAGATGAAGCCAACTTGATCATAGCAGATAAGCTTTTTGATGTGCAGATGGATTTGGTTTGCCAGTATTTTATTGAGGATTTTTCCATTGATGTTCATCAGGGATGTTGGTCTGAAGTTTTCTTTTGTGTTGTTGTTGTGTCTGTGTCTGGTTTTGGTATCAAGATGATGCTGGCCTCATAAAATGAGTCAGGGAGAAGTCCCTCCTTTTCAAATTTTTGGTATAGTTTCAGTAAAAATGGTACCAGCTCTTCTTTGTACCTCTGGTAGAATTTAGCCATGAATCTGTCTGATCCTGGGCTTTCTTTGGTTGGTAGGCTATTTATTTCTGTCTCAATTTCACAGCTGGTTATTGGTCTATTCAGGGATTCAACTTCTTTCTGGTTCAGTCTTGGGAGAGTGTATGTGTCCGGGAATTTATCCTTTTCTTCTAGATTGTCTAGTTTGTTTGCATAGAGGTGTTTACAGTATTCTCTGATGGTTGTTTGTACTTCAGTGGGGTCGGTGGTGATATCTCCTTTATCACTTTTTATTGTGTTTATTTGATTCTTCCCTCTGTTCTTCTATATTAGTCTAGCGAGTGGTCTGCCTAGTTTAACATTTTTTTCAAAAAACCAGATCCTGGATTCATTGATTTTTCAAAGGGTTTTTGTGTCTCTATCTCCTTCTGTTCCTCTCTGATCTTGGTTGTTTCTTATTTCTGTTAGTTTTCAGGGTTGTTTGCTCTTGGTTCTCTAGTTCTTTTCATTGTGATGCTAGGGTGCCTATTTGAGATGTTTCTAGATTTTTGATATGAGCATTTTAGTGCTATAAATTTCCCTCCTAACACTGCTTTAGCTGCATCCCGAAGGTTCTGGTACATTATCTCTTTGTTCTCATTAGCTTCAAAGAACTTCTTGATTTCTGCCTTAATTTTATTATTTACCCAGGAGTCATTCAGGAGCAGGTTGTTCAATTTTGATGAAACTGTGTGGTTTTGAGTGAGTTTCTTAATCTTGAGTTCTAATTTGATTGTGCTGTGGTCTGGGAGACTGTTATGATGTCAGTTCTTTTGCATTTGCTGAGGAGTGTTTTACTATCAATTATGTGATCAATTTTAGAGTAAAGTGTCAGACAATTCTGAGAAGAATGTATATACCATTATTTTGGGGTAGAAAGTTTTGTAGATACCTATTAGCTCCACTTGATCCAGAGCTGAGTTCAAGTCCTGAATATTTTTGTTAATTTTCTGTCTTGATGATCTGTCTCATATTGACAGTAGGGTGTTAATCTCTCCCACTATTATGTGTGGGAGTATAATTCTCTTTGTAAGTCTCTAAGCACTTGCTTTATGAATCTGGGTGCTCCTGTATTGGGTGCATATATATTTAGGATAGTTAGCTGTTCACATTGAATAGAACCCTTTACCGTTATGTAATGACCTTCTTTGTATTTTTTTATCTTTGTTGGTTTAAAGTCCGTTTTGTCTGAAACTACGCTTGTAGCCCTTGATTTTTTCTGCTTCCATGTGCTTGGTAAATTTTCCTCCATCCCTTTATTTTGAGCCTATGTGTGTCTTTGAACGTGAGATGGGTCTCTTGAATACAGCACACTGATAGGTCTTGACTCTTTATCCAGCTTGCCATTCTGTGTCTTTTAATTGGGGGCATTTAGCCCACTTGCTTTTAAGGATAATGATGTTATGTGTGAATTTGATCCTGTCATCATGAATCTGGCCAGTTATTTTGCAGACTTGTTAATGTAGTTGCTTCATAGTGTCATTGGTCTGTGTACTTCAGTATGTTCTTATAGTGACTGTAATGGTTTTTCCTTTCCATATTTAGTGCTTCCTTCAGGAGCTCTTGCAAGGCAAGCCTGGTGGTAATTAATTCCCTCAACATTTGTTTGGCTGAAGAGGATTTTATTTCTCCTTCACTTATGAAGCTTAGTTTGGCCTGATATGAAATTCTGGGTTGGAAATTCTTTCCTTTAAGAATGTCGATGTTGGCCCCCAATTCCTTTTTGCTTACAGGGTTTCTGCTGAGAGATTTGCTGTTAATCTGATGGGCTTCCCTTTGTAGGTGATCTGGCCTTTCTCTCTGGTTGCCCCTAACATTTTTTCCTTCATTTCAACTTTGGAGAATCTGATGATTATGTGTCTTGGAGTTTATTTTTCTCATGGAGTATTTTACTGGGGTTCTCAGAATTTTCTACATTTGAATGTCAGCCTGTCTTGCTAGGTTAGGGAAGTTCTCCTGCATGATATCCTGATGAATGTTTTCCAACTTGGGTCCATTCTCCTTGTCTCTTTCATGTACTTCCATTAGTCGTAGATTCAGTCTTTTTACATAATCCCATAGTTATCAGAGGTTTTGTTCATTCCTTTTCATTATTTTTCTCTAATCTTGTCTGCCTGTCTTATTTCAGAAGATAGTCTTCAAGCTCTGAGATTCTTTCTTATGCTTGGTCTATTTGGCTATTGATACTTGTGGTTGCATTGTGAAGTTTTCTTGTAGTGTTTTTCAGCTCCATCAGATCATTTATATTCCTCTCTAAACTGGTTATTCTGGTTAAAAGCTCCTGTAATGTTTTATCATGGTTCTTAGCTTGTTTACATTGGGTTAGAACATGCTCCGGTAGCTCAGTAAAGTTTGTTACTACCCACTGCTGAAGCCTACTTCTGTCAATTCATCCATGTCATCCTCAGCCCAGTTCTGTTCCCTTACTGGAGTGGTACTGAAATAATTTGGAGGAAAAGAGGCACTCAGCGTTTTTGAGTTTTTGGCATTCTTGCACTGATTTTTCCCCATGTTTGTGAGTTTATCTACCTTTGATCTTTGAGGCTGATGACCTTCAGTTAGTTCAGTTAGGGTTTTTGTGGGGTCTTCTTGTTGATATTGTTGTTGTTACATTTGTTTGTTTCTCTTTTAACAGTCAGACCCCTCTTCCGTAGGGCTGCTGTGGTTTTCTGGGGGTCCACTCCAGACCCTATTCACTTGAGTCCCTCCTGCACCTGGAGGTGTCATCAGTGGAGGCTGCAGAACAGCAAACATGGCTGGCTGCTCCTTCCTCTTGGAATCCTGTCACAAAAGGGCACCCATCTGATGCCAGCAGGAACGCTCCTGTATAAGGTGTCTGGCAATCCCTGTTGGCATGCCTCACTCAGTCAGGAGGCACCAGATCAGTGACCCACTTAATAATATACTCTGGCTGCCCTTTGGCAGGGCAGGTGCCCTGCACTGGGGGAAGTCCTCCACATCTGGACTGCCCAGCCTCTTCAGAGCAAGCAGGCAGGAAAGACAAAGTCCACTAGACTGTGGAAACTGTGGCCACCCCTGCCCCCAGGGTCTCCATCCCAGAGAGTTCAGAGTTCTGTCTGTAAAGCCCTGGCTGGAATTGGTGAAATTCCCAGGGAGGCCCCCCACTGTGAGGAGGAATGGATTCAGGTCCTACCTAAAGAAGCAGCCTGGCCATGATCTGCCACAGCTGCTGTACAGAACTGTGGGAATTCCTCCCAGTCCAAACGGCCCAGCTTCCCTAGCATCAGCAGGGGAAAATGGCAGACTGGAGCCACAGTGATGGCCATCACCCTCTCTCTAGGAACTTGGTCATCTTAGGCAGTCTCTAGCCTGCTGCCACTGGCTACAACTCAAACAGCCACAAAGAGTTTATATGATTCTGTGCTTGGGACCCAACGCCCTGGTGGCATGGGCTCACAGGGGGATTTCCTGATCCACAGAAAAAGCATGGTTTCCCTGATGAGGTAGTACAATCACTCACCACCTCCCTTGGCTGGGGGTAGGAATTCCCCTTACCCTATGTGGCTCTCAGGTGGGCCGTGGCTCCACCTTGCTTTTTCTCACTCTCTGGGTGTTGTACCAACTGTCTAGTTGGCCTCAATGAGAAAAACCTGGATACCTGTGCTGAAGGTGCAGGATTTACTTGCCATTTTCGTCCTTCTCCATGAGAGCCACTGATGGCAGCTGCTTCTAGTCAGCCATCTTGGCCCCTCCTCCCTATTGCTTCAATGTTCTAATTTTCTACAATATCTATATATTGCAACTATAATAATGCAAAGCTTAATTAAAAATTATACTCAAGCCATTGTGAGGTTGATTATATAATTATGCAGAAGTTGTTGAACTACCAATTTACTTGTCTCTCCTAGCCCCATGCATATAATTAATATAACAAATGTACTCAAAGTTGACTACATGTTTATAAAATATACCTTTGACTTCATGTTCATGAAATACATGCATTTTATAAACTTCTCTGGTGTGCATGTTCTGGTAAAATTTCTGGCAAATGCCAAAACTTAGTAAAGAATATGCCTTCCCTTCTATTCACAGCCATGGTTATGTCTTTCAACTACTCAAAAACTCACACAAAGTCAATTAAAGAAGTTGAAATCACTGAACTACTTCTAGGTGGAGCTTCACATCCTATGCTTTTGTTTTGTTTTACAGAAAAAATAATACCACATTCTAACATGATTGGGAAAAGCAAAACTCTCATTAACTGCAGTGTCCTGCAGTGTCTGGTTATGACTAACTAGAGTTCATTTAATTCTAAAGCCAGGCTAAAGATACTTTGGTTTTTAAAGAGTGATACATCAGAATGTGTAATACATCTAACAGGGGATGGAATGTTCCAAAAACTGGATGCCATAGTCCACCTGTTTTAGATTTGCAGAGACTGCACTGATATCCAAAGGTTAGGTGAAAGAGGGAATGTGCAAATGTCTGATGCAGTGTCTGATGCCGTCCATATTACTTGCTTTGGCTGCCATAACAAAATGCCACAGACTATGTGGCTTAAACAACAGAAATTTATTTGCCCACATTTCTGGAGGCTGGAAGTCCGAGATCAGGGTCTCAAATGGTCAGGTTCTGGGGAGATTCCCCTTCCTGGGTTGCTAATGACCACCTTTTGCCTGTGTCCTCACATGATGGAGAGAGACAGAGAGCAGGCTCTCTGGTGTTTCTTCTTAGAAGGGCACTACTCTCATTACAAGGGCCCCATCCTCATGACCTCATCTAAACCTAATTACTTCTTAAAGCCCTATCTCCAAATACCATCACATAGAAGGTTAAGGGCCTCAATATCTGAATTTTAAGGGAACACAATTCAGTCCATAGCACTGCCCCTGAAAGTCACCCCCTCAGGCCAAATTTTAGGAGGCCACAATAACATTTGCATTCACATTTACCTTTCTATACTATGACTGCAATCACCTCTACATTCTATAGTAACAAACCATAATAGAGAATAGAAAACTTCTGACAGGCTAGTCAGAAGTATTGCTGGGAATAAAAGCCTTATATGTCTCCATACCTCCTGAGCTTGAATGAGCCAAATTATATTGACAAAGATACAGGAGTCTGAAAACCTGGACAAGTCTTCTGTTGAAAGCTATTTTAACAACTCCCAGTGGCCCATCCTCCTAGGGTGTCATTGCTATGACAGCGGAGACCTGGGGACCCATGATAGGTAATTCTTTGTGTCAACTTGACTGGGACAAAAGGGTGCCCAGATTATACATTATTTCTGGGTAAGGTCCGTGAGGGTGTTTCTGGATGAGACTAGCATGTGAATCCATGGACTCAGTAAAGTAGACTGCCCTCCTCAAAGTGTGTGGGCATTATCCAATCCATGGCAAGCCTGAACAGAGCACATACAGAAGAAGGAGGGATTTGCCTCTTCTTTTTCTGCCTCATGGCATAATGTGGGACATCTCACCTCATCTTCTCTGGTCCTTAAACTAAATTATGCTGCCAACAACCCTGGTTCTAAGGCCCTCAGATTTGAACTAAATTACACCACTGGCTTTCTTGAGTCTCCAGCTTGCAGACAGAAGATGGTGGAACTTCCCAGCCACTGTAGTTACTCATCCGAGCCAATTCTTTATAATAAATCTCTCTCTCTCTGTCTCTTCCTCTACGCGCACGCACGCACACGCACACATACACACACACACACACACACACGGAACATATTTTATTATTTGATTCTCTAATCATGATCAATTCTTTATAATAAATCTCTCTCTCTCTGTCTCTTCCTCTACGCGCACGCACGCACACACACACACACACACACACACACACACACACGGAACATATTTTATTATTTGATTCTCTAATCATGATCAATATAGGATCCCAGTGTCCTAAAATCTGAGGGTGGTGTCCTGGGTTCCTCTGCAGGAATTTGTGTCAAGAGAGAGAAGACAACCAGAATCTACAGAGTGTGAATAGTATGGGTTTTATCTACCTAAAAAAAATGGTCTATTTAACTTTATGGCCATCTTAAGGCTTGTGCCACTGCAAGAGGGTCCTGGGAAGGATTCTTCCGGACAGGACTTTGTATTCAACTTGTACTGCCTTCCAGGAGTCAGATGCAGATGAGGAGACCGGATCCTCCAGTGGCCTCCGGAAGATGAATGTCTCCAGTGCTATCCCTGGACTGTGATATACAACTGGGGGCGGGCAGGGGGGTGGCTGGGAGGGAGAGTTTCTTGTTTACAAGTTGCTGAGATCTTTATGGGGAAAATAAAATTGCTTTTAGGAAATAAAAGCATTTTATATTCTGAGATCATTTACTCTTTTAAACACCTTAAAAGTCTGTTCATATTTATTGGACCTTTTTTTATATATTCATATGTACTGTTAAGTATCTTCAGATGACAAGTTTCACTACTTTTTCTATTTTAAGTTTATATTACATATGTGTACCACTGTGAAAATATTCAGACTTTATATTTCATTGATGGAAAAACAAAATCAAAAATCAAAATTCAAACCCAAAAAATGTTAAACAAGGCTCCTAAAGGCATTGTGGACATGAGAAAGAGGAGTAAATCTAAATACCTCCCATGTGATGGGGTTGTAGAAAATCCATTCTTACGTTATTTTGTTTAATCTTCAGAATAACATTGTGAGGTGTGATTGACTCATTATGTGCAAGTGAGGACAATGAGGCTCAGAGAACTAAACATCGCATGGTAGATAAGGGGCAGAGCCAATGTTTTCAACTGTCATCTACTCAAAAGCAAAGCCTTGCCTTCTCCACTGCACTGTACCAGCTTGCAGATGTCCTCAAGCCTCCTGTCCCCACAGTGTAAGTCTTCATTTCCTCTTACTGCCTGGACACATTGAGGCATCAGCAAGATGACACCGTCAAGGACTTAACATTTAAAATAAAATAACCCAAATAATTTAGAGGCTCACCTGTTACTAGGCTCAGATTGAGCTTATGTTACTTTCTGCTGACCAGAAAAAGAAATCATGAAGTACTAGTTTGTGTATTTACCAGAAGAATTTTCATAAGCGTGCTAAGAAACAAGTCTCTCAAATATAACTTTTGATTCCAAGAAGCTATTTACAGCAGAATGTCAAAACTCACATATTACTACCAAAGAGCTGCACTAAAAGACACAATTTTGAGAACATTCAGATCCAACTGCAGATGTTCAAAAAGGTAAAGATTTCAGAAACGTGTTGACTTAGATTTGTGCTTCTTTCTTAAGTTATTTTATTGTATAAAGCATACAAACACGTAACTCAGTGCCAAATAAAGGGATTCTGAAAGAAACAGAAAGAGGTTTCAAAACTAAGTGAATGAATATGAGTGAAAGGTAAGTATTACCACAGGCGTTTTCTTTTTGCATTATAAACAACAAAGCAAATCCAATGTTTAGGGCAAAAATGAGGGCTCCCCAACAGTACACCACAATCTTGCAGATGCCTAGGCAATCCCAGAGCCATGTGGCCCTGTTTTCAGCTCATGTTCCCTCTGTCCCTGTAGTTTCATGGGAAGGTGATGTGGGCAGCACTGCTCCGCCGAGCATTCTCAGGAATTTCAGTGTTGTTACCCCTTCCCTGTCTCTGAGACAGGGCATGCTTGTTGTCAATATCCTTGCTCATCCTTGCAGACTTCCAGCCATACCCTCACTACCAGCAACTTCAAGGAGCTACATATGAATAATAAGTATGTGTGACAGAAAATTATTATGCTTGTGGCTGTGAAAGATGTCTTCTGGTCTTGTTAGGAGCAGACACCATCCAGCTAATCAGTGCTGCAGGAAGAATGTGTCCCAAGACCTTGAACTTCTCAGAAACCTTGAAAACTTTCTTCTAGAAAGAATAGTCTAGACTAGGCTGGGAAAAGATTAGGATCAAAGGTAAGGTATTAAAAGGTTAAGCCAATTCTTCATTAACCCCACTAGTGTACCAAGTAGGTGATGAGTGTGCAATTCAGCAAAGCAAGACTCAGAATCTCAGACAGGAAGGAGATCTGAGGACGTGCCTCGCCCACATGCTTTATTTTCAGATAAGCAAACTCAGCTCAGAAACATAAACATAACTGTATTTCATCAAATCTAAAAAGTGCCAACTATCAGACACATTGTTATTTTATGTAGTGTTAAGAGTGACACAAAATGCTGTTAATAAAATAGGATATGCCATTGATTGTGAAACACATTTCATTTTTAAAGTGGTAAAAGCAAAAACAAAAGAACAAAACAAAGGCTGGAAAAAAAAAAAAAAAAACCAAACATCTGCTATGGTTTGGCTGTATCCCCACTCAAAACTCATCTTGAATTGTAACTCCCATAATCCCCATGTGTTGTAGAGGGACCGGGTGAGAGGTAATTGAATCACGGGGTCAGGTTTTTCCTGTGCTGTTCTCGTGATAGTGAATAAATCTCACAAGATCTCATGGTTTAATAAAGGGCAGCCCCCCACCCCCGCACACACTCTCTTGCTTACCATCATGTAAGACATGTCTTTGCTCCTTCACCTTCTGCCATGATTTTGAGGCCTCCCCAGCCATGTGGAACTGTGAGTCCATTAAATCTCTTTTTCTTTATACATTACCCAGTCTTAGATATGTCTTTATTTGCCCTGTGAGAACAAACTAATACAGTGTCTTAGAAGGGATATCTTGATGAGACATAGTAAGCAACTTGCCTCCAAATGTTCACTTCTCATTCCTTAGGTCTCCTGTTGTTCCCCACTATGCTCATGCAGCTTCATTTCCGATGGGAAACCTAAAATCCAGGCGTGGGGAAACTATCCCAAAGTCACTGAGTGAGGAAGGAGCAGAGCCAGGACTGACACTAGACCCCTGCTTCCTTTGTGCTGGCTCCCACAACTCTGTATTGCTTCTCACTCTAAGGTATTTACCTCTTGCTCTGGAAAACAGAGCTAAATTAGTCAGCAGAACATTTGCCTCCTGATTAGGTTTAGCTTATGATAACATACAAATTAAATTGCTGCCCTGAACACATGCAGGCAGGCTGGAAGCAGCCTGGGTAGATGTTTGCCAGGGTAAGACAGGGTCTCTGGATTTGAAACGTGCTCAGTAAAATCTATAAAGCAGGTAATCCACATGCCAGGCAATTGAATAGCTATTTATCCAGTTAGACTAGACATTTTGCTCTATCTAGACTTACTGGAATATGGGAGAGAGGCTGAGAATAATTTTATTTTCTCACAGACCTGACCCTTCCCTCTGCCACACAGCTGGAGCTCTAGGACTTCTCCACAACACCTGTGCCACTGCTTAAATGATGGAAGTTTGCCATGTCTGTGACTAAGAGCCTGGCAGCTGACATGTGAGCCATCCAGCCTCACGTGGTCCACAAACCCCTCAAACTTGAAGAGAAGGACAGAGCCACACAAGAGGATAGCTCCTTCTGCAGTGCCTGCTCTGACCTGTCTGGTGAGGCACAAGTTAGGCAAGGAAGAGAATTATCTGGAATGTCTTATCTGGCTGGTGCCCCAGGAAACCTGAGATACTGTATATCTCCTATTCACATACTAACACTTCTAAATTTAGCTTAAGGAGGTGTGGCCTCTAATTCTTCATATGAAGATAAGCTTCCTTTAACTCAGTGTTTCAACCTCTGCATTGTGACTAGATGACATGTGAGTGGAGATACTGACTGCCCCCTGTCCCGCCTCCATCCCTAGGCTGGTCTTCTGGCTGTGAACCGCTGTGATTTTTAAGTCTGCCAGTGACTTAGACAATAACAAAAGGTTGCATCCAGACTAACTTGGCCCATGTTAAGAACCCTGGGAGCTCAGCCCACAGATCTCAAGATGAGAGTGTAGTGCGCTATCAATTTCTACAACCTCAAAAACAGTGAAAAACAAAACCCCTGCTGCTCCTCGGCTACTTTATTCTTATCCACTGGGTGACAGCTGATAGTAAGGTGTTGAGGGCACCCAGAAAAGAAGGAACAGCCCAGCTGACCATGCTGGGAGGGGAACAAAGACATCTGCTTTCTCACTAGGTATTTAGTTTCATCGCAACACTACTCAGTCTTTTAACTTTTATTTTCTCTGGCTTCCCTGCCTGATGAAGAAAGGAGACAGCCCCAGAGCTCTGCCTCCAGACCAGGTGCTTGAGAAACACATCATTCGTCTTGCAACACTGACTGTTTTCACAGCAAGATGGGCCCTTTAGCTCTCCTCATGAAATGTGAGGCTGTGTGCCCTCTCTGTCTTCCTCTGACTGCAGGGGACCCCTGGGTGAGGCTGGAAGGCACGACACATGTCCTAGCACTGGATACAATGGAGTGGCAACTACATTCAGACTTGGTTGTCTGCAACTTGGGTGATACAACATTCTGAGTGCTGTACTATATATTCTGGCATTTTAATTCCCTTCTTACATGTTAAATAGAAATTTGGGTTCATGCTTTCCCTCTAAGTGCCAACAAACCCTCCTTAAACGGCTTACCACAGCCACAAAAGGGCCTTGGACACCTGCCCCCCAACACAATGACAAGGGACCCATGAGCTTGGCTCTCTTGGTACTTCTGTAAATGAGAAAGAGTAGCAGGGGATGTCAGCTGCCCTTCTGCACCCTCTCCCTCATCATTAGGAGAAGCCCTATGTACACACCATCACCTACCTTCACAATGTCCACCTGCAAGGAGAGAGAAGCAGCCAAAACTTGGTTTACCATGTGCTTGTAGTTAGTCCATTTTGCTTCTCTGTCAGAAGGTTATTTCCATTTTTGAACATAAACTACTCTGGCAAACCAGCCCATAGACTACTTTCAAAGCCTGTCTTTCAAAACATTTCTTAAATATGGGAAATCAGCATTATTCTCAGAAAACCTGGAAACCAAAAATCCTACAGATCTACCCGTATTTCTAGAATTTAATTTTGACACTTTCCCAAATTCAGGCTTGTTTTAATTCTGTTCAAAGAAGTTTCATCATGTATTTTGCTACCTTTGAGCAAAGTTCTTTCATTTGTTTTGAATGAATGAATAAAAAATGCAATGAATGAGTTAATGAATAGAACAATCATTGGCAAAAGAAAGCACAATGGACAACTGACCCCAAACTGCCTTATCTCTGCAGTCAACAAGACTACGTCCAGGGGCTGAGGCTGGTTTCACAATTAATTAAGTTCCAGAATTATTTTCCCTTCCTCTTTCTTCTTCTATGCACACTGACAAATAATCAGGGCGTGACATGCAAAAATTTTAAATCTCATTTGAAGTTGAAATAGTATAGAATTCAGGAAGTGCTGAAGTCTTATTAGCATTACAGCATCCTTATAAACAATAATGCTTAAAATCAGAATAATCAACTTTTATATTTCCTGACCTGTACAGATTTAATTATCTAGACCTAATGTTTTAGTAATCTTATTTTCAAATGATATAATTTTTTTCTCTTAATTTTATCTTGAAACAAATGCTCAAGTTTATTTGTAGAAGTTGGGGAAAGTAAAGTTCAATGTCTAATTTCTCTGATAAATTTAGAGCTCTTTTCCTCTGCTTTCCAGGAGACAAAATAGAGAAACAGAAATAGGATCAAGTTCTATAAATAAATAGTGGTTGGCTTGTCCTTAAATATCATAAACTGTTGAAAAGAAATGAAGTCATAAACATATATTAATTTTATTTTAAAAGCTGGCTAAGAGATGGTGTTAAAATTAAAAAGTTTTGCAAGAAGGCAAATGAAAAGGGGAGGAACCTTCAAACACTTGAGAAATAATGAAACACTTATATTTTCTGGTCAGTTTCTTCTAAGGCAACAGAATTCTGTGTTTGCCACTTTTCCACTGTGCTGGTGGGATACTTAAGTAACCCACCAAAGCAGTGAGGTATTGGCTAACAATCCATCTATGTGGTGCTTGTTAATAATGGTTACATTTTGCCCAATATTTTAACCATGGTTTCACCTTCTCCCTATATTAAAAGATCCCCCAAGGAAAAACCACAAGTTTAATAACAGCAGAACAAGACGTTACAGGTAGGCATGTATTTGGTTGGATTTTGTGACCTTCTTTCATGTCTTTTCAGAGTTTATTTATGGAGTTGGGAAAGTCAGAATGCGTTCGCCTATGAAAATTTTTTTTGGAACTGAAACAAAACAAAACAAAAAATCCAACCAACTTTGAACTTGTTTTCACTAGCCCAGCCCATGTGCCACTATCAGCCTCCATTGGCCTTACCCCAACAAGGCTTCTGCTTTGGTGCTCTCCGTGACGCAATCTGTGTCTCTGCAGACAGAACACTAAGGCGTCTCCAGAGCCAAAGTCAGGTGAAGAAATGGGGTTACTGTGCAGATTATTTTAGGTCAGAATACAGGCCAAAAAAACAAAACTGGTTCCGTTTGAAATTGTCTGACTGCACTCATTTTGTCACTTGGTTTTACATGGAGAGACATTGCTCCAGGAATTACCCAAATGACCAAAACAAACAAACAAACAAACAAAAAAACCCATTCTCAAGAATAAATAATGCAAAGTGGAAACTGAGCTTATTAATTTTTTCAAAGCCTTTCATACCTGAATATGTTAATGTGAATTAATGTGCTGGACTGGCCCTGAGGAAAATAAAGTCCTTCTGTAGTTTATCTTTTATACCTAAATTGGCAGATTTGTGGAATTCATGTTCTCATTACATGTAAAGTTCTTACAGTTCTTACACCTGGATAAGGATCTTTTGACTGGAAAGTTCAACATATTTCAAGGGCTTTGGCTCTGAGAAAGAATGGCTTGGTGGATTCCAGGTACCAAATCATCTGTAAAATCACATGCCAAATCCCAAAAGTTTACTGTCTCCAGGACTACAAACCAATCAATTTGGGAGGAAATTGGCTCAAATAACATCAACACTGGTAATGCCAACAGCCAAACTCTGGATGGTGAATGTGAAATCTTAGGTGGAATCTGCTCCCATGCCAAGAAAATTAATACAACCAAATCATCTGGATACAAGTCAAGCTACGAGGTGAATGTGGGTAGGATAGTCACCACTCAAATTCAAACAGTGTGACTGATGATGACAAAGACCCTCTCCTTGACTGAACTTCAGTTGGATTACCCTCAGCCCTCTTCTTGACTAGGCCTCGACCTTGGTGCCTCTCCTGTCTGTGGCTTGCCTAGCCCAGTCTCAGCAAGAATTCTGCCAAGTCATTTTAGTGAGAATTTCCCCACCCTTGATATCTGATCAAGTTCCTCACCCCACACTTTTGATGTATAAGTCCTTGGCTTGCCTTCACAAAACCTCTTCAGTTGGTTTAGCAACTTCCCCTTACCCTGGATGTCTCCTGTCAGTGATCTGCCGTCCATTCACCCCTCACTCTACTCATTGGTTATAAACCCCCATTTGTCGTTATTGTATTTAGAGTTGAGCCTGATTGCTTTTCCCTCTTAAGATAGTCTTGACACATATTGCAATAGTCCTGAATAAAGTCTTTCTTGCCATTTTAAGAATTAAAACATTTTTTTAACATGATAGCTATGTTTAATAGGAGCCAAAGGTCAAGGGACTTTGGTGACAACCACTATCCACTTAGCAAAGAGCTTAAGTTCAGCAAGAAGCCAAAATTGACTATTTTAGTTTTGAGGCTTTACCTGTAGACAAACTATTTATTTTGGAATGATTTTAGATTTATAGAAAAGTTGTTATGTGCCCACCCACTTACTCCCATTGTTAACATCTTACTTTTGTCAAAACTAAGAAACCAACATTGGTACATGGCTATTAACTAAATCTAGATTTTATTTGAATTTCACTAGTTTTTAAAATTAATGCCTTCATTCTGTTCCAGGATTTCATCCAGGAACTCCATTGCATTCAGTTGGACTGTTTTCCCAGTCTACTCTGTTATATAATGATGTCTTAGCCTTTCCTTGTTTTCATCACCTTAACACCCTTGAGAATCACTGATCAGGTACTGGGGAGACTGTCCCCAGTCTGGGTTAGTCTGATGCTTTTCCCATGATTAGATGGGCCATGATTTTTTGAAAAGAATACCATACAAGTGAAGTATTTTTCTAATCACACGGTCATGTTTATGAGATGACTTTTTGATGTGGCAATTTTTGCTCATTAACCTTACAGCAGGATTCTTCAGACCTCATTGCTAACCAAAGTGAAACCCACCTCTCAAGGCTTTAGTGAGGAATTTTACTAAAGATTTCATACTGGAAGGTGGGGAAAGGAAAAGAGGAGAAAGTTACACCACATATAACAGAGCACAAGTTAATGAAAATCCCTTCTAATATCAGTTTTGCCCTTTTACAAAGGAAGGACAGCACCTGTATCCTCCCCTTGCCCAGGAAGCTTCTGGAATCCACCTGCTCTAGCCCATCTTTACCCCAGATCCCCACTTCTTCTTGCTATGCATCTGCATGCCATCATCTAGTTCAGCAAAAGACCTTCTGAAGACTATCTGCACAGAAGACACCTGAAGATAGTATTAATAACTAAGAAATAGTTTTTCAATCTCAAATAACTTTTTTCATTTATACAAAAAAAAGTTTATTAAGAACATTTTTACTCCACAATTTATCAGTGAGAACTGAGTTCTGAACAATGCCCCTCATCCATGATGAATTGGAAGGTTGAAGCGAATTAGAAGGTTGAAGCAAATTGTCTTGCTGCTGGAATCTGGGGGGTGGAATGAGTGAACAGAAGCTTACTTTGGAAACACTGGGCTTTCTTAACAGTCATATTCAAAGTATCACAAATTCACTTATTATTTTGCTTTAGTAGTTTGAGTCTTAGTCTCTTTCAAGTTCTTGGTCTTTAGGCAAGTCTATTTCTAAACTTTCAAGAGAAGTAGAAACTAACCTAGATTTCTCATAAGGACAGGTAATTTATCCATTTACTCACTTAGCAAAAAATTATTCATTGTGTTTAGTTGCTAGTCACTGCCCATTAATAGAGTTTTTCTTTCATTTACCTATGTTTTAATTCAACAGATATTTACTAAGCTCCTACTGAATGTCTGAGAACAGACTAGACCCTAGAGATAGGGTCTCTACCCTCATAGAATCTATAGTCTAAGGAGGAGATAGATATTAAACAAATAATAATAAAAATGAAGTGTATTAAAAGCTGTGAAGAGAATCATAAACAAAAGATCAAGGAAGGATGCAATGAGTGAGTGTGTGTGTGTGTGTGTGTGTGTTTTGCCAGATGTGGAAGGAGTTGATTCACTTTTTAAGAGTAGGGGTCAGGAAGGCTTATCTGAGGGAGCAATATTTGCAAATGATCTGAAGACTTGAGTAAGCATTAGCTAAACAGGCTAATAGGAGGAAAATTACAGACCAATGCTGAAAGCAGGACCTGCGGGAATGTTCTAGGAACTTAAGATGACAGTGTGTCTGAAGTGGGGGGACTAATGTGACCTCATCAATCACGCGGGCCAGGCTAAAACCAAGTTTAAGATTGTGAATGCTGTTCTCCAGGTAGAGCTCACTGGTAAGTGCTCAGGAAGGCAAGAGCTAAGTATTAATAACAGCTCCTTCACATAAAAGAAGAGTATTATTTGAACTGTGAGTATAATGCTAATTGACTTGTCCCTCTCTTCCTTAGCCATCCCTCCCTGTTCCTACACAACCATGCCTATGTCTTAAGGAGAAGGCAGCAAACTTTCAAAGTCTACTCAAACTCCCTGACACCATGCGCCATTCCCTAATGAGGGTCATTTACAGCTAAAGAGTGATATTTCTCTTTGCAGAAGGGAAGAGATACACTTGTGTAGATCAGGTACAACAGTCCCATTAGCACATTTGACTCTTAGTTCAAGGATAACTAACTACAATGATTGCTGCAAAGATCTTGTCTTTGTCTACACCTGATTATCCCATGTTTATTTTTATTTTTTGGCACATAGAAAGATTTGTAAATTTTATAATATGTAAACATATTACAAAATGTGCCATTTTAAACATTTTTAAGTGCTTAATTGGGTGGCATTAATTATATTCACAATGTTGTTCAACCATTGCCACTATCTATTTCCAAAACTTCTCAATCATCCCAAACAGAAATTCTGTACCATTAAGCAATCACTCCCATTTCTTTCCTCTCCCTAGCCCCTGGCAACCACTTATCTACTTTCTGTTTCTTTGACTTGCCTATTCTAGATATTTCATATAAATGAAATCATATAATATGTGACCTTTTATGTCTGACTTCATTCACTCGGCAAAATGTTTTCAAAGTTCATCCATATTGTAGCATGGATCAGAACTATATTCCCTTTTGTGATTAAATAATATTTCACTGCATGTATATACCATATTTGATTATCTGCTAATGAACATGGGTTATTTCCATATTTTGGCTATTGTGACTAATGCTGTTAAGAACATTAGCTAAAAGTATCTGTTTGAATTATATGTTCAATTATTTTCGGTTTAATATACCTTTTCAAGAAATAACACATTTTTAAAAATTGAAGTAAAATGCACATAAGATAAAATTTACCATCTGTATTAATCCGTTTTCACACTGCTATGAAGAAATATCTGAGACTGGGTAATTTATAAAGGAAAGAGGTTTGATTGACTTACAGATCCGCATTGCTGGGGAAGCCTCAGAAAACTGACAATCATAGCAGAAGGCAAAGGAGAAACAGGCACCTTCTTCCCAGCATGATAGGATGGAGTGAGTGCAAGCAGAGGAAATGCCAGACGCTTATAAAACCACCAGATCTTGTGAGACTCACTCATTTTATGAGAACAGCGTGGGGGAAACTGCCCCCATGATCTGATTACCTTCACCTGTCCCACCCTTGACATGTGGGGATTACAATTTAAGATGTCTTAATTGTTCTTAAGTGTACAGATCTATGGCATTAAGTATATTCACATTTCTGAGCAATCATCACCACCATCCATTTCCAGAACACTTTTCATTTTGCAAAACTGAAACTCTATACCCATTAAAGAACAACCCCTCATTCTTTCTCTTCCCAACCCTTAGCAACCACCATTCTACTTTCTGTTTCTATGAATTTGACTACTTTAGGTACCTCAAATAAATGGAATGAAACAGTATTTTTCTTTTTGTGACTGGCCTACCTATTCACCCCTGCTCTCTTATTTGCATGGCATACTTTTTTCTATGTTTTCACTTTTAACCTATTTGTGTCTTTAGATCTGAAGTGTCTCTGGTAGATAGTATATAGGTGGATCATACTGTTATAAAATGCATTCTCTCATTCTGTTTTTTGATTGGGCAGTTTAATCCATTTAGATTTAAAATAATCACAGATAAGAAGAGACTTACTTCTGCAATTTTATTTCTATTCTACATTCCTTATAGCTTTTTTCGTTCCTAATTTCCTGCATTGCTGTCTTCCTTTCTGCTTAGCTGATTTTTTTTGCAGTTAAATGCATTAATTCTTTTCTCCTTTTTCTCTGTATCTGTATATTCTTCAGCTATTTTCTTTGTGGTTTTTATGGTATTATATTTAACATCTTAATGTTATCACATTCTAATTTGAATTTATACATCTTAACTTCAATAACATACAAAAACTCTGCTCCAATACAGCTCCACTCCCACCTCTCTTTAGTTACTGATATTACAAAACTGTATCTTTACACATTGTGGGTCCAAAGGTATAAACTAATTTTTATGCATTTATCTCTTAAATAATGTAGAAAACAAAATGTAGAATTAAAAACCAAAGTTAAAATAAGACTAGATTTTAAAACTGATAATAGTTTTAAAAATAAGCATTAGTCTCTTAAATCATATAAAATGCATAAAGTGGAGTTACAAACCAAAGTGTTAAAGTTACCAGATTTTATAATTGTTCGTGTATTTACCTTTATTGAGATCTTTATTATTTATTCACATGTCTTCAAATTACTGCCTAGTGTTCTTTCATTTCAACCGAAAGGACTTCTTTCAGCATTTCTTTAGGGCCAGTCTAGTGGTAACATACTTTTTCAGATTTTGTTTTTCAGGAAATGTCTTAATTTTTCCTTCTCTTTTGAAAGCCAGTTTTGACAGATACAGGATGCTTGGTTGACAGGTTTGTTTGTGTGTTTTCTTTCAGCACTTTGTATATATCAGCCCTCTGCTTTCTGGCCTCTAAAGTTTAGAATGAAAAATACGCTGATAATCTTATTGAGGATCCCTTATATGTGACAAGTTGCTTCTCCCTTGCTGCTTTCAAGGTTCTCCTATTGTCTTTGTCTTTCAACAGTCTGATTATAATGTGCTTTGGTGTGGGTCTCTTTGAGTCTATTTTAGTTACAGTTTGTTGAGCTTCTTGAATGTTTATATTCATGTCTTTCATCAAATTTGGAAAGTTTTCAGTAATTATTTCTTTGAATAATCTGGCTTCCCTTTTCTCTATCCCTCTTCTCCTTCCAAGACTTTCATTATGTGTATATTTGTCTGCTCGATGATATCCCACAGATTCTTTACACTCTGCTCACTTTTCTTTGATATTTTTTTCTGTTTTCTCCAGAATTGACAATTTCCATTGTCTTATCTTCAAGTTCACAGATTCTTCAGTCTGCTCAAATCTGTCTTTGAATCTTACTGGCAAATTTTTTATTTCAGTTATTGTACTTTACAGCTCCAGAACTGCCTTTTGGTTTTGTTTTAGTTTTTTTTCTCTCTTTATTAATCTTTCTGTTTTGTTCATACATTGTTTCTTTGACTTTCTCCACATCATTTTTCAGGTTTTTGAGCATCTTTAAGGCAGTTGTTTTAAAGTCTTTGTACCACAGATCTTCCATTGGGTATTTTTTAGGTATGTTCCTATTGGGTTATTTTTCCTTTTGAATGGGCCCCACATACTTTCCTATGTTTTTGTGTCTTGTGATTTTTGTTGTTGTTGAATGCTGGACTTTTGAATATAATAATGTAGTGATTTTGGAAATTAGATTCTTCCCCTTTCCCAGGGTTTGCTAATTTTTTTTTTTTTTTTTTTTTTTAATTGCTATAGGCTGTGTCAGTGCTGGTGATAAGCCCAACATGTAAACTTAAGGTCTTCTCGGTTAGTTTTTAAGACTGTGTCTTTCCCTGGGCATATGTTGTGACTTTCTGAATGCCCCATATACGTGGTTGTTTTTAGAAGTCTTAGACTTTAAATGTCTGTCTCCCAAAAGGGGAAGAAGAGAAAAATAAAGTGGGAGGAGGAGAAGAAAAAATAAAATAAAAGTGCACTGGTCCTTTAGATCTTATGGAACTTGCTTTAGCCAAAGGGAGAAGGGCTTGCAACAGTGAAGAAAGGGGTGCAACAATGGCTTCCTCCTATATATGTGTACCTCAAAGATTAGACACAGCAATCAGCAATCAGAATATATATCTCCAGTTTTTGTAGGATTCTTTTTGCTCACCCTGGCGCCTACAAACTGCCTGCAAGTTACATATGAAACATGTGCACGACTGCCATGGAGCTGGAAAATGAACAGCTGCTGTCATGTTGCAAGCTGAAATTAACCAAAATTTACTATTACCAATCATTCCCCTGGAAGTTACAATCATTCTAATAGATTCCATAATTCCAAAATAGACCAGACAGATTCTGCAACTGCAATTTTGTTTAGATGGGGAAACTGGTGCTTCCTATTCTGCCATATTCCCATAGCGCTCTGATCAATCCTCCTTAACCGATGACTCTGCTAAATGGTTTGATCATCCTAATTTCTTAATGATGAATAATCCGAACTTATGTTTTGTAAATGCTAAAAAAGATCAATATTTTTGTTGACACAAGTTTAATACTTAGGCAAAGTAACAAAAATTAATAATAGTATAACAACAAAAAGAACAAAACACTAGTTATGAAAATAATGGTGCCGAGAATTTTGTACTAAATGAGCTGCTGCTGATACAAAATGTTCCCATGAGCGGAAGCTAAAATATCTATCAGTGAGTTATGGATTACTTGGGATTTACTGGATGTAGCATGCATATTATATTATTAAAAACAGAAGTAGAAATGAACATGGTGAGGGGAGGAAAGCTGGCTGAGTGGAACATCAGAACCCATGATGCATTTGCAACAGACACTTTCTAAGGTGGAAAGAATAATCCAACCAGACTTCAGGATAATGAGAACTTTGCCTAGGATGCAAGAAGAGCTGCTGGGTTCTAGCACCAGGTTTGTCATTAGTTATGCAACCCTGTGCAAATCAATTTCCCTCTGAGAGACATTTGTAAAATGGTGATGGGGGGAGGATAAGAGCTTCATATCAATTTCTAAGGCCTTTTACAGATAAAACATTTTATGATTTTATAAACCTAGGTCTCTAGTGTCTAATACAACAGCCACTAAGATGCATGGCTATTTAAATTAAATAAAATGAAAACTTCAGTTCCTCAATTGCACTAGCCATATTTCAAATGCTCAGTAGTCAGATACAGTAGTCAGATAATGACTAATGAGTTGGACAACAATGATAGAGAACATTTTCATCATTACAGAGAGTTTTGTATTGGATAGCCCTATTCCAGATCTTTTCCTTTAAAAAGAATCTTGAGAAGCCTAATGTGGACATTATTTATGTTCTTAGATAGTGCTATTGATTTTATTATAAAAATTGACTATTGCTACTAAAAATACTACAAAGACTTGGCATTTATTGAGCATGACCATGTGCTAGAATTGTCCAGAGGGGTATTTTGACTTAATCCTCATAACTCTTGAAGATAGGAACTATTATTAGGCCCATTCCACAAATGAGAAAAACAAGATTCAGAGTGACTTAGTAAGTTCTTCAGAGCCACATTCTAGAAATGGCAGTGCTAGGGCTTAATCCCGTTAACTCTCATTTCTCAGAGTACCAGATATTTCACTTTGGCCCCAACCTTGGTCTCTGGTCTTACTGTCCTATGGCCAAGCCTCATAAATTCCTCACAATCTTTCTTGTGGACACTGGACCTTTGTATATACTTTGTCAAAGTACTCCTCTACCCCCCACTTTTCATTTTCTTTGCTTGGCAAGTTCCTATTTATCCTTTAAAAAGTAACTCAAATATTACTTCTTCATCAAGTAAAATAGTCACCCTGTCTGCTTTGGGTTTCTGCTATATTCCATTCATACCTCCAGCACAGAGACTACTAGGCTGCCTTATGGTCTCAGTACACTAATGTCTGGTCCCCTACCAGACTGTTAGTACATTAAAGATGAAGGCTATGCCTTAATTATTTTTGTATATCCCTAGTTCAAGGAAAGTGCTGAGTCAAGGTTAGCTGAATAAAAATATCAAAATATCTTCCTAGGATTAAGCATCATCACCCTTTTCAACCCCTCTGGTTTATATAGATGCTTTCCATTATTCTTGGAACATGCAGTTTTAGATTATTATCTGTAAGCAGAGAGCTCCAGCACCTTCATGCCAGGAGCAAGGTATAAATAAATAAATAATCATTATTTCTGAGATAAGTAGTTATTCCCAAGCCTCTCTATGAGTAGTCGTCTGTCATTTACAGGCAAGAAAATATTGCCATTCCCTACCAATTCTCGTGAAGTTCTGTTCACATTCCCTACCATGCACCAGGCATGGGCAGCACTCTGGGCTACCTGCCTGCAATGAGAGGCCATTTGGAATACTGCAGGCCTATTAAGGTGCAGCTTGGCCATTGTTTAGCTTCAACCCCTCCCTGAAGTGACAGACTGCAGCTGCTTAAGGAAGGAATATTAAAGTTGTGCACAAAGGTCTTGGTGCACAGTTAAGAAGACACCTGGAAACCCCACACACTCTCCCAGGGTGCAGAACAGCACCACCCCATTCCCTGCCTGCAGCTCTTTACTCTAGACAAGTGACAGAAGAACAAAATGTTATTCTGGTTCTCCTTGTCTTCTAATGTCATATAGGCACCTCTATATTGAATCATCTTTTTGCTTCTGCATCTTAGAAAAAGCTGAGGTAGGCCCAAATCTTTAAAAAGAACAAAAACCCCTAATCAATCAAGCTAGCAAACAAACAAATCAAACAACAAAATCAGAGCTATTACCAGAACAAAGAGTAGGGAGAGAAATACTATTCATCCAAGACCTCCTGTATATTAGGATTGTTGTTGATAAATTAATCTCTTATAATCCAGCAGTCTTAAAAGGTATGCTTACTGATCTTATTTTACAGGTGGAGACATTAAAGCCCAGATAAGAAGTGCTGAATAATAGAAAGAATATGCATTTATTGGCAGAAACACCTGAGTTCCAATGTGGGTGTCAGTAACTCTGTGGCTTTGGACAAATTGTTAAACCTCATTAAATCTCTGTTTTCTCATCTGGAGATTGAGACCAGTAGTACCAACTTTCCAGGGCTGGTATAGAGTAGAAATTAAAATGTCTGCAAAGTACCTAACACAATGGTTGACATCTTATTAGATTTACTAAATGTTTGTTCCCTCTTCCCTTGCCCACTATATGGCAGAGATGTAATTCAAAAGCAGGGAGGTGGGTCTCCAAACCCAAGTTCCTGGCACATCTGTAATGAGAACTTGTCTGAGTTGCTCCTCCACCACTCTGGTGATACAATCAGATTGGCTGAACTTGAATGATTCTTTCCTTTATACTGGCAAACCACTATTATTTTATGTATTCAGCCCAGATGTAAATCTTGTAGTAGTCAAAATCAAAATATATAAATCATGCATCTCCCAGTGCATTCTAATGTGCCTGCAGTACAGCCTGATCATAAAAATATATACCAGCTACTGAAAGTCATAGACCTACTCAGAAAAAAAGTTTAACATTGGCAAAAGATTATAGAGTAATTACTGGGCTTCAGGTTCTAGGGAATTTGCAAAAAGCCAATAAGACATAGGGAACATCAATAGCCTTTCTTGTGCTAAATCTCTCCCATAGTCCCCCTGTTTTGAATCAGGCCATGTCATCCCCTGGAAAGAAATGAAATGCAAGTTCACAAAAATTGGTCTTGTAAAAAGTTGTAAGCTGCATTTACAACGGGGAAGATTTCAGTCTCAGTTGTTTTCTTGCTGTTCATAGATATATTTGTCCTTTGCTTGGTATGGAGAAAGATTCTGAACTTTCAGAAAAAACTTTCAAATCTAGACTCCAGAAAATGTAGTTTATCTTACTATGGCATTTATTTTGCAGACAGTTCCCTCTCCAACACATGTGTCTATACAAATGGTCTCACCTGGCAACATATTTCCTAGCCCATGCACCCCTCCCCTATCCCTGCTGCCCTAAGGACACTGCAGAGACAGCTGTGGGTGCAATGAAAAAGTGCAAACTTGGAGTGATGAGATCAGCATCAAGTTCTAGATCTGCACTTTTCTCTCTGACTTTGTACATGTCACCTCAATTCTATGAGTCTTGACTTTAGTCATCTCTATAAACGGGGACATTAGCTGACTACCAAGAGCTTTTGATGACTGAGTGTTCCACCTGAAAGCTCTGTAAAAGAAATCACATTGTGTTATATAAATTTTAAAAATCAGAATTTAGAGAGCAGAAACTGAAGAACTGTATGTTCAGCTGGTATTTTCCACTTTTAAATTAAAATTCATACTTGCTACTAGTCTGATTTCTTTTGAATTAGTTTTTTTTCTTTTTGAGGCCTAAACTTTGGAGACCTTTGCATACATAAGTAGCTTCCAAAATACTGAGCTTTGTGCATTAAAATGTAAGTTTTATGGTACTCTACATAATGGACTGTAATGGGAAAAGCACCAGACTAGGAAACCAAAACATCTGTAACTGACTCCTATGTTTACTGACATACCTGAACATTCTGCCCCTCCATTTCTTCATCTGTAACTTGAGAGGACAATGTCTGTCTTCAAGGGTGATCTGAGGGTGAGATGAATTCATGCAAGAGTCATCTACGTGATGGAAGCTATGGCCACAAAAAACTAAAGCCAATACTACAATATCCTGAGAAGCCTTATGAATTTTCAAAGAAAGGCTACATCACTTAACAGTTAAATAAATCACAGAATGAATGTTAGATATTCTTAAACTTACTAGGGGCACAAAGTTCAGGTCTTGGATAAAATCTATGGATCATCCAAGAAAAAATGCAAATAAGTACATACACATAATGTTTTATACAATTTCAGGTGTTTTGTGGGCTTTCTGTTGCTCATTTGTGGTTCATTTATATTTAGATAGACCTCAGGTTAAGAATCTGTTTCAGATCATAAAGAAGAGCAGACACTAATGATAATCTCATTTCATCCTCTTATTTAACAGACGATAACTGGAGGTATGGAGCTTATCAGTGACCTTACCACTGCTAAATATAGCTTTAATGAGTTTTTTTTTTTCATTTTTCAAAATCTGCAGCCTACATTATATAGAGTAAGCTTAGTTATTTGGAATATGTTTATTAGCAGAACATTTCATTTGTCCTCCCTGTTAAATCAAAATAAACTTATGCATATCTTATACATTTTCAACAATATAAATGGAATTTATATCTTGAAATGATGTCATATGGCAAGAAAGCACAGACTGAATTAATCTAGTGCTCCTTTTAAAGTCAAGTTGCCAAACACTTTTAGAAGGAAACTTTATCCACCATGGCTTAAGCCTAAATTCTTAGGTGAATTATGATCTGTTAATCAGGTTTCCTGAATTTACACAGCTCCCAGATAATTGCCTAGGTTCTGCCAAATTCCTCATTAAAAAGAAAAATCAAGTGTTACTGAAGTCTGATGCTAAGAAAAATGCAGTTTTATAACAATAAGATCAAGAAAATGCATAAACAATATAATTTGCACATTTAGAAGCCTTGGTGAAGAGGGCCAACATTCTCATTGCAGATGGGATTTGAGACCTATTACTTTTCCACTGTCATTGAAACCAGCAGAAATTGCTCTCCCACAGGTGCAGGATTGATTGGTGTTTTCTTAACATGATGTGGCACGATGCTAGAATGGGCCATCAGCATCATAAGTGAAAAGAAAACGAGCAGGTAGAATCACTGAGTGTACAGCAAGATTCAGTCTACACTTTGCTATCTCTATAATTTCAAAACAGCAGTATTTTTTTGTTGGGCATTGTGAGTCAAACACAGGTCAAGTTTACATTGTTAGAAACCTTGCAGTAAGTGCTCAGCAAAGAACACAGGCACACTTTCAAATCCTAGCTGTCATTCTTGGTAAAACTGGAACAGAATAGACATGGCTTAAGAAGGAAGATAAATGTCATCATTTTTACTAGTAAAGACTTAGTGAAGTATCAACTGGCACATGCCAATGAACCTTGCTTCTCCAGTTCAAGTTTTCTGTGCCCTCCTAGAAACACCAAAACCCAACGTTGATTAAGTGAAAGAAAAATTGGGTCTATTCCCTAAATTCCTGTCCCTGAACACACCATCCCAGAAGGCTTTTGGTTCTTCCTGGGTAGTTCTTGTTGAAATAGTGAATTTTCTCTTCTCACTAACTTAAGAATAATTTACTGTGGATATCAAGCCTTACAGCTTCAGAAGATTTATTCCATATCTACTCTTAGTTTTTGCTTCAGGTGCCGTGTAATGTCTTAAGCTGCAGTACATGTCACCTTTGGAGAGGAGGTTGTGAGGTAGCCAGGCCAGCCAAGATAGAGTCTGTAGTCTCCAAATCACTCAGCTTGACTTGCCAAGAGAGACAGGCCACTTCACCAGGCGTGACCCACTTCCCTTCCTCTTCCTGGGGTTGGAGCCCAAGCTGGCTCACCTGTTTCCCTCAGTCAGGTGTCTCTGGAGAGGCCAGGATGTTCTCAGATGTCAGTGGAGGTGGGGATCGCTTTTCAAACTTTAATGTTTCTTGTCAGTTCTTTCATTCTGGAAGAATTATCATAAAGTACAATCTTCCATGGAAAAGTTTGGTCATCCAAAGCATGTGCCCCAAACCAGATATATGAGCTGGTTGACCTGTTCACCTCTTACATAACCTCAGATTTCCTGATTAAGTCCTTTAATCTTAATTGTTTTAGAAAAAGATTCAAAGCTTCTAAAGCTCTTTACTCCTACCCTCCTGGGCACCAATGTTGGGTCCCAGGCTGTCTTGCCACATTGCTTTAGCAAAACAATGATTTTCCCTGGAATTTTAAAAATATAATGAGGCTGTTCTCTTGCTTTGTAACTTTTTATCTCAGCATGAACTCAGTTCTCATCAAGGAGCTTTGTTTGCAGCATCAGAGCTTTAATTTTTTTTATTCCTTAAATAATAACTCTTATCAATAAAGGCTTTAGACAGCAGATCTCTCATTTTTTTCTTAGAATATTTCTCTTGCCTATATAAGCAGAACTATTTAAGCAGTTAAATCTCCTATAAGGGAAATTACATTTTTTTTCCAGAGGAAGAAGTTTCAAATATTGATTTTCACTATGACATATAAGGAAAGCTGTGATTCCGAAAGAACATGAAATAGGTAGCTACAGAGCCAAACAAATGTCCATGTTTACCTAATAAACATTGTAGTTACTAATCAGAAGAAATGGATGTATATGATTATGGCTCTTCAGTATATAGACTATCTTATTTTTGTGGGGAGGGAAAGTGATGTATTAATCTATTGAATATTAATTTTCTCTTAAGAAATTATTTCAATGCTATTTGGTATACTTCTTTTAAGGACTTCTAATTACTTTAGTAAGGAATGAAGCAGGTAAGGAAAGAGGAAAACATATATCTCACTCACAAATATATGCATATACACATTTTGCATACGCACACACATAAACACACACTTTTCACATTGGCAAACAGAAAACCACTGTCCTAGAAGGTCACATTTTCTATATTTTTTAGTGAAAGATTCTTGTAACTTCTTATGTTCCCATATCCAGTAATACTTACACAGAACTGAGAAGAAGATACTTTTAATGGTGTTGGGAAAACTGGCTAGCCATATGCAGAAAACTGAAACTGGACCCCTTCCTTACACCTTACACAAAAATTAACTCAAGATAAATTAAAGACTTAAATGTAAGACCTACAATCATAAAAGCCCTAGAAGAAAACCCAGGCAGTACCATTCAGGACATAGGCACGGGCAAAGACTTCATGGCTAAAACACCAAAAGCAATGGCAACAAAAGCCAAAATTGACCAACTGGATCTAATTAAACTAAAGAGCTTCTGCACAGCAAATGAAACTATCATCAGAGTGAACAGGCAACTTACAGAATTGGAGAAAATTTTTGCAATCTATCCATCTGACAAAGGACTAATATCCAGAATCTACAAGGAACTTAAACAAATTTACAAGAAAAAAACAACCCCATGAAAAAGTGGGCAAAGGATATGAACAGACACTGCTCAAAAGAAGACATTTATGTGGCCAACAAACATATGAAAAAAAGCTCATCATTACTGGTCATTGGAGAAATGCAAATCAAAACCACAATTAGATACCAACTCATGCCAGTTAGAATGGCGATCATTAAAAAGTCAGGAAACAACAGATGCTGGAGAGGATGTGGAAAAACAGGAAAGCTTTTACACTGTTGGTGGGAGTGTAAATTAGTTCAACTATTGTGGAAGACAGTGTGGCAATTCCTCAAGGATCTAGAACTAGAAATACCATTTGACCCAGAAAGCCCATTGCTGGGTATATAGCCAAAAGTTTATAACTTTTTCTACTATAAAGACACATGCACATGTATGTTTATTGCAGCACTATTCACAATAGCAAAGACTTGGAATCAACCCAAATGCCCATCCATGATAGACTGAAAAAGAAAATGTGGCACATACACCATGGAATACTATGCAGCCTTAAAAAAGAATGAGTTCATGTCCTTTTGCAGGGACATGGAGGAAGCTGGAAGCCATCATCCTCAGCAAACTAACACCAGAACAGTAAACCAAACACTGCATGTTCTCACTCATAAGTGGGAGTTGAACAATGAGAAAACATGGACACAAGCAGGGGAACATCACACAATGGGGCCTGTCATGGGGTGGGGGACTAGGGGAGGGATAGCATTAGAAGAAATACCTAATGTAGATAACAGGTTGATGGATGCAGCAAACCACCATGGCACATATATTATAATACCTTTGCTTTCTCCTTCCTTCCTTCCTTCCTTCCTTCTTTTTTCTTTTTCTTTCTCTCTCTCTTCCTTCCTTCCTCCTTCCTTCCTTCCTTCCTTCCTTCCTTCCTTCCTTCCTTCCTTCCTTCCTTCCTTCCTTCCTTCCTTCCACTCCTCCTCTTCCTCCTCCTCCTTCCTCTTCTTCTTCCTCTTCTTCTTCCTCTCTCTCTCTCTCTTTTTGACAAGGTCTCGCTCTGTTGCCCAGGCTGGAGTGCAGTGGCATGATCTTGGGTCACTGCAACCTACATCTCCTGGGTTCAAGCAATTCTCCTGCCTCAGCCTCCCAAGTAGCTGGGATTACAGGCACCTGCCAGCATGTCTGGCTAACTTTTTGTATTTTTAGTAGAGACAGGGTTTCACTATGTTGGCCAGGCTGGTCTCGAACTTCTGACCTCGTGATCCGCCTGCCTTAGTCTCCCCAAATGCTGGGATTACAGGCATGAGCCATGGCGCCTGGCCTATAATGCCTTTTCAAATTCCATTTGCTGACGTGTAATCACAGGAAACCAGCCAACTGGATCTCTTGGAACCTGTCATCTCTCCCGTGTTTCCTCTGTGTCTTTTTGATGTCCAGTGCATTCACCATCCCTCTCACTGTGCAATTCCTGATCCAAGTGGTGTTGCAGGTTCCAGCCTACTTCCTACTTCCTTCTTCCCTATAAGATGTATTTGTCTTATAGGCCATTCACCCGGGGCCTTCCTTTTCTACATGCCAGTACATGGTGATGGATAATAACTTTCAGCTACTCTAAGTTAATGTGTTACTTCTCTCAGAGATCATAAAGCCTTTAAATCTTAACTCCCAAGGAAAGGAATGCTGGTGAACAAGCTTGAAGAGGCTTTGGAGGTCCTGAAGTCAAGGGACTAACATTTACATGAGATTTTTAGTTAAGTTCTTTCACTAACTAGCTGTGAGAATTGGAGTCCACATTTTGAGCCCCAGTTTCTGCAGTTCAATTTGACAAGCACAGAGCACTTACCACATATGTGCTCATACCTGGGAGGAACGGATATGAAGCTGAGACATGATCTCTATTCTCTAAAAGCTGAAAGACTAGTAGGGCTGACATGTGAAGAACATAGGGAAAAATTTGAGCCTGCAAAATGAAGAGACCTTTGGTTGGCAGAGAATGGAGGACGGTGGCATTCTAGAATGAGGAAATGGCATGAGCAAAGGCAGAGAGGCCTGAAAGCGTCCAGCAGTCTTCTTGGGGAAGACTTTCCAAACGAGAATGACCTCTGCTTCTCTGGCCTTTCACCTCATGACAAGAGGCACCTCCCTTCTTTTGTTCCACCTCTAGTTCAGATCCCAAGTCGCTTGCTAAACACTGTGGACTTGTTTTGCAAGCAATTAGGAGGTCTAGAGGACTTGTTTCAAAATTTCTTATAATGGAAGAATGTAATCATCTGCAAAGTAGGAGAGAAGAGTATAATGAATCCCCGTGTTCCTTTCAGTCAGTTTCAGCAATTATTAACTCACAGTCATTTTTCCTATAATATTCCCACTCCCATATTATTTTGAAGTAAATCCCAAGCATCATAGCATTTCTTCTATAAATAAAATAGTATGTATCTCTAAAAGATAAGGGTTGTTGAAAACATAAGGGTTATATTATCATATTGAAAATATTAACAATACCTTAATGTTATCATATATCTAGTCAGTGTTCAAATTCACAATTGTCTCATAAATGTCATCATTTATTTTTACAGTTTTGGTTTGATTCAGGATTCAAATAGGTTCATAATTGTGATTGGCTGCTATGTCTCTTAAGTCTCTTTCTAGTCTATAAATTCCTCCTACCTCTGTCAATCTTTCTCTCAATCTCTTTTTTTTTCCTTGCAATTTATTTATTGAAGAAACCTGGTTATTTTTCCCATAGAGTTTTCCAGAGTCTGGAGTTTGCTGATATCATCTCCCCCAGTCTTCTGTATTTCCTGTGACTTTATTGTTGGAAGTAGAAGCTTGATCAGATGTAGGTTTCTTTCAATTTGGCAAGACTGCTTCATAGGGGATAGTGCATTCCTCCATTAGGAGATGTAGTACCCGAGAGCATCACACTCCATGGTGTTGGCAGTCACTGATGATTAGTACCCAAGCCCACTAACTCAGTAGGTCATGCAATATGGTGATATTCTATTTTTTCCATGCCTTCTTCATTTATTAGCTGGAATAATCTTATAGAGAAAATTATCCCATCATCTAATATTTGGTCACTCAATGGTACACTTCACAAAATAAAAGCAGGCTTAGATAAATAAATCAATAAAATACTTGATTTTTTTTCTAGTCATCTATTATGTTTTCAAAATAATATGTTACTTATTAGCATTCTCCAATGAATCAATGAATTTTGTATTATTATTGTTTTGTTTTTGGTATTATTGTGAACTTATGAGTTTAAACGTATTTAATGTGTTTCAATCTATTACAATTATAATCATCATCAATGCTCAAATCGTCCCACCTTTGGCCAGTTGGTGCCTCATTAAGTGGTTTTGAGTCCTTCTGACAGGATCCTAGTATTCTTTGAGAATGTTTACTATCCGGTCTAACAAGATATTCCAGATTCATCTTACGTATTTCCTAACCCAGACCTGGAATTACCCACTTCTCCAAGGAGCCTTCATTCTTTTTAGCTGAAATAAAATTTACAAACCATAATCTGAGCACCTATAAGATTACCTTCTTCCTTTGGAAGAGAGCAGGCAATTTGGCATGGCCTAAATGAGTCCCAAGACTGGCAAGAGACTGTGGGAGGAAAAGGGGTGACCGTTTAGGAGTTACTGATAAGAGATGATAAGGGTCTCAAACAAGGCTGTGGGGATGGGGAAGAGAAGCAGAGTTGGCAAAAATTCTAGAGACTATATTTATGCAAGAGAATTTAGCAACTGATTTGGTAGTTCAAGGGAATGAGGCAGAGGTGGGTAAAAAATTAGAGACCTTGGTTCAACGTCCAGTCCAGTTCTGTTACTTATCTACTGTGTGATCTGTGGCTCATTACTTGACTTCTGAACCTCAGTGACCTGAACGGCAAAATGGGAATAGCCTACTTTCTAGGGTGCTGAGAGGATTAGATGAAGTGGCAGATGAAATGAATGTAGCACAATGTGTGATATCTAGTAAAACTAAAAATTTAAACATGTGACACTCCCAAATATCTAGTTTTATCTATAACGTGAGAGGTTGGCCTAGATCACCCCTAAAACTTCCAGTCAGTTCTGCTCTGGCTCTCTCCCCAGTCACACCTGTGCTGCTCTCTGATAATGTCATAGAGTATTAATAACGTATCCTCCAGTGTAATTTGCCTACACCACATTTTATTGGTTATTTTATTGAAAAGATTATATAACAAATTTAACGTTGCCAAAAGAAAAATAAATTGTATATTCTTCTGAGGGCTGTTTTTCTTTTTTGATACCTGTATTGGCCACTTTCATTTTAGAAGAGCTCAGAATAATGTTTTAAGAAATTGCTCCCATATATGATGAAGAGAGGAGACCTAAAAAATTAACAAAGTATATTAAATACTGATCAGTTAGGACAGAGTCCCTTAAAATACTATGCAAGATGGTTATCCTGATCAATGATTTATGCAGCATCTGGTTTTAGAAAATGGAATATTTCTTTAAGTCCATTCCTTCCCAGAAGCTCCTCTGACCATTACATCAGTGATGCCCGGTAAACGTTTTTGAGGTTATTTGCTTCTCTAAAATCTTATTTTTGAGGGCTCCAGCAGAATGAATTTTGAATCAAGATTTTAAACATCAAAATAGCCATCTAGCAGTCACTATAACCACATTAACTGTTGCTAAAGAGGGATTAACAATATTCATAATATCTCAACTTTTAAAATTGTAAAGGGAATACAAACTGTTTTTTGAAAGTTCAGGCAATGAAAGAGACAGGGAGAGAAAGCAAAAGTGACCCAAGGTTCCCTTATCAGATACCACTGTATCCTTCTAAACCCTTTCTCCACAGGCACACACAATGCACATTTATTTTGTAGTTTGCTTTTCCAATGTGCTGTGAAACATAAAGCTACAATATATTATGCCAATATATTATATTCATTTTTGCATGTCAGTACACCATGGACCATTTCATTATTTTAAGCAATTGCCTAATATTGCCCAGTATGAATGTTGAATTTATGTTGGTTGATCTAACCAGCACATTATTGTTAGACATTTACATTGTTTCTAACTTATTTTTATTAAAAACAGTTCTTAACCCAAACAGGCAAACAAACAGGACTTTGAATCAGGTATGGGTAGGTGACAGATACATTCTTATCTATTTCTGTGTAATGTGGCTTTAAAAAACCATTATAAAACAAGAGACAGCTGTTTCTTATGACATTAATTTTTTTTAACCAAAATCTTGGCTGTAAATTTCTGAATCTCAAAAACCACACTTTCCTCTTTTCTGTTACCCCTCCAATCTGAAACTCTATTCTCAGTGATGGAACCATTTTCACTTCCTGAGCAGCCACACTTGTCTTTGAGATTGGAGGCATTAAAAGCCTGCCTGCTCTTGCTGATGTGCAATTCTTTTCCTTCTGGTGAGAAATTAGGCCCTGCTTTTCATTTCACTCGGAGAACATGGTGACTCCCATGGGAGAAGAGGTGGGGCCATGGTCACCTGTCTTCCAGCGCCACAAGCACAAGACCAGACACAGCTCCCTGCTGAGCCTCCAGCACAGGTCAGAGCTACTCTCTGGGGACACACCCTTGTTTACAGTCAGGGCTGCTGATGTCAAGATGGCTGAGAGCCTGCCCTTCTCAAGAATGGACAAATGGACGCATCATGGAACAAGCAAGGCAAACATTTTAAATAAACACAAAGTGTCATCCTTTCTTTGGTTTGTTTATAGGTTGCTCTTCAAGTTGATATAATCTTAAATTTTACCATGATTACTAAGGCTGCAAGGCAAGCATGTTATTTTTTAAGCTCATATTCTTTTTGTCAGCCAAAAAATAATTAAACATTCTTATTTTGAGTAAGTCAGTGTATACCATGAGGATCTGTTTCATGATGAAGCTGGGGGATATGCCAACCTTGGGGACTTTAACACCAGCCACATTAAGAGGTGTCAGCCCTGCTGGGTAGATGACAAGTGCTTCCTTCTCCAATCTCGGCTAAGGTACAGGTTTTATTTGAGGCAAGACTTCTGCATCCCTTCTATCCATTGCTTAGTATAAAACACAATTCATATTTTAGAATAACCAAAGACAGTAGCACAAGGTCGCTAAGGTCAACAAAGCTCCCATTCTGTTCTTGAGCTTATTAGTGACTAACTTATAACTTTACCACTCATCATCTTAATTTACTTAAATTTCTCAGACTTAACTGGGTAACTTTCAATCATGCTTCCCTTAGACTCAAATCACTTTTCATCACCAGGTTATTTTTAGTTATTTGGAATTCTCAAAAATGCTCAAATGGTGAAATGGTGAAATGGTATCTTTATCTTCCCTAGCTGAGCTCAAAGGTGACATTTGCTTAATTGTCCAGGGAGTTTATAAAGTTTCAGCTATTTTTAAATGATGTCTATGGCACCAAATAAAGCTTACATTTTAAGAAGAAGAATTTTGTGTGTGTATAGCTCAAAAATAGCTGATTTTCAAAGTTTAGCTTCTGTAATCCTCAATGAAGACTAAAGGCCTGACTCATTTTTTTTTTGTAAAGCTTTTTGGAAGCACTAGACATAAGCACCTGATAGTAAGCAAGTTTGCCAATGTCTCATTTTTGGGTCATTTAAGGCAAAATCTGAATTAAGTCTTCATTTTGCCAGCCCTCAGAAATGTGTTTTAATCATCCAATTCAACAAATAGATTTTTAGTATCCTCATGTGCCCACACAGTGTTCTAACACAGTGGGATATCACAGCAAACAAGAGGGACAAAAATCTCTGTCCTCCTAGAGCTATGTTTTAGTGAGGGGTAAGGAGGGATGGAGGGAGATAGACTTTAAAGAAAAAGTAGAGGCAAGAGTCAGATAAGGGGCACCAGGAATATGGTGTTGGCAAGTGGAACAGACTACAATTTTAAGAGGTTGGTCAGGGTTAAGTCTCATTGAGAAGGTGACATTTGACAAAAGTTTTAAGGAAGTGAGGGAATTAGTCATGTGGATATCTGGAGAAAGGACATTCCAGACAGAGGACTTGGCTACTATGTGCTACTAGGTAGTCCTGTGGCTGGTGCAGAGTGAGCAAAGAAGAGTGTAGAAGATCCGATTCAAGAACCAACAAAGCCCCAGCTCACGGAGGTCTTGATGGTCACTCTAAGGGTTTTGGCCTTTACTCTAAAAACAATGAGGAGCCATTACAGGGCTCTGAACAGAGGAGTGACTGACATAGTTCCAATGAATTCGCTGTTGCTATGCTATGCAGAAAACAGACCTGAGAGGGGAGGGGTGAGAGCAAGTAGATCTGAGAGGAGGCCACTGCAGTGCTCTTAGAGAAAGACAATAGTAGCTTGAACCAGAGTGGGAGAAACTGAGGTGGCAAAACGTGGTTGGATTCTGTACATATTTTAAAACAAGAGCAGATAGACTTTCTTGAAGGTTGGAATGAGGAGTGTTGAGAGAAAAAGAGGACTCAAGGATGACTCATGATTTTCAGTCTGAGCAGTTAGAAAGGTGGCATTTCCATTCATTGATATGGAGAAGGCTTTACGTAAGCCCCTTAGGGGAAGAAAGCCTAGGAGCTCAGTTTTGGACACGTTGAGTTTGAGATGACTATTAGATATTCAACTACTGATTTCCTTTTGACTAAGTCAAAATTTATCATCCTCAAAGAATGTAAATTCCCTGAGGGCAGAGTTTTGTCATTGTTCGTTAATGTATATCCAGAGCCTTGGACAGGGTTTAGCACATGTCGATTCTCAACTAAAAATTAACTGAATGAAAATTTATAAAGCACACACTATGTTTCTTGCTCTGTTCTACATGCTGGGGATACAACAGTGGAAAAAAAAACCCACCATCATTTCTGTTCTCATGCACTTTACAGTCTTGTAGTGGGAGACAGAGAAAGCAAATGAAGTGAAATAAAATAAATCCTTTTCCTGTTGGTGTACATACTCGATAGAGACTGGTTGAATGTCTACTCCCATGGCACTTTATGTCTATTGTCATAACCCTACAAGGAAGGAAACTGATAGCACAGAGCTGACATTGCTTTCTGGTCTATCTTACTCTAAAGCCTCTGTTACCACACCATATTGCTTCTCATATAAAATAATGCAAATCCCTTCATCACCTGATAAATATCAGGGCTATGTTTCTCTTCATATGAGCATCTAAAGGAGAGTCTTCTCATAATCAGTTTGTTTTTGAAGAGCAGTTTTAGGAAGGACGCCTGGAAGTAGGCAACCCTAGACCACTTTGCCCTCCTTAACTGAGTCAAACCATGTAGCTGCTTTCATCTTTACATCACAGGGCATTTTCTTATTCTTCACTTCCTTTCATGATGCCAAAGTTACCTTAATTACCCACCATAAAGTCTAACACATCATTTCATCTGAAAGGCTCACTTTGTAACTTTTCACAGATCTAAGGAGGCATACTAAAACAAATATTATATTCATATAAATTTGAAAAGGTATCCCTTATTCCTTTAAAAATGAAATCAAATGAATTTTTCATATCTAGAAGTAGCATCTAGTGTTGGTTTGAGACTTAGTACTCCAAAATAATTTTAATCCTCCTCCTCCTCCCCTGATTCAGCCATTTGATGTTTTCTTGGTCTCATGAAACATTATGCTCCCAGCTTCTCCTCCGTAATCTGTGCAGAAATTCTGAAACAGTCACTGCCCCTTCCTACTGCGCATTTCTTACCACGGTTCTGCACGTAATTTGATATCACACTTCCTGCCCCCAGCAACATTTCCTATCATGTAAATGATGAATATTTTTACTTCTGGTCTGACCTATCTGAATAGGTCCCCAAAAGGAGACTATCTGGGCTCTCCTCCTGAATGTCATTTCCATCAACATTGTAATTTTTAAGATAAAACATCCAGGGTTCCCCACTAGTTGAATGTGGTAAAAGTGTATGTCTTGATGTTGCCTTTCAGGCAGCAATGCTCATTAATAGCAAGAATTCCCATGATCAGTAGAGTGTGTGATCTACCAATAACTTGCCTCTTTTCAAGGCCAAGAAAGACATCTTCAATCCACCAGATTTTCTTTAGGACCCTCTGATGAACAAGTGGCAGTGAGGTCACCTCATGTAATTCTGAGATACACTGAAATCCTCTCCTAATATGACACATTACATTAACTCAATAGAATGACTGGGATCTTAAACATCGTCCTAAATACATATAGTCTGTGCATTGTAACTAACATACTAAATAAACAGACAGCCTTTAACCTTTACAATAATTGTTACTCTTCTTCCTGAAGAATCCAATTACAGCACAATGCAAGAGTCCTATAGTATGGAGTGTTCTAACAATCAAATAATGGTCAACACCAGTTAGTTACGGTATCTATCTGCTGTCTATCTGTGGGATCATGCTATGGCTTCAATATTTGCATTCTGAAAAAATTCATATGTTGAAATCCTAATCTCCAAGGTAAAGATGGTATTAGGAGGTAGGGACTTTAGGAAGTGATTAGACCATGAGGATAGTGCCTTATAAAAGAGGCCCCAGAGGGATGCCTTACCCCTTCCATCACATGAGGAGGACACAGCTAATGAACCAGAAAGACAGCCCCCTCCAGACACAGAACCTGCAGATGCCCTGATCTTGGACTTCCCAGTCTCTAGAACTGGAAGAAATAAATACTGTTTATAAGCCTCCCTGTTTATGGTGTTTTGTTATAGGGGCCTGGACAAACTAAGACAGATCACAAAAGCTTTTCCAACAAAACTAAAACCATGTCATAAAGAATAGAGGACCAATAACTATCCATTATGGATACAATAGTGGGTGAATGAACTCTGTAAGTAATGAAGTTATGCTTGTGTACTACCCCTGGTAAAAATATCACAACGTAAAAGGTAACGTGTATTTTGTTAACTTTGTATTAGGAAATATAAGGTGTTCTAACCTCTGGGAAGTCTGAATGGTGGCTACAAGTTTATAACCATGGCCAAAACAACAACAACAAAAAGAACAAATAAACAAAACCCTCTGTCATCTAATTCCTTTCATGTTCAACACCTGCACTGAAGTTCCCAGGTCCTTATCTCCTTGTTCATTGAAAAGAAAATCAAATGTTGGAATTTGAAATGTAAGTGGAAGATGTTATCATCAAAGGTGTATTCCACCACTCACCTTATTTTGTATTGAATAGACATGTTTTCTAAATATCACACCTGGTAATTTATCTTAATATTTTTTCCACTTAACAGTAAGGTATTCACAGATTTTTGCCTTAGGTATAAAAGGTGCAAATATCCACCACAGTTCAATTGATCAAAGGATTTTTTTTAAACATCTGTCTTAAAATTCTATCTAATATGTTGCTTCAGGCTCTATATAGCCACAGCTTCCAAGTGATACCAATAGACTTACAGGGATTATGTAAACCTTATATAATTAATATTTGTGAGATTTCTTAAGATACTGGCACAAAAGACAGCACTGAAATTCAAAGTTTTCAGTTTTAATCGTAACTTTCCTTTTAAATTAAATGCCAGTTAGAGTCCGGAAGGCTTCGAGTCCCAGCCCCTATAGCAAGACCATTGCTACCATTAAAAATATACTTTTTTATATAAAGGAAGAGTCAAAAGGGGTTAAAGTCGTTTAGAGAGGCTATATAAATCCCATCAATGTTCAGAAATACACAGTTAATGGATATATAATCAGAATCAAAATATCTCATTGGTGTGAGTGCTGCCTCTAAATCCTAATCCATATAGTTGCTAACCCAGAGAGCTGCTCTTAAATCTCCATGTTTTCCCATGAACAGATTATTTCTAATGAAATGGTGCAGGGTAACTAAAGCCCCATGAGGCAGGCTTCAAAATAAAGCTAATCCTGTATCAAAGTCTCTACATAAATGAACTGCAGATGAAAGGCCAAAAGTATGGTTGGCAGTTAAAACACAAGACAACCAGTTGAATTTGTATTTAAGATAAACAACAAAGAAAGATTTGGTTTAAGTACGTCCCAAATATTGCATGGAATGTACTTAGAATTCACTGTTCATTTTACATTCAAATTTGACCGGACAACCTTTGTTTTTTATTTGCTAAATTCGGCAATACTAGACAAAGGAAAATTAAGACCATTTTCAATTGACATTATACCATCCTGTACCAATGAAAAGCACAGATGAGATGAATTCTATAATTGTCTGTTTCATTTTAATGATTTCTATTACTTACCCAATGGCAAAGTTCCCAACATCTATAAGCCATGTTAAAACAGGTGAAAGAAATTGGTTATGCTGGCGTAAAGGGTTATGAGGAACATTTAAAGATTCACACATCAGAAAATACAATGTTACATCAATCCTGTCATTTAAATAATTTAAGCTGTAACTAAAAAAATAAATGTCATGAACTACATACACAAATCAGTCTTACTGAATAGTTGCCCGGCTTGCACGTTAACTAGATGACAACCTAATAGCTCTGTATGTCTAAGTAAAAAGCAAACATTGGATAAAGCAGACATTCAATATCTGTCCACCTCTTCTCAGAATTACCACTGTCTTCTACATAAAACATCAATTTTTCCAAGAAACTGCTTCACTTGATACCTTATGAACAAGACAAATAAGTTTAATTTCTAAACTAATGTGCCCAATTTTACTGATAGACACTTCTAAAGGGAAGCAAACTGTCTTAACTGCTATTGCAGGATTCCTTCATTTAGATTTAAGACAGTCAAATTCGTTTTGAAAACACTTAAAAAATGTTGTTGTCCATTGCTTCCGGTGGGGTGCTATAACCCCCTTAGGGTAAATTATTGCTTAAGAAAGTCTGCTTAAACAGTATAATATTTGGCCAATGTTTTTCTCATAAAAACACAAGCACAATTAGACTGGGGTCAAATGCTGAAGTTAGATTAGAGATGCGGCAATTATTGATGATTGCTATTGTTTTGGAGCATTCGGACAAAATGACCTGTCTGTTCCTAAGTTGTTAATCTGAATTATCTCAAGTTTGTAGCTCTGGGAAACTGACCTTTGAGGTTTCGCTGAGTTGAGTTTTTGAAACACATCAGTTTGCAAAAGTTTCTATGGAAGAAATAAAGTCCTTGGTGAGACTTTACATCTATTTGTTACTGAGACTTTTTTGGACTCTTGTGCTAAATCTGAGTTGGCACATTATTAACCTTTTCAAATTAGGCATTTAGTAGGCTCAGCTGAATATTTTCTTAATTTGCACATTGGTTTGTTGGAACAGCTGGCACTGCACTGGAATATTAGTTGAGATCTTAGATTTACATAGTCCAAGTACAAACATATAAACTCTGCTTTTGGAGAGGATGACCTAATTAGTGCAGAATATAGTACACTTCATTAATAAGAATAATAGCAACAACAACAGCTAACAAGTATTGAGCATTTGCTATGTCTCCAGCACTGTATACCTATAGGTATATTCAGTTATTGAACACTTTCAATAACTCCAATTTTTTATTCTCCAAATATTGTAGATCAGAAAATGCAGAGTGGTTAATATACTTGCCCTCAATCACACAATTAGTAAGTAGTAAAGCTTAAATTTTTACCTAGGCAATCTAGCTGCAGAATCTATGCACCTACCATCTTGAAACACTACCTCTGTAAATGCATCAGTGAACAACAAAGAGAACAACAAAGAGTGTTCATCCACCTTCTCAGGTCAGTTTTCAGGTGAAGGAAATGTCACATCTTTGACTGTGACCACAGATTTCAGGGGAATAGAAGTTTCTCAGGCTAAGGAAAGCAAGTGACTCTTCACAACCACCCCCAACAAACCATCATCAGCCTTCCTGTTCCTTTAAATGTGTGCACAATTTTGTGTATTTTAATATATGTGTGATAAGGCAACTAAGCTGACATATATCAAGTACAGAGTCATAAATGTGCAGGGTGAAGTAAGTCTTCCTTCAAGGATAAGGACATTCTAGGTGTTAGTTACCTGGAGAAGAGGTACCTACCAGAACCAGAACACAAATAGGATCCCTAGCTGTGTGGCAGACTGGGAATCTAGCTCTCTGGTGATCTACGTCTTAATCACCAAGGGACCAATATGTCTGTGCAAGATGGCTGGGTAATGGGTGGAAGGTCCTGAGAGGAGACAGGGGCAAACAGAGCAGACCCAGTGCAGGAGAAATAGGACCATGAGGTTTGTGCCTCTCTTACCTAGTGTCTTTCCTTTTTGTCCTTCTTGAGTATTCAGAAAATGCCTTTGAAAGTTCTGATGTATCTCATACTTCACTGAGGGAATTTTTAAATAAATAGGGCCATAAAAAACTTGAATGTAACGACCATGGTGGCAAGAACAAAGGAAGAGAATCCAGATGGGGAGCAAGAGAGGGATAAAGGTGGAAGCTACCAGTGGCCTGCCATTCTCGTTCCCTTCTTGATTTTGGGGACAAACGTTGGAGGCTCTGGTTTGTGTTTTAATCTGGAATCAGTACTGCAATATGCCTTATACTGGCGTAAGAAGTGTTTGATAATGGTTTATACAATAGATATGCTAGTTTTCTACTATAATCAACCTTGAGAGAATTGAAGACCATCTAAGATTTCTCTCTCCTTTTAGAAATACAAATGAGGCTGGGCACAGTGGCTCACATCTGTAATCCCCGTACTTTGGGAGACCAAGGTGGGAGGATCACTTACATTCAGGAGTTCAAGACCAACCTGGGCAACATAGGAATACCCCTCATATCTACAAAAAAAAAAAAAAAAAAAAAAAGCTGTCTATGGTAGTGTGAACCTGTAGTCCCACCTACTCGGAAGCTTGAGGTGAGAGGATGGGGAGGCCGAGGTTGCAGTGGAGCTGGAATCGCGCCATTGCACTCCAGTCTGGGTGACAGAGCTACGCCCTTTCTCCATAAATACATAAATATGCTTATATATACCCGAGTGAATAAATGTGGAGATCTACCCTTGTTGACAATGCCTACATATTTGCAAGTGTCCATTATATGTGCTGGAGGAAATATTATGTATATTTTGAGAGGATTTGTTGAGCCAAAAAATAAGCCCCTGCGTAACGCTTTTCCTGGCTCAGGAAAGTATCACCTTAAGAATTTTACAGAAATATTTTTGAAGCCTATGGCTAGAAGGGGAAAAAGAGAAGGAAACAGAAAAGAAATAAGGCCTGGTGAAACTAACTAGAGATTTGCTAGGGAGTTCTGGGATAAGCCCCCAAAACACATGTGCCACTTTCACTTCAAGAACCCTCATCTCTTTCTTCTTTACCAACATGTCTATTTTTTCTTTAAAAATTATATTTTACATTCTGAAAACACCTTAAAATTAAGGTGCAAAGAATCTCATGAGGTATTTATGCCAATTTTCATATTTTTTTCATGAAATTTATTGCAAAGTAGCCCTAACAACTGATGTCTTAAAGAGATTCCTTCAGAGGCACAAACTTCAGCGGAAATGCAGCGTCCATTAGCTTCATCACTGTCCGCTTGGGATATGCACATCGAAACATAACTAGGGAAATGAGGCAGTATGTCTTCCTGAGTCTCGAGCCACACAGCTGGAAGACTGTGACCATCTGGACTCTGATCCTAATTAGTGCATGGGGGTAGGTGTGGTGCTCAGCTGGTGTCTGGCCCACCAGTCTCCTCACTCTGGCGGTGGGTCAAGGGTGATACTCCTCCCGCAATAGCGGAGTTAAACTAAACTGTAACGCTGAACCAAAAAAAAAAAAGAAAAAGAAAAAGAAAAAAAAAAGCGTCTTGGGGGTGGGGGGTGGGGGTGGGGAAGCTACAATACATAGCTTGTTCGGGTTAATCCCGGTTTTGACAACTGCCAGAGCTGTTCAGAAAAGGAAATGATTAAATAAATAAGACAAGCCACTAAATCAAATTAGCAAACGAACCCCTCTACTGACTCACTCAAGGGTTTCTGAACCTCAAGAAAAGATTTTTGAGTGAGGAGAAGTAAAGGTACCTTCCGTGTCATTACGTAAGCATCTCCTGCTTTGAGGATTACGGGAATTACCACCGGCAGCCAGCCAGGAGCTCCGCTGCCTATTACACCTGCCTGACCCAGGCTCTCTGAGCCCAGCCCGAGGCTGGGCAGCCAAAGTCGCCTCCGAGTACTCGGGAACTGTCCGCGGACGCGTCTCCAAACCGTGCCGAGATACCAGCGCGAAAGAGGTTTTCTCAGACGGACGGTCAGTAAGTAGAGAAAATACGCTATAGTTTCAAGTTGGGAAACTTTTCCTTATAACTGCATTACCCATTGTGAGCTGCCAGGAAACCGCTAGCTTCTTTTCAAGGGATTGCGACGACTCGTGTTCACAATTGCAGGAATCCGACGAACTCAGAGGGAGAAAATACAGACTCAAGCATGAGTAGAATCGGCTTGCGCTATGTGACTTTGGGTCACATTTAACTGAAAATGCCAGTGGCCGCGCAGTCGGGCTACCTTTTCCACCAGCACCATATCCACAGCCAGTCGTCCCTTTTCGGGAGACATTTTCTAGAAAAAATGGGTACCTGAACTCCAGATTCAAAGCGTCTTTCTGAATCTCTCCCCGGTCCCCGCCAAGCCGAGCTCAGTCGTCTGGCTCCCCTTTTCCCCATCCCCGCTGCCAGAGGTCGCCGCCGTCTGTGGTCCCGAAACCCGAGAGTGGCTCCTAGGAAGCCTTTCAGAGGTGGTGCAGGGGGAGGGGAGAGGATGCTAGTTTATCTAAGTTAATAGCTTCTTCCATGGGATACGTTTTTGGGGAGCTCTGGGGCAGAAGGTAGCCTTGCAACCCCCAGTGACGATTGCGAGCCTGCCAAGGCCGGGCCGCCGCTGTTAGTGCCACATCATCCTAAGCGTGACTAGGAATGGACGCCGGAGATCAGAGACCGCCAAGACTCCAGAAAGCAAACCTGCCCCGCCAGGCGCGCAGCCGCTGCTGAAGCCTTCCCAGATGCGAACCTCCCACCCCCACTTCCCCTGCTTTTTCATCCCTTCCAGTACCGAACCGCAACAAGAAGTCTGGTCCCGTACTCTGGCAGAGTGCGCTCCGAAACCCTGGTGAAGAAAGAGAAGCCTTGAGGCGCAGTCCGTGTTGCCCACCCTGGGCTCGAACGCGCAGCTCAGCCAGCCACCTGTTCCACAAAGCTGGAGTTTGTGCGGGTGCGGGCGCGGGCTGCGGCAGGAAGGACCCCATCGTCCCCTCCCTCGGCACGGTTCAGAACCGCCAAAGGCGCACATCTCCTCAAATCTAAGTGCGCACACACCTGCGCACTCAACCCGGAGACTCGCACCACTCCAGGCGCCGGCGCGCTGCGACTCGCTGCCGGGACTCCTAGCTTCAGCTCTGACCCCGCGCTCGCCACTGGGGCCCACCCCGCGACCTGCCCTTCCGGGAGGATGGCGCCAATTACCTGACGTTAAGATGCAAAGAGCGAAGAGAGTCTTGCAGACCATGGTAGCCTGGTGTTTGGTGCCAAGCCCGGAGCGGGCAGCAGGGACTTTGCGGACTGACAGAGCGCACTAGGCGCTGGTAGTGACTCTTCTGCCGGGTGGGCTGCGGTGGGAGCTGGGAGGCGCGGACAGCTCCAGTGGAAGGCGCGAGGCAGACGAGGCGAACGCAGCGCAGCTCCGTCAGCTGCGTGCCCTCCAGTGCTCCGCGCGCTTCTGCTCCATCCCAGCCGCCCGAGCCCGGGGCCTCCTCCGCCGCCGCCGCCGCCGCCGCGCCTCCCGCTGCCAAACCCCTCCCACCCGGGCCCCGCGGCAATGACAGGGCCACCCCCTGGCCTTCCTTCTCTCAGCCCTCAGGTCCCGAGAGCCCCGGCCCAGAGCGGCCTCTGCTGGACAGTCAGGACCCGAGACCCTGGGTTCAGCAAATGTTTGCAGCACCTTGCTCTGTGCTGGGAACTAGGGATGCAAAGAAGTGTGAGCACATCTCTACCCTTAGGAATCTAGCTCAGCTTTTCTTACATGAGCTTACAGGCTTTAGAGAGGTGACCTTATGTCGTTTTAGGTGTTCCCTCGGAGAACCGACACATGTTCCAAGAATAAGGACCTTCTTCATTTGTCCAAACACTTCTACGTGTACATATTAAACCCTCATCCACATTCAACCCGGCTGAGTTTCCTGGGGCCTGAACCAGGATGTCTGCCGCTGTATTCAGCTTCTTACTAGAAGAAAATACTAATGTCAGGTAACTGATGGTGGAATAACTAAGCCAGACACCCTGCTAGGCGTTGTTTCATGAATCCTTCCAAGAATTATTATTATTCCATTTTACAGATGAGAAAATGAAGGCACGGAGAAGACAATGTTCTCAAGGTCGCATAACTGGTAAGAATAGTTTGTGCACTAGGCCCATAATAACAAAGGCTGACATTTCCTGAGTGATTGCTATGTGCTAGGCTCTGGACAACGGGCTGTTCAAGAATCAACCAGGTAATTTAGTTCTCACAACAATCCTTGGAGATTATTTCCTCGTTTTCAGGGGAGAAAGTGGAGGCACAGAGAAGTTTAACTTACCCGAGTTCAAACAACTCGCAAGTAGTGATAAGATGCCTGCCCGGGCACCCTGCTCAACCTCTGTACTCTACTCCCTCTCCAGAGCCCAAAGCTTCTCCAAAGCCTACAGATTAGAACTGACCTTTCATTCAGTTCCCTCCCTGCTCCTGCTACACTTTAGGCTTGCTTAATTCTCACACTTCGATCAAAGCAGATGCCAGGTTCTCTCCCAATTCTGTTATTAATCAACCTGTTGGTCCCCTAGTCACCAGAGCTAGGGCACTGAAGGAGTTAACAAGCCTTTGTAAAGAAATTATTTGCGTGGAAGACAGCTTTCTTTTTTCTGTGATATCTTCTTCATATGCCATGGACTCTGTTCTCACTTCTTTCTCACATACCAGAAGCTGAGTCTAGGAGGCCTGAGCACCTTATCTATGGTCAATTCCTCTGCCTGACTCTATCACACTACCACTTGTAGATTTTGCTCACACTTCCAGAACCAGATTAAATTTGGATCACATTTTTTTTCTCTCTGTGTTGGCAAATCTATTAATTTCTGTTGGAATGAGAAACAAAAAATACTCAAACCAACTGCCCATCCCCTCTCCGTCCTCCCTGGCCAGATAAACTGCAAATTCAATTTGTTCAACACGTTCTCTGAATGCTTTTGATTTCAAGGTTCTTCCGGTTTCTAGGGTAATCTATGTGATTATGAACAATTTCTGCATCTGGGTTTTGGTTGTCATGGATGCAGGGACCACACACAGATGGAGTTATGCAGTGACATTCTATCAGGCACTGGCCGCTTTAAATAGGGCAGGTTAAGTAAGTGACTCTATGGCAGAAATAAAGATTTCTGAAGACCACTTCACAGGAAAAATTGATTCAATTGAAATTCAGCAAAACTTTAAGGAGTCTTTCTGGAGTGCAAAGCATGTGCAACTCTAACCTTGATATCTAAGATACTGTGGCTTGGTGCTCAAAGAATCATGACTCCGACACACTAATCAGTGAAAATTTCCAATACTTTTCTATTGTACGCAGGATAGAGTTGAAATAATTTATTTGATTAAAATAGTTCATTTTAATTGCTGATTAAAAATTTTAATTTATTAATTTAGTCAGAGTATATTTAATCACTTATTTTATGCCAGCCCTTATGCTAGGCAATGGGAATATAATGGTTGTAATAGCCAGGGTAGTGTAGGTTTTGCTGCTGTAATAAACCAGCCCAAAGTCTCCCAAGCTTAAGCAATAATGGTGTATTTTTTGCTCATCAAAATCTGCTATGGATCCAGGTTACTCCTCAGAGTAGCTTACCTCAGGATTCAGTGTTGTACCACCATATCGAAACCTGCTTTTGTTACAATAGGTAGCTAGCCAGGCATGAGTGGGGCAGGAGAGGGCTCCCCCCACACCCCACCAGGAAAATCAGGAAACCATCATGTCGTGGCCAGGCAGTTATTAACTATCTCTCTAAAATAATAATTGGTTACAGCTGGCACGAGGGAATGGCCATCTCCCCATAAATAGGGAACACCTGAAACTGGTAATCAGCGCTTCCGATAAGATCTCAGGAGTTGGGCGACTGAACTCAAGCATGTGCATTAAGATGCAAAATGGTGGAGTTTAACTGGGATATGACCTTTGTGGGGCATTAAAGGAACGCAAGATGCCAGAAGTAGGCCAGCATGTAAAACTCTAAGTCCAAGGTCAAATGGGGCACTTGACCACCAAGATGCCCGCTTGGGCCACTTCCAACTGTACTTTCCTTTCTTGATGCTCTAAAGGTTTTTAATTAACTTCCACTCTTGCTCTGAAACTTGCCTCAGTCTCTTTTTCTGCCTTACGCCCCTCAGTTGTATTTTTTGTTTCGAGGCAAGAATTGAGGTTGCTGCAGACCTGTACTGATTCCCCGCCAGTGACTTGGATAGCTTCCACCACTAACAGTTTCACATCCACTGAGTTAGGGGAAGAGAGAAGTGGAGAATTAAGTATTCAAATCTTCCATCTAAAAGTGATACTTCTGTTCGTATTTTATGGGTTAAGGCAAGTCAATGGTCATGCCCAACTTCAGGAAAGCAAGAAAGCATGTTATTTTTGTGTGCTCAGAGAGAGACGAGAACTCTATAGCAGGGAACACTGTGATGTGTGCCACAGGGGCTAATTGTCTCTGCACCAGGAAACTTATTTTCTAGTAGTGGGGAGTTAAACGTTGAATGAATAATCACAAAGACATATGCAATAGCATTATATTAAATGCCACAATAATAATAATGATGAAAACTTATTAATTGTTCCAAGCATTTTATGTACAGTCATATGTTTAAATTTCTACACTCTAACTTTGTGAGACAGATACTGTAGAAGACCAGAATATGCCACTTCAAAATATGTCTTTTTGGTATAAGTATTTGTTTGAGAAACAGCAGCTATAGGAGCAACTCTGAGAACAGAGTGGAATTACCTTTTTGTAGGGTGAATTTAAATCTATAAAGGGAATTTTCATTTGTAAGAATGTCTTCCTCTGAGTACTAGGAAGAAAAGGATGGCACTAAATTACTAGAAACTCTCATTAATGGAGAGGGCACTGACTTAAATCTGCATAACAAACTTTACCTTTGTTTACCATGCTTTACCTGGTCACTTCCTCATAACTGCACCCCTACCCCCATACTCCTCTTTCTTTGTTTCAGCTGAAGATGATATTTAAGTTTGAATTCAAAGCCACCTCTTTGAAAATTACTAGTTCCCTGACTATCTCATATATATATATGTGTATATATAAATATATGAAATATACATGTTAATAAATTTGTGGGGTTTTTGTTGTTGTTGTTAATCTGTCTTTTGTTATAGGGAGTCCCAGCTTAGAACTCATAAAGGGTAGAGAGAAAAATGATCTTTTCCCCCCCCAAATACTATTATTATCCAAATTTTACAAAGTAAGACTGAGAAATACTTATACAGAATAAAACTTTGAAGGAAACTAAGGGATGCAATGAGATATAATAGCAGGGGAACTAGTACTCCTCAGTGCAGTCGGGGATGGAATTTGCATATAACCCATTGACTTACAGCAAAAGCCATTTTTTTAAGTAGAATTCTTAGTTCTTTTATAATACTCCACTGGGATAAAATCTCAGATAAATCTACTTTTTACTGACTTTGACTCTTTTTTGATCATTGATAAAAAGACTTTTAATATTTTACCAAAAATAATTGCTTTTGGCTGACTTAGATTTTTACATCCTGAATATATTATACTTTATAATTTTAGATAATATAGAAGTATTATTTCTGGATTCTTGATATCATGAGATGGTTTCATCTGGTCTCTTGGCTTAAGTGAGAGAATAACTTGGCTGAGAGAGCTGCAGTGGTTAGAGGTTGGGTCCTAATCCCCTCTGCCATCTACTAACTGAGTGATTCTAATTAATTATTTGGCACCTCTATTCCTTTGTTTCCATATCAGTCTGCTAGGGCTGCCATAACAGAACATCACCAACTAGGTGGCTTAAACAACATAAATGTATTTTTTCCATGTTATGGAAGTTGGATGTCTAAGGCCAAGGCAATACCAGTGTTCAGGCTCTTGACACTATTGCAAGAAGGAATTCAAGGATGAGTCAGAAAATAGTGACAGTAGGAGATTTATTGCAAAGTGAAAAGCACTTTGCAATAAGGAGATTGTGGGGGTACTTAAGACAGAGTTGTTCAGTGGAGTTTGGAGTTTCTATCTTTATGGACTTCTTTAACCAAGGGGTGGAATATTCATTAAAATTCCTGGAAAAAGTTAGGAATTTCTCAGAACTGTGGTACCACCTATTTTTTACACCAAATATGGGTATTCTCAGACTGTCATGGCACTAGTGGGTATGTAATTGATAATGTTAATAATAATATAATGAGGTCCTAGGAGAAATCTAGGTCAAATCCAGTGCCATGTTGGGTCCAGTTGGTCTTAGCCAGCTGGGTCCATACCTCGGGTATTCAGGGTCTTATCAGTTCCTAGCTTCTGCAGCTATTTCAACAGTTTCCTTTTGCTAGTCAGGCAAAACTGCTGTCTGGAATTTTCTAATCTCCTGCGACCACCCTGTATTATTCCTGTCTCAAAGGTGCTGGCGGTATTGGTTTCTGGTAAGACCTCTCTCCTTGTCTTACAGGTGGCTCTTTTCTCACTATGTTCTCATTTGACCTTTTCTCTGTATGTGCACACTCCTGGTATCTCTTCCTTTTCTTATAAGGATACCTGTCCTGTTGGATTAGAGTCCCGTCTATATAACCTAATTTAACCATAATTACTTACTTAAAGCCCTATCTTCAACTATAGTCTATTGGGGGTTAGGGCTTCAGCATGTAAATTTTGGGGGACACATTCAGTTCATAACATTTCACCCTTTGGCCCCCTCGAAATTCATGTCCTCTCACATGCAAAATACATTCACTCCATCCACCCCAACAGCCCCAAAAGCCTTAAACCATTCCAGCATCTAAAATCCAAAGTCTCATTGAAATACTGTAAAAATCAGGTATGGGTGAGACTTGAGGTATAATTCATTGTGAGGCAAAATTCCTCTCTAGCAGGGAACCTATGAAATCAGACAAGTTTTGTGCTTCCAAAATATAATAGTGGTACAAGCATAGGATAGTTTCCTCCTGGCATTATAGGGAAGATTGAAAGGATTATATATGTGATAGGCTTGGTGTGTTCTAAGTACCAATGAATGTCAGCCATTATTAGAGGAGAAGCTTTGGAGTACATTAAAACATTACAAGCTCTAAAATACAAGGAGAAAATGGCTGGGCACGGTGCCTTATGCCTGTAATTCCAGTGCTTTGGGAGGCTGAGGTGGGCAGATCACCTTAAGTCGGGAGTTCAAGATCAGCCTGGCCAACATGGTGAAGCCCCGTGTCTCCTAAAAATACAAAAATTAGCTGGGCGTGGTGGCGCATGCCTGTAATCTCAGGTACTTGGGAGACTGAGGTGGGAGACTCACTTGAACCCAGGAGGTAGAGGTTGCAGTGAGCTGAGATCGCGCCTTTGCACTCCAGCCTGGGCAACAAGAGAGAAACTCTGTCTTAGAAAAAATAAAAATACAAGAAGAAAATATTAATACCTGCTGTGGCTATTTCTTGACACACAGAACTATGTGTCTTGGGGTCTACCTCTAGTAATCACTCTCCTGCTACAACTGAGCTGCAGTGGAAAGTTCTAAACTATCTCTGTCAACCCCTTCCCCACCTCACTCTCCTCCCGAAAGGCAAAAATGCAGCAGCCTCAAGACCCTCATATATTTTATCTTGGCTTTATTTCTCTCTCTCCAAGCTGCATTGCAAAATACTTTCTTTGGGTCTGCCATACTTCTCCCCATTACTTTGCTTTTCTCTTCCTAACTCCAATTTTTAATTTTAATGGCAAAAAAGATGAAAGGAAGTAGTGCAATATGTGCAAAAGGATAAATTTGGAACTCAATTAAGACATATTTGCTTGAATGGGGCAGTTTTAAAAGAGCATGATGAAACATGATAATTTCCCTGATTTAAATAACATTGTTCATTGTTTGAAGCTGCATGAGGTACTTGAGGACAATAAACCATGTGTCAGTAATTTTTATTTTAACTAAGAATAAAGCCCTCTAAACCAAAAATAAAATTCTAAGCCCCCCAACCAACCCAGTGAACCCTTCCTCTTGGCCAAGGGGATTCCACAGTTAACCGGAAAAACTAGTTCAGGCCATGATGGGAAGTGGAGGTCAGACATGCCTCATTAATCCTCCTCCCTTTGGAATTCAGGCATAGATGATCATCATTAACATTAAAATGGAGACCTTCAGACTACAGAATAGACTCTTTAAGTCTGATAAGAAACATTTATAATCTATTTTCTCTGAAGCCTCCTACATGGAAACTTCATCTGTATAATAAGAACCTTGGTCTCCACAGCCCCTTATCTTAACCCAGACACTCCCTTCTATTGATTCCAGGTCTTTGGATCAATTCTTTCAACCAATTGCCAATTGGAAAATCTTTGAATTCACCTATGACCTGGAAGCTCCTAGTTCAAGTTGTCCTGCTTTTCTGGACCAAACCAATGTACATCTTACATGTATTGACTGATGTCTTCTGTCTCCCTAAAACGTATAAAACCAAGTCATGGCCTGAACCACTTTGGGCACATGTTCTCAGGATCTCCTGAGGCTGTGTCATGGACATGTCCCTAACCTTGGCAAAATAAACTTCTAAACTGATGAAGATCTGTCTCAACTACTTTTTGGTTTACAGCCCTGACAATATTTCAGGAAGGAAGAAACTCCTTCTTAGATGTGATGCACACAATGAAATCTTTATTTAAACTAGTGTAAAACTTAGTTGAGTTGATACAGTACTATCCAATAGAAATAAATTACAAGCCACATAGAAATTTAAACATTTCTAGTAGACACATTTTAAAAAAGTAAAACTAAGTTATATTAATTTTAACAATATGCTTTAATTCAATATATCTAAAATATTATTTTGACAGGTAATAAATATAAAAAATTGGGATATTTTACATTGAAAAAGTTCAAAATCTTCAAATTCTAGTGTATATTTTATACTTGTAGGAAATTGCAATTCAGACATGAATTCATCTCAATTTCGAGTGTTCAAAAGCCAAACATGGCTAATAACAATCATAATGGACAGTGCAGTTTTAGAACCTGGACCTAGTGTTTTGCCATGCCTCTGAATATGTTCTATAAAAGTAAGAAACAGTACTACTGAGGCTTTCTCAGCTGACAGTACTTTATAGTAGTTGAAAGCTTGAAACTTGCTGACCTGCATGGCCTGAGGCAATTTACTTAACCCCTATAACCCCCAGTTTCTTCATTTGTGAAATGGAGATGATATTAATAATCCAGTACTTCAAAGCATTGTTCTAAGTATTAAATGCATGGAAGTTATTTGGAATTGAGCCTAAACAGAGTAGACTCTTAACAAATATTTGCTGTTATTTTTGGTAGAAATGATTATGATGATGTTGAGAAATTGTAATTAATAGTAAAATCAGACTGGGTGTGGTGGCTCATGTCTGTAAACCCAGCCCTTTGGGAGGCCAAGGTGGGAGGACTGCTTGAGTCCAGGAGTTCAAGACCAGCCTGGGCAACATAGGGAGACCCTGACTCTACAAAACACAAGAAAATTAGTCAGGTGTGGTGGTATACGCTATGGTCCTAGTTACTGAGAAGGCTGAGATGAGAGAATCACTTGAGTCCAGGAGGCTGAGGCTGCAGTGACCTGTGATAGTGCTACTGCACTCTAGCCTTGACAACAGAGTGAGTACCTGTCTCAAAACAAATAAATACATTTAGTAAATAAAAAATAAAAATAGTAAAATCATGCCAAATATTTCTGTAATATTTTGAAGAATTAGATTCCTTACTACTCAAAGACACTGACAATATCCCTTATCCTTAGAAATTTACATATGCATAGTTTGGAGTAGCATTTCTCAAACTTTTTGGTCTTAGGACCAAAAAACCTTTATACCCCTAACATTTATTAAGAATTTGCCCCCGATTCCTGGCCAAACTGTTTATTTAGGTTGAAGGAACATTTTAAGATCCCCTTCAGATAATTGGAATCTGTCTTCTTTTATACTACATGAACACTCAACAAGCAGTAGTTTCTGAAAAGTTTGTTGCAATACAGAATCCAAAAGCATTTCAATGTAATTTTCATATTCTGTCAAATTAAAATCCATTGATCTATCTTATATATTGAATATATCTTTTATCCATGCATGATTTTGTATCATAATGCATTAGTCACATAGAAAATATTGGTTCGCCAAGTTCATTCAAATTTTAACATATTTCATTATACAATGTCAAAAAGTCACGTTTGTTAACATCTTCACCTATATCATCAGAAAAATCTTTAATCATTGGAAACTGTCAAACTTATAGTAAAAAATACAAGTTTCCCAGAATTCTAATATTCCCTTGAAAGCTTGAATCTTATTGGTACCAAATGACATCAATTAGATTATTTCCTTCCTTCCTTCCTTCCTTCCTTCCTTCCTTCCTTCCTTCCTTCCTTCCTTCCTTCCTTC
>NW_012120710.1:6224644-6229456 GCF_000951035.1 Colobus angolensis palliatus | reverse complement strand
AGCCATCCTTCAGACTCAGCCTCCCAAAGTGCTGTTATTTCCTTCCTTCCTTCCTTCCTTCCTTCCTTCCTTCCTTCCTTCCTTCCTTCCTTCCCTTCTTCCTTTCTTTCATTTATTTTTCTCTGTTTTCTTTTTTTTTTTCTTTTTTTTGAGACAGGGTCTTGCTCTGTCTCCCAGGATCCAGGATGGAGTACAGTGGCATGATCATGGCTCACTGTAACCTTGAACTTCCTGCTTCGGTCTCCTGAGTAGCTGGAACTACAGATATGTGCCAAAACGCCCAGCTAATTTTTTTTGTATTTTTAGTAGAGATGAGGTTTCACCCTCTTTCATTTATTTTTCTCTGTTTTCTTTTTTTTTTTCTTTTTTTTGAGACAGGGTCTTGCTCTGTCTCCCAGGATCCAGGATGGAGTGCAGTGGCATGATCATGGCTCACTGTAACCTTGAACTTCCTGCTTCGGTCTCCTGAGTAGCTGGAACTACAGGTGTGCATCAGCATGCCCAGCTAATTTTTTTTTTAATGTTTTGTAGGGATGGGGTCTCTGTGTGCTGCCCAGGCTGGTCTTGAACTCCTGAACTCAAGCCATCCTTCAGACTCAGCCTCCCAAAGTGCTGAGATTACAGGTGTGAGTCACTGCACCTGGCCACACTTGTTTTGTTTGACACAACATGCTAACTTCATAGAGAAAACGTGTCAAAAATACTGAAGCCTAAATAATCATAGTTTGTTGTAATGTTTTCAAGTGAAAATAGTGTTTCATAAAAAAATGGCTAGTTTAGCTTTCAATTCAAGTCATCACACACATACATTTCCTTGGAACAACCACTTGCGTTGGTATTCAGCAAAAATGTTTTATGCATACTTTTCATTCATTTATATGAAAAAGATGTGTGTTCAAGATCAAGATTTTATAAAAATTAAGAATTTTTGCTGCTTCATCAAGGACATTCATAAAGACCTGAATGGTGGTGAGTAATACAATGACTACTAGTATAGTTTGATGCCACTGCCTACATTTGTGTTAAAGCACCAGAAGTTTCATCCAGAATTGCTTTTGTAGTATCAATGGAAAAATCAAAATGCAGAACAAAAGATAAATAACATCTTAGTAATATGAAAATAGCTCGGACTTTGCAGATATAAAGTATCAGACTCCTGGGAGTTTGTGAACCACACTTTGAGAACTGCTGGCTTAGAGAAATATGTTAGCAAATTGTGAAGGATATTAACTGTTTTATCTGCCTAAAATATCCCTTTCTTCAGATAAGTGTTCTTTCCTCTGCTTTAAGCAACTAGTTTCAATGGTGGTGGCTATTTTCCTATGGAGGTTGCCTCCTACCCTATGGGTGACTCTTATACGGTAGACACCAGACTCTGTATATTCAGTATACTTTCTCAGAATTCTTAAACTTGGAACCAGAAAATGCCACTAATAGTTGCTTTCTGACAACAAAGTTATGAAGTTCTCTTCATTTTGGTGAATTACCCAAATGTAGAAAAAGCTAGTCTAAAATAAGATAAAGAAGCCCAACTCTCAGAGAGAATCAGAAATGGGAGAAGGCTTGGTAGCATTCCAATTCCTGGTTCCACTTGTCCCTGAGGCCTGACCACACTCTTGCCCTTCCTGCTACTCTGTGAGCATTTTGATAAATTTCCCTTGCCTCTAAACACTTTATATTTTCACAATATTTATGAATTTGTCCAACTGTCTTTTTTTCTGAACATTTTTACTAGCATCAGTTGTTACACATTTTAGTAGATTCCACTTCAGATTACACTGAATTTGAGTTTTTTCAACTTTGAAAATATTCCTGATGACAGTTTTACTCAGACCATTCACAGAGGCTATGAATTCATGTTATTCACTTCAAAGTTGGTATTAAATTATCAAATAAGCATCAGCAACTGAATAGTGTTTGATAGCAACTGTCAACTCATCAAGCAAAGAAAAACATTCAAAATTATTTTCCTTGTTTCTTAATTTATCCAAAATTGACTCCCAACATCCTCAACTTATTAAGCAACTGTTCTCATAGAAAGATTAATAATCTAAACAAGTTTATTTTCTTTGGACATCTTATTTTTGTTGTTGTTGCTGTAATTGAGTAAAATTTAATTAACTTACATCTGGTAAATGGCTGTTCTTGCTTGACTAAAAACTAAATTACTTGGAAACTTACTTTGGTTGAAGATTCATTTCAGACTTTTGTGGGAAAAAATCTACTGAGATATTTTGTTTTAAAGCTTCAAATTTTTCTGACTCAGGGAGTATGTACATCAAAGATAGTGTGGCAATTATTTAGTCGGGTACTGTAGACCTATGTTGTATTCTTTTAATGTAGCAGTGATGTAGTGACATGTATAAAACACAATGCTTACCATTGATTTAGTTAACAAAATAATCTACTTTCCATTCTATTTTAAAAATGTGATATTCAAAATCTGTTTTTCTCTTCATTTTCTTGTTTGTTTTATTTTGGCAGGATGGGTATGCAATAACAATAACAAAAAAATAAGATAAAATGCAGTGGTGTGTGCTGAATGTGTCCTCCAAAGAGCATGTATTGAAATTTCAATTCCTAGTACATTGTATTGGGAGATGGGGCCTAATGAGAGATGATTAGACCATGGGGGTAAAGTGAATGAATTAATATTATTATCATGAGAGTGGGTTTGATATAAAAGATCAAACCCCTTGTCTCTGTCATACCCTCGTTTGCCCTTAGCCATGAGATGACACAACAAGAAGGCCTTCACACAATGCCAGCCCCTTGATCTTGGCCTAAGTCTCCAGAAACATGTGCCAATAAATTCATGCTCACTACAATTTACTCAGTGTCTGGTATTTTGTTATAGTAGCACAAAACAAAGACAGGGAATACCTGTGACACTCAAAATGCTTCCAACCTATGAATTTTTCACTGTGATTTGTAGTGCACCAAAAAGTAGTGCAAAGCCCTGAAAGTGCCACAGTCTCTGTCACAACTACTCAGCACTAACACTGCTGTTGTGGTATGAAATTTGCCACAAGCAATAGACATGACTGTAGCTCTGTTTCAATACAATTTTTGTTATAGAATCTGAAATTTGAATTTCAAATCATTTTCAGGTGTCATTAAATATTCTTTGGCATTTTCCCAAACATTCTGAGGTCACATGTTGTACAAAAAGAGATTTGGCCTGCTGGCCATAGTTTATCAACCCATGCTCTAGAGATTTCCATTTGATTTTGCTACATATGCTGGATTAGTTCAATCCTGTAACAACTTCAAATTATTAGCTTGGGGTTTCTTGAGCTAGTTAGTGTATATTCAAACTCCAAATCCATGTGAGATTAGGGCTATGATTCTGATTCATGAGATAGACTATTTTCCTTATTTGTTTTATTTCCTTTTTCACTATGGAGCTTAGTTGAGATTTTTACAAATTATCTTCTATGTCTCCTTTTACCATGAGGCATATTTTTTTCCTAACATAGCTTTTCATTTAAGCTCTAGCTACTTTTCAAAGGCCCTGACTTTATGCAAGTTCAGTTCCATTATTCCAGCTTATTGAAGCCAAGTAAGTGCTTATCTTTTGTATCTCATGTGGCCATTAAACCTAGGGCATCTACTGCTTTAACTACTGCTGGGCACTCTAATTACAGCTCCATTCCCCCTCTTTTTGGTAGCCCTAAAAATTTCCCTTGATTGTTTTCAAGTGTTTCTGTATGTTTATAAAAACTGATCGTTTATCCAGCACTTTAAAGATCTTTTATAGCAGTAGATATGATTTTTCAGAATAGCCACGCCTCTATATTCATAGAAGCAAAAGTCCCTTGTATTTTCTTAGCCCTGTTTTTTCTTTCTTTTTTTTATTTTTTGTTTACTTTCTCTAACTCAGTTTCTAATTTAAGCTTCCCATATCATTACGCTGGTTGAAAACTTTAACCTTAGTTATTATAAGTTACTCCTATCTTTCTGGATTTTTTATTAACCGTAGCTGCAGAATCTTATGCAATGCTAAAATCTGGAGTTTAAGTGAGAGCATTTGGTTATCGAGTTGTCTGTTCATTCTGAAACCCCGTGTACTTCTAAGAATCAGTTATTCTCTGTAATATGGCTCTTCAGATCCAAGGGCTCTCTGCTAGGGTTCAAGTATAGAATTCTTTGCAAAGTTGCCTAGATTCCCACCAAACAGTCATTTTATTACTGAAGTATTCCAGCTGCTATAGGGGTTATGCTTACAAAGTAGATCACGGGTCTTCTCTGCATTTACACACTCAGAACTCTCTGTTCTCACTATTCAACCTATCCTTCTAACATCAGAAGTTTCTTGTTTTGGGGAAATCATATTCCTATCATGATTCTTGCTTAAATATGCCGTCTATACCCTAATCTTCTCCCAGCTTTAAGAATTAGCTGTTTAGAAACAAAGGCCTGGAAGATTTCCAAGCAATTTCTGATATTTTGCTCTTCCACAACTCTTTCCTCCATGCCCCTCTCCTCCACGCTGGCAGTGAGAACTGAATCAATTTGTTTGAATGGAGACAGGATAAGAAAAAAGTACAGCAATATTTAAAAAGGTATTTTAGCTTAAAATATTTTTCTGCCACACATTTGAAAGGTAATGATAATCATTCTGACAAAAGTTGAGGGTGGCTGGATTAAGTCAATGGCAGTCAAGATAGAAAGGAAAAAACAGATTTGAGATACATTTTAAGGATAAAAACAACAGGACTACTAACTAATGGCACGATGTGCAGTTGAGGGAGAGGCAAGAATCAAGTATGACTTCCCGATCATGCTGGACCAATTCTTTTTTTTTTTTTT
>NW_012120710.1:6210556-6218248 GCF_000951035.1 Colobus angolensis palliatus | reverse complement strand
AATCACCGGTCTTCTGTGTCCTTCGCGCTGGGAGTTGGAGACTGGAGCTGTTCCTATTCGGCCATCTTGCTCCGCCCCCCTAATAATATGCTGGACCAATTCTGGAGCCTTGTTTATTGAGCTGTGGAATTCTGTAGAAATAAAGTATTTTGAGAACTCTTTTATATCCATTTTCCTACTTAAATTAGGGTCATATTCTAAACGATTCAATAAATAGAGTGAATAACAGTTAAAGATGTAAATAACTGACCTTTATTCCTACCTTATGCCATCGTTGATCCTCTACAAAATTCCATTGAGCACTCAGTTTGTATTTCAACTCTCGAAGATTTTGAAATGGATGAAAGAAATTATTAAATATCCTTTAACTGAAGACATGCCAGTATGCACTTTTGCTTTTGATTGAACTATTTAAACTATTTTACAACTTTGTAGAGTTGTAAACGTGTACAAGATTCATAGTAATATAAATTGTCTTAGTCTACAGATATGCAAATTTTGTGCAGTGGAGTACAATTAATTATCACCCTGTGGATACTGACTAGTTTTTGCCAATTTTGCATCCATTTGTAAGTTTATTTCAGCATTTCTTCTCTGCCTATAAATGTATGATATTGCGTGTTCTTTGAAGCACTTGTAATATCTCACTGGTTGCCTCATTTAACCAAGGAGTTAAATAAAACCCTTGACATGTATTATTATTATTTTTCTGAGACAGGGTCTCACTCTGTTGCTCATGCTGGAGTGTGTTCATGCGATTATGGCTCACTGCAGCTGTGACCTTCCAGGCTCAAGAGATTCTCCTTTCTCAGCCTCTCAAGTAGCAGGGACCACAGTTGTGGGCCACCACACTGGCTAATTTTTAAAAACACTTTTGTAAAGATGAGGCCTCACCATGTTGCTCAGGCTGGGTTTGAACTCCAACTCAAGTGATCTTCCTGGACTGTATTCATTTTCCTTTTAGTTTAGCTATTATTAGTTTATTACAAAAGAGAGACATAGAAATTATTTACATAATGAAAGACTTCAGAACTTTATTGGAATGGGCAGCTTCATGATTATGCCATTTCAATAGTGATTTATTTCAGTCTGCATACTTTCCAAGAATGTCACCATCTCTAAACTATCTCTAAATAAGAAATAATCCTTGTCTAAAGCACTTTGATGCCTCCATATTCTGGGAAAATAACTTTATCTCCAACTTGGATGCTAACTGGTTGAATCTCTCCACCCTTTCTTTTAGAGACCAATCTAACAGCTACTACTGCTGCAGGTAATACTTTTCTTTGACATTTGTTCTGGAAGCATCATGCCTCTTTTGGCTACAGTTTCAGCTACAGTTCTTTAAACCAATACTCGGTCAGACAGAGAAATCAACTTTGTAAATGTTTGTTCTTACAAGACTCCTGCACCAAAGCTCATACTCTACATTCCTACTGCAGCTGCAAGAAAAGATTTGAAGTCAGGTCCTTGGGACAGGTAAAAAGGCCAGCCAGCCCTGCCTTCTGAAATGAATTCAATGTTTGAATCATGATTTTTTTCTTTAAAAATTGTTTTTTGACAGAGCAATCATAGTTTAAGATATTAATATCTTCGGTCTAAATTCCATTTAGAACAATAGAATTTTATATTAGGGTGGGTAAAAATTGTAAAGATTATTATCGTTTAATTTCTCATTTCACAGAGTGGTTAAGTGATATATCCAAAATTGTAGTTAACCATGTTCAGATTAAAATTCATAGTTAACTCAAACAATGACTAGTTCAGTACTCTTTTCATTATACTCTTTAATTTAATGTAATTTCTTCTCCTTGCCTTTGTGAGTTTAGGTAATACATAAAGAAGTAGTAAACCAGGTGTGGTGGCTCACCCCTATAATCCCAGAATATTGGGAGGCTGAGGCAAGTGGATCACCTGAGGTCAGGAGTTTGAGACTAGTATGGCCAATATGATGAAACCCTGTCTCTACTAAAAATACAAAAATTAGCCAGGCATGGTGGCACACACCAGTAGTCCCAGCTACTTGGGAGGCTGAGGCAAGGGAGTTGCTTGAACCTGGGAGATGGAGGTAGCAGTGAGCCGAGACTCTGCCACTGCACTCCAGCCTGGGTGACAGAGTGAGACCCCGTGTCAAAAAAAAAAAAAAAAAAAAAAAAAAAAATGTAGCAGACCAGTTCCTTCAGAAAAATAAATTTAAGCTCTAATAACTTTATGTGTGTGTCTTCAGGACAAATTATGTATTTGAAAAGCACAGGAAAAGTTTCACTTTGAGGCTGAGAAAAACAAAACCAAACCAGCAGATCAAATAATATATTTTCATTGTAGGAAACACTTACTCTTAACATGGCTAACACAACAGGTTTAGAGACTCTGAATTCTCTCAATGTGACCTTTTTGTTGGTTGTTTTTGAGCAAAAAAACATCTACTAGAGTTATAAATGCTGACATTTTTATAGTTGACTTACAAATTTTATTCTATTTGTTAGTCAAATTTCATTAATTTTTAAAGTTTTTGGATAATACTTAGACCCATATACAGAGCAAGTCAAACATTTTAGGACATTTAAAACTGTAATATTGGAAAAGAGAAGATGGCTGAATAGGAACAGCTCCAGTCTGCAGCTCCCAGCGAGATCAATGCAGAAGGTGCGAGTTTTCTGCATTTCCAACTGAGATACCTGGCTCATCTCATTGGGACTGATTAGATAGTGGGTGCAACCCATGGAGGGGGAGCTGAAGCAGGGTGTGGCGTCACCTCACCTGGGAAGCACAAGGGGTTAGGGAACTGCCTCCCCTAGCCAAGGGAAGCCATGAGGGACTGTGCCATGAGGAACAGTGCATTCTGGCCCAGATACTATACTTTTCCCACTGTCTTTGTAACCTGCAGACCAGGAGATTCCCATGGGTGCCTACATGACCAGGACACTGGATTTCAAGCACAAAACTGGGCGACTGTTTGGGCAGACACTGAGCTAGCTGCAGGAGGGTTTTTTTTCATACCCCAGTGGTGCTTGGAACACCAGCGAGACAGAACCATTCACGCCACTGGAAGGGGGCTGAAGCCAGGGAGCCAAGTGGTCTAGTTCAGCAGATCCCACCCCCATGGAGCCCAGCAAGCTAAAATCCACTGGCTTGAAATTCTCACTGTCAACACAGTATTCTGAAGTTGGCCTGTGATGCTCAAGCTTGGTGGGGGCAGAAGGGTCCACCATTACTGAGGCTTGAGTAGGCAGTTTTCCCCTCATGATGTAAACAAAGCTGCTGGAAAGTTCGAACTTGGTGGAGCCCACTGCAGCTAGGCAAAGCTGGAGTAGCCAGACTGCCTCTCTAGATTCCTCCTCTCTGGACAGGGCATCTCTGAAAGAAAGGCAGCAGCCCCAGTCAGGGCCTTATAGATAAAACTCCCATCTCCCTGGGACAGAGCACATGAGGGAGGGAGTGGCTATGGGCACATAAGGCTTCAGCAGACTTAACTATTCCTGTCTGCCGGCTCTGAAAAGAGCAGTGGATCTCCCTAGCACAGCGCTTGAGTTCTGCTAAGAGACAGTCTGCCTCCTCAAGTGGGTCCCTGATCCCCATGTCTCCTGACTGGGAGACACCTCCCAGCAGGTGTCAACAGATACTTCACACAGGAGCCTGGAACGCCAGTGAGACAGAACCGTGGCTGGCATCTGGCAGGTGCCTATCTGGGAAGATGCTTCCAGAGGAAGAAACAGACAGCAATCATTGCTGTTCTGAAGCCTTGGCTGGTGATACCCAGGTAAATGGGGTCTGGAGTGGACATCCAGCAAATTCCAGCAGACCTGCAGCAGAGAGGCCTGACTGTTAGAAGGAAAACAAACAGAAAGGAATAGCATCAACATCAACAAAAAGGATGTCCACACAAAGACCACATCCAAAGGTCACCAACATCAAAGACCAAAGGTAGATAAACCCACAAAGATGAGGAAAAACAAAAGCAAAATAGTTCCAAAGGATTACAACCCCTTACCAGCCAAAGGCACTGGATGGAGAACGAATTTGACAAATTGACAGAAGTAGGCTTCAGAGGGTGAATAATAACAAGCTCCTCTGAGCTAAAGGAGCATGTTCTAACCCAATGCAAGAAAGTTAAGAACCTTGAAAAAAATTTAGAGGAATTGCTAACTAAAGTAACCAGTTTAGAAAAGAACATAAATGACCTGATGGAGCTGAAAAACACAGCACAAGAACTTCATGAAGCATACACAAGAATCAATAGCTGAATCGATCAAGCTGAAGAAAGGATATCAGAGATTGAAGATCAACTTAAAGAAATAAAGCATGAAGACAAGATTAGAGAAAAAAGAATGAAAAGGGACAAACAAAGCCTCCAAGAAATATGGGACTATATGAAAAGACCAAACCTACGTTTGATCGGTGTACCTGAGAGTGACAGGGAAAATGGAACCAAGCTGGAAAACACTCTTCAGGGTATTATCCAGGAGAGCTTCCCCAACCTAGCAAGACAGGCCAACATTCAAATTCAGGAAATACAGAGAACAACACAAAAATACTCCCCAAGAAGAGCAACCCCGAGACACATAATCATCAATTTCATCAAGGTTGAAATGAGGGAAAAAATGTTAAGTCAGCCAGAGAGAAAGGTTGAGTTACCCACAAAGGGAAGCCCATCAGACTAACAGCAGATCTCTCTGCAGAAACCCTACAAGCCAGAAGAGTGAGGGCCAATATTCAACATTCTTAAAAAAAAAAAGAATATTCAGCCAATAATTTCATATCCAGCCAAACTAAGCTTCATAAGCGAAAGGGAAATTAAATCCTTTTCAGACAAGCAAATGCTGAGGGATTTTGTTACTACCGGCCTGCCTTACAAGAGGTCCTGAAGGAAACACTAAATACAAAAAGGCAAAACCGGTACCAGCCACTAAAAAAACATACCAAATTGTAAAGACCATAGGCACTATGAAGAAACTGCATCAACTAATGAGCAAAATAACCAGCTAGTATCATAATGACAGGATCAAATTCACACATAACAATATTAACTTTATATATAAATGGGCTAGATGCTCCAACTAAAAGACACAGACTGTCAAATTGGATAAAGAGTCAAGACCCATCAGCGTGCTGTATTCAGGAGACCCATCTCACATGCAAAGACACACATAAGCTCAAAATAAAGGGATGGGGGAGTATTTGACAAGCAAATGGAAAGGAATAAAAAGCAGAGGTTGCAATTCTAGCCTCTGATAAAACTGACTTTAAACTTAACCAAGATCAAAAGAGACAAAGAAGTCCATTACATAATGATAAAAGGATCAATGGAACAAGAAGAGCTCACTATCCTAAATATATATGCATCCAATCCAGGAGCACTCAGATTTATAAAGCAAGTTCTTAGAGACCTACAAAGAGACTTAGACTCCCACACAATAATAGTGGGAGACATTAACATCCCACTGTCAATATTAGACAGATCAGTGAGACAGAAAATTAACAAGGATATTCAGGACTTGAACTCAGTTCTGGACCAAGTGGACCTAATAGACGTCTACAGAACTCTCCACCCCAAATCAACAGAATATATACTCTTATCAGCAACACATAACACTTATTCTACAATTGCCAGCATAATTGGAAGTAAAATACTCCTCAGAAAATGTGAAAGCACAGAAATCCTAACAAAAACTGTCTCTCAGATGACAGTGCAATCAAATTAGAACTCAGGATCAAGAAACTCACTCAAAACCACACAACTACATGGCAACTGAACAACCTGCTCCTGAAAGACTACTGGGTAAATAATGAAATGAAGGCAGAAATAAATAAGTTATTTGAAACCACTGAGAACAAAGATACAATTTATTAGAATGTCTGGGACACAGCTAAAGCAGTGTTTAGAGGTAAATTTATAGCACTAAATATCCACAGGAGAAAGTGGGAAGGTTCTAAAATCGACACCCTAGCATCCCAATTAAAAGAACTAGAGAGGAAAGAGCAAACAAATTCAAAAACTTGAAGACAAAAAAATAGCTAAGATCAGAGCAGAATTGAAGGAGATAGTGACACAGAAAACCCTTCAAAAAATCATTGAATCCAGGAGCTGTTTTTTGTAAAGATTATCAAAATACATAGACCTCCAGCCAGACTAATAAAGAAGAAAAGATAGAAGAATCAAATAGATACAATAAAAAATGATAAAGGGGATATCACCAACGATCCCCACAGAAATACAAACCACCATCAGAGAGTACTATAAACAGCTCTATGCAAATAAACTGGAAAATCTAGAAGAAATGGATAAATTCCTTGGCTCATAAACCTTCCCAAGACTAAATCAGGGAAGAAGTTGAATCCCTGAAGAGACCAATAACAAGTTCTGGAATTGAGCCAGTAATTAATAGCCTACCAACCAAAAAAAGTCCATGACCAGATGGATTCACAGCCATATTCTACCAGATATACAAAGAGGAGCTGGTACCATTCCTTCTGAAATTATTCCAAACAACAGAAAAAGAGGGACTCCTCTCTAACTCATTTTATGAGGTCAGCATCATCCTGATACCAAAACCTGGCAGATTCACAATGAAAAAAGAAAATTTCAGGCCAATATCCCTGATGAACTTTGATGCAAAAATCCTCAATGAAATACTGGCAAACCAAATCCAGCAGCATATCAAAAAGCTTATCCACCATGACCAAGTTGGCTTCATCCCTGGGATGCAAATCTCATTCTACTTGTGCAAATCAATAAATTTAATCCATCACATAAACAAAAACAATGACAAAAACCACATGATTCTCTCAATAGATGCATAAAAGGCCATTGACAAAATTCAACATTCCTTCATGTTAAAATCTCTCAATAAACTAGGTATTGATGGAACATATCTCAAAATAGTAAGAGATATTTATGGCAAACCCACAGCCAATATCATACTGAATGAGCAAAAACTAGAAGCATTCCATTTCAAAACTGGCACAAGACAAGGATGACCTCTCTCACCACTCCTATTCAACATAGCATTGAAATTTCTGGCCAGGGCAGTCAGGCAAGAATAACAAATAAAGCATATTCAAAGAGGAAGAGAGGAAGTCAAATTGTCTCTGTTTGCAGATGACATGATTGTACATTTAGAAAACTCCATCATCTCAGCCCAAAATATCCTTAAGCTGATAAGCATCTTCAGCAAAGTCTCAGGATACAAAATCAATGTGCAAAACTCACAAGCATTCCTATACACCAATGATAGACAAACAGACAGCCAACTCAAGAGTCAACCCCCATTCACAATTGCTACAAAGAGAATAAAATACCTAGGAATACAACTTAGAAGGGATGTGAAGGACCTCTTCAAGGATAACCACAAGTCATTACTCAACGAAATAAGAGAGGACACAAAAAATGAAAAAACTTCCATGCTCATGGGTAGGAAGAATCAATACTGTGAACATGGCCATAGTGCCCAAAGTAATTTATATATTAATGCTATTCCCATCAATCTACCATTGACTTTCTTCAAAGAATTAGAAAAAACTACTTTACATTTCATATGGAACTAAAAGCCCATATAACCAAGACAATCCTAAGCAAAAAGAACAAAGCTGGAAACATCAAGCTACCTCACTTCAAACTATACTACAAGGCTACAGTAACCAAAACAGCATGGTACTGGTACCAAAACAGATATATAGACCAATGGAACAGAA
>NW_012120710.1:6179522-6209520 GCF_000951035.1 Colobus angolensis palliatus | reverse complement strand
CTTTCCAGGTACATGGATGAAGCTGGAAACCATCATTCTCAGCAAATTAACACAGGAACAGAAAACCAAACACTGCTTGTTCTCACTCATAAGTGGGAGTTGAACAATGAGAACACATGGACACAGGGTGGGGAACATTACATGCTGGGGCCTGTCAGCAGCTGGGGCGCTAGAGTAGGGGTAGCATTAGGAGAAATACCTAATGTAGATAACGGATTGATGTGTGCAGCAAACCACCATGGCATGTGTATACCTATGCAACAAACTTGCACATTCTGCACATTTATCCCAGAACTTAAAATATGTATTTAAAAAACTGTAATATTATAAGCTTAATATTTTTCTTTTTCTTTTAGGTATTTCTGTTTTCAGGCTTACTGAAAACAAAAAACCTCCCTGAATTCTTAAATAATTCCTTTAAATATAATAAATTAAATTAGACTTAAGAACTCAGAAAAATTTTTGTTTTTTAAAAGAACTAAAATCTTTCCATTTAAATTCAAAAATGTAAATTACAAATCTTTGTATTTTAAAATAGAATTATAAGAATTATTTTACTAACAGGTCACATTTTCTGAAGCGCTAGAAGTACATAAATTACAAAATATGAAGAGATTACTAAATCACAAAAATATGTTTATTATGGAATTTTTTATAGTTTTGGTTCTCTGAAGTATTTTTATACTTAATTTTAAATCTTCCTGGTTTTAAAATATGCTTACTCACCACAAAAACATTTACCAAATTCCAAGACATTTTGGGGATACTTCCTCACATATGTAATGACTAAAAGATATTAGCTGAGGTAATGACTGGATTATTGTCTGCAATACTGATGAAACTTCAATTATCTGAAGGATTTCATAATGTAAATCTTAGTCTCCTAGTCCATGCAGTTCACTTCCCTGCTTTGCTCTTGGATGTCTCTATTCCCACTGAAGAGGGCTCCTGAATTTGGCTCTTCTTTGGCAGTTAAAATGGCTGTAAATCCTTTACACTTGAGAGGCCTTCTTTCATATTTGTCTATGTGGCAAAAGTGTTCACCTGTAAAAAGTGACATCCAGTTGAATCCTGAAAATCATGACTTTGAATGACGATTTAATCACAAATGTTAAAGTCTTTCTATTGCCAGATTCCTGAGTTTCAAGCCACAGAAACTGATTCCAGTTAATTTAAGCAAAAAAAATGTGTTCATTTGACAGATAGTTCAAAATGGAAAGAAAAGTGAAACATCAAGCCTCAGGAACTAGCAACCCTCCAGAAAAAGGACAGCAGGAGCGAAAGGACCATTTTATTTTTTAATGAGTCCTGTCAGAATATTCAAGAATTATCATCATCCATTTTAGTTGCTAAATTATCCACATAAGATTAAAAATCTTGAGCAAATGAGTTTGATTGGCCTAATTTGTGTTAAGTGCCACCCCTTACCCAAGGAGGTCCCCAAAGGAAAACAGATGCCAATATTAGACGAATAAGAAACTGATGAGGCCAAAGAGCCTTCCTGGGATGGAAATTGTTTGCATATCTTTGCTGCCTTCAAGCTAATGAAGATATACCCTTTTGGGTAATCACTGGATGCCAGTAGTGTTGTAAACCCAATCTCAGTATGTAACCAATTTTGATGTTATTTTCATCCTAGACAGATCTTATGGTAGAAAGCAAAGTTATAGCGGTGTAACTTTTCTACTCAAATTGACTCCCACATCACTTAATCCTTAAATTAGTAACAAGTCACTTGTCTGGAAGGAAAATAAGGCCACGTAAATTATTGGGTCAACCCATCTGTGCGATGAGCACAATAAATCTGCACCCTGAAGCAATCAGGGTGCAAGAGGTCACTGGTGGTGAAATGAATAAATGTTTCTTCGTTGCATCAACAGCCATCAGATGGGAGCAGAGCATACTGATTATTCAGGAGAGCAGAAATAGTCAACATAGTAGTCACCATCACAGGATCAGCATCCCCAGTACAAGTTCAACTTATTAAATCAGTGTGCCCTCACCAGAATATTATCTTGTGGAAATATAATTCTACTGGCATTTGCATTAAAATAGGAATCCATTTCCCTATAGTACTTCCAAGTAAAGATTATGATCTTCTGTGAATTTGTTTTGACGGTTACATGCAAAATTTTTTTCTGTTTATTCCTTCTGTCATTTGAGTATATGCTTGCAATTATTCAGGTAATATTCTGTGCTTATAAAACATCCAAAGAGATTAACTAGTAATCCTTGTCTTTAGATGTGGCAAGAATTCCTCAAAATCAATTAGAGATCCTTGTATTATTTCTTCCCTTTGATGCTAATTAAAAAAAAAACCACACTAATCTATAGTTTAAAGCCCAGCATTGTTCTATTTTAAATTGCTTATATTTAAAAATACTATTTCAAAGCCATTTCTGAGTATGCAGTCATGCTACCTTAGATTATAATACTTATAATTAAATAAGAGTAGGCTCGGTGATTAGAAGAGAATTTTGGCAGTCAGGGCAACATTAAAAATACTTAGATCATTTTGTTATATGTAAAATTTTGACATACTATTTAATAAAGCTATATAATAATGTAAGAAAGCTATAAAAACTTCAAGAAATTTAAGAAGGGGTTTGTAGACTTTACTTTTAATAATTCAAATCAGTGCAAGAAAGGTCTTATTAGGACCATAATTTGATAGGCAAAATGAAGTAGAAGTCTGCATAATTAACAAGTGATGTACAGATCAGGGGACTGGAGTGTGCTTTAGTTTGAGTTATCTGGATTGGTTCATTATGCATATTTGTGGCCAGTTTTATGTAAGCTGTCCAGTAAAAGTTTGAACTCTCCTTTTCACATATGGTATTGTCACTGGAAGGAGGGTGTCCAGAAAAATACTCCATTTTTCAGCACCTCCTCTTTGCCTCCAGATAATGATTAGTGCTTTTGAAGGGAATGTAACCAGAATTTGTCTATCTGGGTCCCTCCCAGACTGAGACTTGTAAGAAGCACAAGAGACTTCTCTACTTTGTTCTCTCCCTCTCTCCCCAATATAGGAGGAGTCTTGGCTCTCTTTTCCACGGAGAAGATAGTGTCTCTCCCCAACTAAGAAAACCTGTAGTAAATTATCATACGACCAAGCAACCAACATCTGTTGTGTTAAGCCTCTGAATCTTGGGATTTGTTATCAAAACTAGTGTTACTCTGATTAATATAGCATGTTTAGCAAGATATGTGTGTGAGCTTTCATTCTGTCTCTATATCCATCTATTTGTCTATCCATCTATTCATTCAACAAATATTTATTTTGAGTTTTTTTTTTTTTAATGTTCCAGGCACTATGCTAGGCATCGGCAATGAAAGATGAGCAGGATCCTCTTTTGTTTGTAGAGTAGGGGTTGGATTAATTGGAATGAATGGGAGGAAGGGGCATGAGAAGACAGATACCCCAAGACATCCTTTGTAAATATGATGAGTAAAAAGAGGAGTACAGGAATCTCATTCAACTTAGGGAGTCAGAAAGGCGTTTCTGTGAATTAGGCATTTGAGTAGGAATGAGCCAGACAGGAGCTGAGAATTGAGGGGGTGGGAGTAGATGTGGGGAGCCAGAGAATTCTAAGCAGAGTGAGCAGCATGTGTAAAAGCCCTTCAACTAGGGAAAAATATATGAGTCAGCAACCAAAAGAATATACTGGCTAAAAATCATTTACAGCATTCTTTAGTAAACAAGCAAATTAAAGCACCAACAGTTTCAAAGTTGTTTGGCATAATGGCTCTTTCCAGTCAGATGCTGGTTTCAGTGCTATCCAAAATGTGAAACTAATGAGAGAAACTGGTATGGATTGATTAGCTGCATCTTTCTTCTGTAAGCCATCCTATTGCTGTGTCAGGCTAGGAACAAGCCAGCTAATTATGAACAGACTTTTAGCAGCTGTCTTTTATTGGTGTGGCAATGTTGCATCTCTGATTCCCCAGAAGTATCTGTTTTAAGTATTTTATCCTATTATTTTTTCATATAAATTCACCTCCAAATCAGAAGCCAAATTGGTCATGTTGATTTTACTTTCTTCTTCCCCTTTCCCATTCTTTGCTCTTCCTCCTTCTCTCCTTTCTCTTCCTCCTTCTTCTGGAAAGATTTCTTTGAGAAAAAATTACTATAGGCCAAAAATACATTGTAATACTGTATTGTACATCAATAGAAACTCATGACAAACAAAAATATAGTAAACAATGAACCAAAGAAGTCCTTATTTTACCTAGTATCTAGGAGACTCGTATGATTGTATATCAGATATAGTAATAAAAAAATACTCCTTCTTGAGACTTCTTTCTCTTCATTGACACATTATCTTTTTGGGCATTGGTTTCCTCATGTACAAAACAGGCATAGAACTCAAAGTGGAAGCGAGTCCATTTGGCAAACATCTCTACTGAATACTGTACTATAGTATTTAGTATATAGTATTTGCAACCTATGGAAGCACAAAGTAGCTGAAAGATTTGTCTCTAATAAGATAGTCAAGATGAATTTTACTGGATCTGGATTAGGTTTAGGTAATGAAGAGACACCAGTTGAATACCTCCTGCCAGCCTAAGTGAGAACTACTTACCAGAGAGGTCTCTTCTGTTTCCTTCTAGCTTTGTACATAACAACAAAAACAATAATTGTAACAGCTACCAGTGATTACATTCCTGTTACGTTCCAGAACCCATTGCATTGAATTTCTCCAACAAAGCAGGTTGTTTAGACAGCACTGTTTTGATGCAGCTTGGGTCAGGAATAGGCTGAAGCCCAGTAATAGGAGGACATCTTCTGCTCTAGCTACTTTCAGTCACTGTTACTATTTTTGGTTGCATAAAAAATGCTTTTTTGGTTTTATTATTTCCATTTTATAGATGAAGAAACTAAGGCTCTGAAAAGTTAAATGGCTTTCCCCAAAGTCCCTCACCTAGTGACTAACAGAGCCCAGAAAGTTCCTGATATGGTTTGGCTCTGTGTCCCCACCCAAATCTCATGTTGAATTGTAATCCCCAGTGTTGGAGGAGGGGCCTGGTGGGAGGTGATTGGATCATGGGGACAGATTTCCCCCCTTGCTGTTCTTGTGATAGTGAGTGAGCTCTCATGAGACCTGGTCGTTTAAACGTGTGTAGGACCTCCCCACTTCTTCCCCTTCCTTCTGATCCAGCCGTATAGGACGTGCCTGCTTGACCTTCGCCTTCTCCCACGATTATAAGTTTCCTGAGGTCTCCCCAACCACGCTTCCTGTACAGCCTGCAGAGCTATGAGCCAATCAAAACTCTTTTCTTTATAAAGTACCCAGTATCAGGTACCCAGTAGTGTGAGAACAGAAAACTATAGTTCCTAAGTCCTTGCTCTTTCCTCCAGCAGTTCTGCTTCCTGCAGCTGCCATTTTCAAGGGCCACCGTTTATCAAGGTCTCCTGGTACCACTCTCCCTCTGTTATGTGCTCCATACATATGCAATCTGATTTAATTCCTCCTCACCTGGAACTGCAGGAGCTGGGATGAACCAGGGCAGCTGCCTGCTCTGGAGTTATTTCTGTCTTCTCTGGGCCCCTTTGCTGCACTCCATGACCTTACAGTCTGGGATTTTAAGTCAAATAACCTTTTCAACTTGGCTACTTTAGGTTTCTTTATCTGGGATTTGGCAATGTAGCTTCCGCCTTAGCTTCTTGGCTCTCTAACCCATGGTGTGATTGCTTTGGATTTGATTTTGGATTCCCCATTTGTGGCTTGGGAGGGCTTGTCTCATCCCAGAACATGGAGAGAAGACTCCCAGTCCCAGGTCACTGTCTCCTGTCCACCATCCTAGACCCCAAGGTCCCCTTTTTTCCTTCCCTGGATTTGCCAGAGGAGGGAGCAAGAACAGACTGGTAAAATAGAAAGAGAATGAACTTGTAGTCAAAGTATTTAATCTTTCTGGAATTCCACTTCTATTTATAAAAAGAAAATAATAATACCCAGTTTACTAGATTATTTTGAGGATTAAATAGACAATAATTTTACATGGATTCAGCATATAGCAGGCACTCAATAAATAACTATTATTGTTAGAATCACATTAAAAGAGTTCACATTTTTAAGGTGATTAACACTGAGCTTGGCACATAATAAACTTTACCCAAAGGTGAGCTATCAATCAAACCCCAGGGTCTAAAAGAGATCTCTGAGGTAATCAAGTTCAACTCTGTTTTATTATACTGGGAACTATTATTTATGCAAATCTAACTACAACCCTTACTTCTCTATTTTCAGTTAGTAATTATAGTAAGAAAATGTCTGTATTGTTGAATAGTATAGAGTTTCATAGGGAAAATGTCATACCAAATTGTGAGACTTACGTTTACACTAAATGCAGTAAGATTCAGCTACCTCAATAGAAACTACTTCTTTACTTACACCATTATTAAAGTCACATGGTTTTTCACATTCACGCATTATTTTACTTAAAGCACAATATGTCATATTTATAAGTCCTCTTTATTTAAACTAGTGAGGTTGGGAGCTGATCCACATTAGTGAAAATTCTGGTTAATGACTTATCTAAAAAGAAATAAAATTTTTTTTGAACTTACTTTGACTTACTGGTATACATTATGAATTACTTAGCAACACATTTCTTTGTGGATTTAAAAGCTTCAGTGTTTTACTTATTCAAATTATCATACATTCTGAATTTAATAAGTCAGTTAATAAAGTTTTATTATATGTTCTTAAATTTCTTTGTTCTGTGGCTACTCTGAATTTCGGCAAACATAACAAGAAATTTAACTATCAAGAGCTTGGTTTAATAAATATCATGTTACACGAAAATTATATCTTACAGTCTGAAAGGCCAACCAACCTAGTTTTAACTGGAACAACTAGAAATAAACCTCTCAAAAATGAAGGGTTTTTTTAAATCCCATTTTACTCCCTCTTTAACTATTTTAACAAGACATCTTCACTGCTTGAATTTTGATATCTGTGGTATAATACCACAATTTTTATGAAAAGACAGGGAATGATACAAGAAAATAGATACTTTAGCTTTGAGACATTGAATGTTTGAAGGAACAATGACCAAGTCATATATGACAGCAGAACACTGACCCACAACCTCTGCAGCAACCAGTCCAGAATAATCAGGACCTTGTCAGTCACTGCCCGCTTCTCTATTTTTTGTCCCTGCTTCCAAATCTGGACCAACCAAGGAAAGACAATGTACCCCCAAAAACAATCACATAAAATGTCTCATGTCCAGTTATCCTTTCTCCAGTTTCCCCATCCAAACAGCCTCCAAACAAATCATAGCTGAAGCCATCTCTTTACTATTTTACTGCGAAACTTCCATATTCCCCCCTCTGTCTTTGAGTGTGTCCCAAACACGTGATGATGCTGAGTCCTTTGCTATAAGCTTTGAATATATACTCTCTGCTTGTTCTCATCTGGGCAGTCTCTGTTTATTTGTGTTTTCTTTGAAATCTCATCAAGATTCAGTATGCACTGCTTAATGCTGTGGACCCAAGGCTCTGACCAGGTGCAGTGCTCACAGAGGCCTCTGTGCTTTGCTGCTCGTGGCTTGTCCAATCCATTCTGACTCTGTAAGTCTGCACAGACCTGAACTCTGTTTCCTATGCATTGTGTTCCTTGCATATTTATTCACAGTTTGATGCCAAGTTGTCTTATTGTTTTCTGTTTGACATCTTTGGTAGAATCAAGTCATTCCTTTTTATCTGTTTTTGCTCTTTTTGTGCTTCCTGTTTATATTGTGCGATCTAATAGTGTTGTCTGCCATAAGGAGAATCAAACAGTATACTGGCATAGGAGCTCCAGGCCTGTTGTTCCAGTTGGCCTTACAGATTGGTGAGCTTGAAATTCTCATGGGACGGGCATCTGTTTGGACGTACTATGCTATGAGCCTCCAATAAAACTGGATAAAGTTTTTCTTTTGCCTTGATTTCTGTTTGGAGAACTTGGCTTTGATTCAGAGAAAGCACTCTCGCTAGCTTTCCACCTGCCAGTGAGAGGAAGGGGGAAGGTAAGTTGCTGGATCTGCATTTAAAGGTGGTATGATGGGTCATTTTATGTGTCAAAATGATTGGACTAAGGGATGTCCAGATAGCTGGTAAAATATTTCTGAGCGTGTCTGTGAAGCTGTTGCTAGAATAAATTAGCATTTGAATGGTAGACTGAGAGTGAAGATTTCCCTCACCAGTGTGACTGGATACTGTCCCATCCATTGGGGAACTGAATACAAAAAAAAGTGGAGGAAGGATGAATTCATTTTCCCTTCCTGAGTTGGGCCATCCATCTATTCTTGCTACTAGACACTGGAGTTTATGGTTCTCAGGCCTTTGTACTCCACAGCTTACACCAGTAGCTCCTTTCCTCCACCCATCAGTTCTTAGGCCTTTGGCCTCAGTCTGAATAACACCACTGCTGTTCCTGTTCTCCAGCTTAAAGACAGCAGATCACAGGACTTCTCAGCCTCCATAATTGTGTGAACTAATTTCTACACTAAATCTCCACATACATATTTATATATAGTATATCCTATTTGTTCTGTTTCTCCAAAGAACCTTAAAAATACAGGTGGGACAACATCAGGTTGGAAGCCTGAGACACAAAGCACATAAGCATCATTTTTGCCTGACTGTTGCTAGCTGTCATTGAGTTGCTAGGTTTAAATCCTTTGCTCTTATAGGAAAAATTTCTGCGTCTTACATGTACTCTCATTATTTATGCTACCATATCTCTAAGTTGTATAACTTCATCAAGGATCCTTTGAACCTTCAATGACCACTTGGGGGAATATTTGATCTGAACAAAATTGCTTATTTAAGGAGTAACTTAGAAAAGAAAGGAAATAAGATTATTCAAGTACAATGTGCAGTATTTTTTATTACTATGTAACAACATATAGGGCATGATCTCTCTAAGGATGGGAAAACATTCTCTCTTGATAAAGACTATCCAAATGTATCCCAGATTGCTCACAAAATGACAATTGGAGGACTACTAGGTTTAACAGGATATTGCAGACAAAGGCTGCAAAGTTTTTCCGAAATTTTGACACTTCTTTGTGAAGTGACTGAAGTAAGTCAGTGAAGTCAGAGACTCTGTCATCTGGGAGCCCAAATAGGAACAGGTCTTCTGTAACCTGAGAACTCTTCAACAGTGTCCTTTCCTAGGCGTCTTTATTAGTTTCCTAAATATTCCATAACAATAGTACCACAAAATACTTTGGATGGCTTAAAACAACAGAAATTTATTATTTCAACCTCTTGTCTGCAGGCTAGAAGTGTCAAATCAAGGCATCAAGACAATATGCTCTCTGAAACCTGTAGAGAGACCCTTTCTTTGCTTATTCCTAACTTCTGGTATTTTCTGGCAATCCTCGGCATTCGTAGACTTGTAGACGCATCACTCCAATCTCTGCCTCTGATGTCATATGGCCATATTCTCCCTGTGACATCTCCTTATCTTATAAGGGCTTTAGTCAGGTTGGATTAAAGGCCCACTGTATCCCAGTATGACCTCATTTTAATTTAACTAATTACATCTGCAGCCACTGTATTTCAAAGTAAGGTCATGTTCTGAGATAGAGAGGTTAAAGTTTCAACATATCTTTTGGTGATGGTGGGAGCAATTGTACCCCATCAGCATTCCTAACTACAGAAATCTCCTTTGTCTGCTGGGCGAGGTTGCTCACACCTGTAATACTAGCACGTTGTGAGGCTGAGGCAGGCAGACTCCTTGAGCCTGGAAGTTTGAGACCAGCCTGGGCAACATGGCAAAACCCTGTCTCTACTAAAAATACAAAAAATTAGCCAGATGTGATGGTGGCACACCTGTAGTCTCAGGTACTCGGGAGGCTGAGGTGGGAGGATCACCTGAGCCTGTGAGGCTGAGGCTGCAGTGAGTTTTGACTATGCCACTGCATTCCAGCCTGAATGACAGGGTGAGACCCTGTCTTAAAAACAAACAAACAGACAGACAAAACTCCTTTGTCTATTTGTACATAAACAAAATAGATGAACCCTTGTGGCTTTAACTAAACTTCATGTAAGCCACGAAAACCATTCCTTACAGCCTCAATCCTGACCTTGTTGTAAAGGCCCTCTTGTCTCAGGACGATAGCTGCAAATTGCCAAATTTGTTGATGCTTCTGGTGAACTAGTCCTCTGTTCTCTACTTGGTTCCTCAGACAGTGTAGACATTCCTACTGACTGAGATTTTGTTACTGTCACTCCCTTACATTACAATTCGCTGTTATATTACCCTGAATCCTGCCACTCTACTATCTCTACCAGAAGAAGTGGAATCTCACAGTCCTTTTCCTTTTCATAACCTTAGTCAGAAAACTTTCTGTGCCTCACTAAGATTTACTAGAGACTCTCATTGAGAACCCCAATCTAATATTATTTGTTGATAGATTCTACCTCAAAATTAAAACTAAAACTGGAAGTTATCAAACAGGGTATTTTATTAATTTAAGTTATCCTTTAGAATATAGTCTCGGGCCGGGCGCGGTGGCTCAAGCCTGTAATCCCAGCACTTTGGGAGGCCGAGGCGGGCGGATCACGAGGTCAGGAGATCGAGACCATCCTGGCTAACATGGTGAAACCCCGTCTCTACTAAAAAAATACAAAAAACTAGCCGGGCGAGGTGGCGGCGTCTGTAGTCCCAGCTACTCGGGAGGCTGAGGCAGGAGAATGGCATGAACCCGGGAGGTGGAGCTTGCAGTGAGCTGAGATCCGGCCACTGCACTCCAGCCTGGGCAACAGAGCGAGACTCCGTCTCAAAAAAAAAAAAAGAATATAGTCTCCTGAAGTAAAACCAGGCCGGCAGAAATTATTGTACTTTTTAGAACCTGTCAATTAGTCAAAAACTGGAGAGTAAACATATATGTAAATATATATATACACAGAGAACAGGTATAACTTTGAAGTGGTATATGACTTTGGGATGCTTTGGAAACAGAAAGGATTTCTCACCACTGCTAGAACCTCTATCAAAAATGAACACCAGGTTAAGGAACTGTAAATGCAGTCCTACTTCCTAGAGAGGTGCCTATTAAAAAGGTTGAGACCCGGGCCAAAAGTGATCACAGAGAAGTGAAAGGAAATGCTCAAGAAGATTATTATGCCAAACAGGCAATCTTAACCAAGGTTATGATATTAACTAAACCCTCAAAGGAAACTTCTGGAGGAAATCAGAGATCATTATAAAATATCAATGTTTAGTTCCTGGTTTGTAAGAGGAAGAGTGGAAAATACATGGTTATACCTTTCGCTAGGTGATCTCTGATTCTCTTGAGTTCGCTGTTTGGTAGCATTAGATGATTTCAGATCTATACTGTTAAATTTCTCCATGAGACTGCTCATCCTGATGTGAACAAGTTGGTTACTAGCATCTTAAATCAACATTAATTGGGAAGCTTTAAGAAGATAGCTGAAGGTCATTTGTCGTCTGTCAGTAACATAACCCTGGGAAAGCTCTAAAGGTGAGACATGGTCAGGAATAGAACTTTAATGGCCCTTTGAACTCCAGCAGATGGATTTTATCCAACTCTCCTCCTTTTTAGGATTCAAATACCTTATTATTGTTATAAATTTATTTTCAATATAGGACAAAACAGCATTTCCTTGCCAAAAAGTTATAGCACTTGCAGTTGTTAAAAAGCTGCTAATGCTTTCAACTTGGAGATACCAAGTATATATCAAATGACCAACCTACACGTTTTATGAGAACTGTTATAAAATAACTCAGTAAGGTTTTACCCCTTACTCAGAGACTACACTGCTTTTACTACCCATGATATTCTAGAAAGGTTCAAAAAACCAGTGCCATCTGTAAATTAAAATTACCAAACCTTTCAGAAAAAATCCTGGAGCTCCCACGGCCAAAATACCTTCAATGTCCCTTACAGGCATATGACTGACTCCTTTAGGGATACATTGGTTTTCCCTCTGTGAACTGGTAAGTAGAAGGCCCATACATTGAGGAATTTCACCTCCAGTACTAGACCCCACCCTGCTTCACATAGAGATGGCAAAATATTGAAAGGAGTGCCTATGCTTTATTCAATCCTGTTGTTAATAGGTTAAGGTCACCTTCCCACATCTTCCTAAACAGTCTCTTTGTGATCTTCAATCAGTAGGTGTTTTTCCATTGGAAGAGATGTGAGAGAAAAACTGCCCTCAAAACTTATTGAATTGAACATTATCAGGTATTGTTAGCAACAACCACAGCAGTGAAATGATAGGGAGCCAATCTTTAGGTTTATATTTCATAACAAAATAAGCAACCAGAATTCCACACAATAAGAAGTCTACTCCAACAGGGGATCTCAATAATGAAGGTTTTCAGAGATCCTCTAGAAGCTGTTCATCTTCAGCATCTTTAGAAGCTGACTGCTGACATAAGACTTTCAGAAGAAGTCAATGACCTCCTAGTAGACAGATTCCAAATAAGACCTTGAACCAGAACCCCTGAATAACTTGTTTTGTCGCTGCTTGCTTACAATCATTCTTCTTCTCATTTTCTACAGATCTCTGATTGTCGTCCACTCATAAGGGCCTCTTTTCACTTTTCTTTCTTTTTTATGATAATTGTCAGATCAGAATATAATCATTTTAATTCATTTATTAGGTTTACCCCAAAGAGTAGTCATTGCCCCCTTGTTGATTGCTGGACATCCCATTCATCACTGAATCTGCACAATAAAACCTCTGGGATAATTTCTGGCTTCATGAAATGAAATCAGAGGGAATTTTAGCTGATGGTGTTTCCACCTACACTGCCATGCACAGATAACTTTAAACAAATCAACCTATGACTTTGCTAAGTCCCTTTCTTTAAGAAAAATGACTAATTATTGTAATCTACTGATAAAATCTAGGTTATTCTAAACTTTAATTTAACAACCTCCACAGGGTGTGGGCCACAGGGCAGTGGGCCAAATGCTTGGCCACCTTATGAGACAAAAGGGACCCAAATGTGTAATACAATTAACATAAGGCCTGGTTCTGACCTCATGTCAAAATGACTCCATTTTCCTGTTTTTTCCTGTGTCCCTAACTGAATACCACTTCCATTGTGCTAAGGATGCCTGATCCTGTTTGCCTCAGACTATCACCTCATACACTTTAGGAACAGTATTTGGAGACTTGTCTCCGAACCTAGAGACTCTGATTCTATAAATCACCAAGACTGTAAATTCTGATTCACACACAAGCTTCAAAACAATGCCACCTTTGATTATTCAGATTTCCTAGCTGGGGAAATTATTGACTCATTGTTTATGCAAACAATCAGAGTAGTGTTCCCATGCATGGGAATCATACAGACATGAAACACTGTAAAAAACTGATCATCAAGATTGGCAAAAGTTATTAATGATATCACCTTTGCTTTAGATGAAATACAGACCAGTCTCAACTCATTGCCATGAGTAGTGATGGACAATCACATTGCTCTAGATCTCTTATTGCCTAGTAGTGGTAGCAACTGTGCCATTGTTAATTCTTACTCTACTTGTATCAGTGAAACAGACAGGGTAGTACAGGCCATACCTCACCATAATGAAAAATCTACTTGTTTCTCTAAGGCTGATTCTCAGGTCTATGAAATTTGTTCTTGGCCTTGGTTGGGTAATTAGATGGCGTTTCCGGTTCTGTGCATCTTACAGGGACGATTAGTTATTCTTGATTCTCCCATAGTGGTCGTTATACTAGTTCATTCCATTCTGCCCAGAAAAACTTCTCTCTTCTTATGTGATTGCCATGACGATATAACAAAAAAAGGGCAAGACAGGCTTGCTGTGCAGTTGATTGTGGAAGTGGGTGAACAATCCCTGAAAATGAAGGTTTGCTATATAGCCTTTTGTGAAGCAGTCAACCTTTTACAAGTGAGATACTAATCAAAACTGAAGATTGAGAAACTGACTATAAAATTAGATGGTGGGCATACCATATATCACAATAGAACTCTGACCCCCAATCTCTGCAGCAAACAGCCGAGGAAGCTAAGCCACAGCTCTGCAGCAACTGTCCTGCAATGATCAGGATGTGGTTAATCATTGCTAGCTTCCCTATGTTTGCTTTTGCTTCCAACTCAGGAGCAACCAGAGAAAGCCAAACACTATATTCCGTAAGGCATATGATGCATATTATACATATAATGTCCTTATTTTAGTTATCCCTCTTCCAGCTTCCCAGTGCAAGAGTCTCCAATCACATCATACCTGAAGCCTTCTTTTTTATTCACTATTAAAAAACCTTCTAATTTGTTCACTTTCCCACTTCATTGTCCAGTTTTGAATTTCTGCTAAATGCAAGTGATGGTGGCTGACTTCCTTTCTAGAGCAAACTCTAAATAAATTGCCTCTGTTTGTTCTCATTTCAGCAGTCATCATTTATTTCTACAGCTTCTAATCATTGTGACTTAGCTTTGTTTTAGAATATTTATAACAATGCTTATAAAGGTAGTAAAATATCAAGTCGGTTTCAGACATGAAAGGTAACTGTGAGGGGATAGTGAGAAAAGGTTCTTTTGTTTAAAATAAAGGAAAAATAGTTTTGGAAAATTGCCTAGGAATCTTCTGAAAAGCATAAAGGAGAGGAAAATAAGTGATTTGTTTGGCTTTGTACAATGACTTGATGGGCTAGATGGAATCTTTATTTTTTACAAGTAAATAAAGAAGAAAAGGTTCAGTGCTTTGTATCTGAGAGCGATCTTCTTACATAGGTTCTAAAAGCACTTTGAAAAAGTCATTTGGTATCAAATATTATAAAGTCTTTTTCAAAAATGAGAAGTGTGAGCATTGTTGGTTTTTCTAGGAGAATAGAAGAAAGATATGTATTTTCTCACTAAATATTATGATAATTATTCTGGCTAGTCTGATGACATATTTTTATATACTGTGTATGCTATGTCAACTCCTAGCAATAAAAACAAAATCCCAATAAATAGTTACTGAATTTTAAATTTAGACTGTTTTTCCCTACAATGTAAAGAAAGCTACTACCAAGGTTATATATTTATATGGAGTAATTTTATGGCTTGAAGTAATCCTCACACCAGCCCCCCAGTCCTGTTGGCAGTACTTTCTATCATATTGAATTTAGTCCCCTTGTCTTGATTTTATAAAGAGAAAAACTGTACCATACTCTTTGTTCTTCTGCTTTAGTATGGAAGAGTGCCTTAATATTATAAATATGGCCTGTAAATCTAATTCTTCGAAGCCAAATTTATTGTTTTAGATCTATCAGAATGGTACTTTTTCTGCTTATTTTGGAAAAAATGACTTAGGTGTATGAAATTCAAGTTGCAATACATTATTTTAAAATCACGACTTACCACAAATACAGTGATTCTTAACTTTCTAAAATGCCTCCAGTGTTATCTAAAAATTCTAAAAGATTATTATTCAAAATAATAGCAAGTGTAGGGAAGGCGTGGTTCTTTCAGCAGAGAGATGGGGAGTGAAATAAAATTCCCACAGGGCTTTATAATTCCGGGGAGGTTGGCATAGAATCAATCTCCTTATTCTGGGGAGTGGTCTTTCCTTTGAGGTCCTGGTTTCCTCACTGCCAATGTGGAATAGGAAACCGGGTTTTGAGAATGTCACAGACTAATTCAATTCTGTTTTTTTTTGTTTGTTTTGTTTTCTTTTGCCTCTGGTCTCTTGTTTGTATAACTGTTGCTGCTGTCTGCTCACAGAGATGATATAAGAAATGATCACCTATGTAACACTGTAATGTTGAGGCTAAGCTTTGAACCTGATCGTTAATTTTTTCTATAGTCTTCGCACATCTCTGTAGTCTTTCATGAGGACTTCATGTTCCTCTATATTTTACCTTCTCTTTTTAATGACTGCAGTGTTACACTTCCAGTTTTATTACTCATACTTTCCAAGAGCAGAACATGACATGAGCCCTTTCCTATTACAGGTCTTTGAATATGAATTTACTGCTCTCCTGCTCCCACACTCCTTTTTTCATTTTGATACTTTTCTCATACCACCAAGACACTATCTCATCTTGCCCTAATAAAAAAGAATTGATTTCTTTATATTTTTATCCATTTATTTAACAAGTACTTATTGACTACTTACATATGTCATACACTCTGCTAGGTACTGAGGGTGCAATGATGTTTAAGATACATTTCCCTACCCTGAAGGACTCACTCTTGTAGTGGGGACCACAAGGTCAGCTAGTGGACACCAGATGGTACCTGACGACTCCTTTCCTTGGACATTTAAGAAACATTGTTCAGATACTTACTGCTTACCCCAGAGGAAGCACATGGCCCTTGGCAAGGTTTTGTTGTTGTTTCCCACTCTATGGGTTTATAGTCCTATGGTCATCTCATTCTACAATTGATTTTACTTGTTTTTCGCCTTCCATGGCTATCCTATTTTCTATGCCACGCATAGACCATATGTGGAATTCAGCCCCCTTTCTTGATTTCCTGTAAAACATAAGGCATTAATGCATGTACTATGCATTGTTAAAGGTTTCAGGTGATGTGATGACAAAGGACACATGGAAAATAATTAAACATGAGTGTTACTCTCTTTTTAGAATTTCTTAGGTCAATTCTACTATCAGGAGCTGGCCAGTTTTGATCTAACGACCTCTCATATGTGGGTGTTGTCTGATCCTTTGCTCCCTCTATAGTGTCCTTACATTTGGAATTTGCTTCCAATTCCCTAAATTCTTGCTCATTTTGAATGCAAGGCAATTTTATTCTTTGTTTCACTGAACCATTCCAAATCATACTCTGGAGGTCTCTCCTTTTACAGCCACAGTGGACTGGAAACCAATTTTGTTAAGTAGAAGACTTTCTACTCTACGGAAAAAGTTTTACACTTCCTCAGGGGCTGAAGTGGCTGCAGTCAGTGTTGGTTTTAAATACTGATGTAGTTTTCCCCTCCCTTACATGTGTGAACTATATACTGTGCTGGGAATCACTGTGGAGATCTTAGACCATGCTATGTGTTGTGGGAGTCAGAGAAGGTACTTCAGAAAGTCAGGAAAGCTTCCCAGAGATGAGATCTGAACTGGTTTTAAAGTATGAGGATGAATTTACCTGTCAAAAAATTGGGGGAAAGGATGAATGTTTTATTTTAGGGTACTGTGTAAATACTGGTATAATTAAGTAAATCTATTATTTGTAATTAGCAAAAAGTATAATAAATCATTTTTCACTTTATATATTAAAATGTTGTTACCCTTTCTCAGCCTAATTGTCTATTATTTAATATTTTCAGATCTTTTCTTTCTCTGAAGCTACATGTTATCAACCTCTGCTCCTGCTTTCCTACCCTGCAATGCACTATTTCAACTATGTCCTCTGGATCTGGCTTGACTGTTCCCTCTTTCACCATTATCTAATTCAGCTTGTCAATTATTAATGCTAGATAATCTCCACTTTTCCCTTTTCCTCTGGCTCCTTTCTTACTATCCCCAGATAAAATTATAAAATGAGAACTGAAAGTAAAAAGATCTCCTGTCCCTACGCTAAACAATAACTGTTGGCTTTCCTGTCTCACGTTAAATAATGCTGAGAACAAGAATAACTTAGCTACTTGTCACAGGAAATATTTACTCCTCAAAATAAGACTCCGAATCAACTAAACTAACAGCTTACTCATCAAGATTTGCTTTGAGACCCTTGCCTTACTGTGCACATTATTCTAAAGCTGCTGGGTCATAATGCTCCATAATCCCAACCAGTGACCTGCCTTGCAAGACCTGCCTAAAAGCCACCCAATCAGATCTTAAAGCCTATACATATCCCCTTCTGATTTCCTTCTTCCAGGATGCTACTAAGACTGTATCAAAAGGCTCTTCTCTGTCACTGAGGAAAGTCTCAAAAACTTAGTTTTGCTTGCTACATTTTCCTGGTGTCTTTTAGGGGATCCACAAGAATCATTCTCATTTGATCTCCTATAGCTCCAACTGTAATTTCAGCTTCATCCTTCCCACTGCTCTGCAATTCTTTCATTCTCATCTATTAAATAATAGTATTTGTAAAACTTTTCTCCTCCAGGTGTCAATAGCCACACTATATCCCTCAATTTCAGCATATGCTCTAACTTCATTCCCTCTTCCCTATCCTAAAAAAATAGGAAATGAGCTATATAAAGTTTCAATATAGAGCTATTCTTATGCTCTCTATTGGTGTCTACAGCTCCTGGGGTGGTCACCTCACTGACTTTTCTCTTTCTTATTCATCTTCAGCCATTTGCCCTTGAAATGAGCTTGTCGCACAAGATTATCTTTTCTTTTTACCTTTTCATGGGGCCAGTCTCATTCAGTTCTACAGTTTCAACAATGGTCTTTATGCAGATAATTTTACCAATTAGTGTTTCCAGTTCTAACCTCATATGAATTACAGGCATTAAATCGTGATAAGAATGAACCCTGGACTTAATACTTTGACCTTTTTCATGATCTTTCTTTCTTGTCCCAGATCTGATCTTTCTCTTATATTTTTCATCTCAGTTAATAAATATGCTAACGACCATTCCTTGACAACGATGACCATTCCTTGACAAGGAAAACCAATAATAAATTAATAATAACAATAATAACCAGTCTAGTTGTGGTAAGAGTTTTGGTTACACAGAGCTCATTTTGTTTTTCTCAGCAGTTGTAAAATGAAATCATAAAGCTTTTTTGCTCTACTATTCAGGTATGTAAAACAAAAACAGACTTTCTTTATTTTCTATGTTAGATCAGAAGGAATGAGAGCTAACACTTAGATATATGTGCATAAATCCGTCATGAACTTTAAAAGTTGACTTGCTTCTTTTCCCCTAAACCCCCAAATTGCAGATGCCTATAAGTCTTCTTTCTGCCCATTCCCTTCCTCACTCTTCCCATTGATGGGGAGCAGAAAGAGTCACAAAAGACTAATATTGTGATAACTCTGCCCAGTAAGACTAACTACCATGTCTCCTGTTGGAAAGATAAAGTAAGAAATTAGTCTTGTGTAACTTATTAGTCTTCCATTGTAAATGGCAGCTTTGGTTGATGAATAAATTAGGCAATGCAGGGAACTCAGGTTAGAAAGCTATTGTGACTGGTTTCTTGGATGGAGAGGTTGCGGCCAGTGAAGTTGCACCTCCATTCACCCATGGCCCTGAGGTTGTTTTGTGCAGCAGTGCTGCTGAGTTTTGTCTTAGCGCTCTTCTACATGAGAACCAAGCACTTTGGCATGCTGGCTTAGATGGTTTATCTCTTTAAATATGTTGTGCTATCATTTTCACTGTGCTTTTTTGGTATCATGTTACTGTTACCATGAGGCTAAACTGCACTTTCGTCTCCTTCAGGATTTCAACCAGTACATGTCACAAAAATTATTTAACCTTCACCCCTATTAACTTACATGCTGTAACAGAGAGATTTTCTGCCTGGGGCAGTGCAGGGTCTCCACAAGACATGCTGGGCTGACTCCTGCTTCTGTTCCTCTCTGTTCATTCTCCTTCACAGATATTCCTGGGCTGGGACTGAACAGATTTTCTCTTACATCCCTTCTCATCCTTATTCCTATTCTTAGAGGGATTTCCTTCACATTATATTGGATTCATTTTCATAGTGGAATGCAATGCCCTCACCCTTCCCCAAAGGTATAATGGTAGAATAGTTACCAGAAACATGCTTCCTGGGTGGAGCAAAGTCCAAATGAATTTAACTCATTTAAAGTATTATCCCTGTTGTCACAAAATTTATTGATATATAGAAGTTTTGTGGGCAGGATATTGACAAATTTGCAAAGGGTCCTGGTGAAATTCCAGCAGAGAAAGGACTGAGACCCAATCCTTTCAGCCTGAATTCAAAGTTACAAACATCATATTTGTCAAAGTGAAAGGGATGTCTCTGACTGAGGCCTAGTGTCAGAGAAAGGCACTCCGGCCAGGTGGAGCAGATGGAGAGAAAGAAGCCTTGGCCGCTGGCTAATCAGTTTCTCAGAGAGGCTCACTCCAGGAGGAAAGAGATGTTTGGCTCGACTGGAGAGAGGCACACATGCAGGGGAAGGGACATAAAACAGCATGCTTTGCCATCACTGTTTACCTCACCCAGAAAAAGAATTTCTTTAGAAATGTAAATAGCTGTGAAATAAATTTTAATCATTTATTGCTCTCAAAATTTAATAAAGCTGATCTGTTCAGTTAGCTTTCTGGCCATCTGTCACTGACAATCTATTCCTCTGTTTTGAAGAAACCTCCATGGCCCAGACATTCTCTGCTACTCTGTCCTGCCCTGTTCCCTGAGCCTGGGGACATGAGGCTGGTGCTGACATTTGGGTTCCCTGACAGTGATGCTGCCAAAGTCAGTGATGCAGATTAGGGAGTCTGCCAGTCTCTCAAGTCTGTTCTGCTGGACAGTTTGGTCAATCACAAGTTTGTCACTTCATCTCATGACTGTGTACTTGCTAATGCAGCTCTTAGGATTTTAGAAAAGTGAGGGTAGCCCACATAGGGGTGAAAGCCCACTGCTTCCTGATCAGGCTATCATGTTTTATTATACAAATATGGCCCATGCAGTTTCTGACTTGGTGGTGGGGATGGAGGGCTAATGGACTGTAGTGTCTTCTCTGTATTACCATATTTCTTTTATTCCAAGGCTCACTATCAACTTAATAACTCATTTTTAGAAAGAAAAAAGTCACACTATTTCCATAATTTTTTTTTTTTTTGAGGCGGAGTCTCTCTCTGTCACCCGGACTGGAGTGCAGTGGCCAGATCTCAGCTCACTGCAAGCTCCGCCTCCTGGGTTTACGCCATTCTCCTGCCTCAGCCTCCCGAGTAGCTGGGACTACAGGCGCCGGCCACCTCGCCCGGCTAGTTTTTGTATTTTTAGTAGAGACGGGGTTTCACGTGTTAGCCAGGATGGTCTCGATCTCCTGACCTCGTGATCCGCCCGTCTCGGCCTCCCAAAGTGCTGGGATTATAGGCTTGAGCCACCGCGCCCGGCCTATTTCCATAATGTTAAATGTATGTATTAATTGCAAGGTGTATGTTCTGATTTCAGAAACATTTAACTCACAGGGAATACCTTCATTAAATGATCAAGAAAATATAAAGTTTCATGAATATGTAATGATTATGTTGGCCAAGCAGGACTCATGGAGTGTGATGAGAAAACAACTTTACCTTCTGTGCACCTCATCAAGCCCACTTTGACGTTTGTAGGGGTAGCTCTTTTTTGGTTACCCTGCATGGTTCCAAAATGCAGTTTCAATTCAAGACCTAATACCTCCAAATCAACTGAGGAGACTGAAGAATTAAATGATTCTCTTACTAGGATCTTTTGCCTGAAGTCCATTTGGCACAAGGGAAGGCAATGATTCCATCTGGTTGTTATGACTCCTTCCTTTATCCTCAAGCACCCAGTGGAAACTTTCTAGGTTCCTTCTGCTGAGGTCCCCTTGGACCTTCAGGTGTTTTCTTAGACAGCATCTTAGAAGCTTCACACCAGCTTTCTCATGCATAATCCACAGGAAATATCAATGCTTTCTTCACCCTAAAACCCTGGGAACACAGGACAATCCCATTGGAGCTACCACACCCTCACTTCTCTATCAGAGATATCTCATCAAAACTACTGTGCTGAGGCCACACACTGCCAAATTCTGGTGGCCATTTACTTGATATTGCCTTGTCTTACTTGGTACAACTGTTGCTCTGTGGGCATCCCAACTTCTTTGTGTATAATTTTGGGCCTCCATAAATGACCAATGCAAAAACATAGGAGGCCTTTTGATGCCAGGATTCTGCTATGACTGAGGCAAAGTGAAGAAATGCCCTCTCTCCTTTTGTGTCAGAGTTTGTTAGAAGGATCACAAAATACTATTTTTTTGTTTTTTGTTTTTTTAATTTCTAGATTTATTGGTACAAATTAAATTGTGTTACATGCATAGATTGTATAATGGTCAAGTCAGGGCTTTTCGGGTATCTGTCACCTAAACAATGTGCATTGTACCCATTAGGTAATTTCTCATCATCCGTCCTCCTGGTATTCCCTCATCTTTTCAAGTCTCTGTTGTCTATCTTTCTACTCTCTATGTCTATGTGTATACATTTTGTTTATCTCCCACTTATGAGAAGATGTGATATTTGACTTTCTCTGTATAACTTGTTTCCCTTAAAATAATGACTTTCAGTTCCATCCGTGTTGCTACAAAAAACAGAATTTTATTCTTTACATGGCCAAATAGTATTCTATTATGTATACATACCATATTTTCTTTATCCAATTACCTGTTGATGGATACTTATGTTGATTCCATGACTTTGCTATTGTGAATAGTACTTTGATAAATGTGAGTACAAGAATCTTTTTGTTATAGTGATTTATTTTCCTTTGGGTAGATACCCAGTAGTGAGATTGGTAGATTAAATGGTAGTTCTATTTTTAGCTCTTTGAGAAGTCTCCATACTATTTCCCATAGAGGTTGTACTAATTTACATTCCTAACAACAGTGTATAGGAATTCCCTTTTATCTGCATCATCATCAGTGTTTCTTATTTCTTGATTTTTTATTAATAGCCATTCTGACTTAATTTGCATTTCTGTGATGATTAGTGATGTTAAGCATTTTTTCGTATACCTATTGGCCATTTGTATGTCTTCTTTTAAAAAATTTCTATTCACATTCTTTGCCCACCTTTTTTTTCTTTTTTTTTGACAGGGTCTCACTCTGTTGCCCAGGCTAGAGTACAGGAGCACAGTAACACAATCATGGCTCACTGTAGCCTCAACTTCCCAGGCTCAAAATATCCTCCACCCTCAGCCTCCTGAATAGCTGGGACTATAGTGTGCACCACCATGCCCGCTTAGTTTTTTATGTTTTGCAGTGATGTGGGGGAAGGTGGGTGGTCTCGCTATGTTGCCGAGGCTTGTCTTACACTTCTGGGCTTAAGCAATCCTCCCACCTCAGCCTTCCAAAGTGCTGGGATTGCAGGCATGAGCCACTATGCTTGGCCTCTTCGCCCACTTTTTAATCGGATTATTTCTGGGATTATTTTTTGGAGTTGTTTGAGTTCCTTATATATTCTGTATATTAGTCCTTCATCAGATGAATAGTTTGTAAATATTTTCTCTTATTCTGAAGGTTGTAGGTTCAGTCTATTGATTGTTATTATTTTTTTGTTGTGCAGAAACATTTTAATTCATCTCATTTTTCTATTTTTGCCTTTGTTGTATGTGTTTTTGAGGTCTTAATTACACATTCTTTGACTAGATCAATGTCCAGGAGAGTTTTCACTAGGTTTTCTCCTAGTATTTTTATAGTTTTGGGTTTTATGTTTTAGTTGTTAATTAATCTTGAGTTGATTTTTGTATATTGTGAGAGATAGGAGTCCAATTTAATTCTTTTGCATGTGACTATCCAATTTTCCCAGCACCATTTATTGAAAAGAGTGTCCTTTCCCTAATGTATCTTCTTGTTGACTTTATCAAAGATCAGTTGGCTATAAATATGTGCCTTTATTTTCGGGTTCTCTATTCTGTTCTATTGATTTATGTGTCTATTTTTATAACAGTACTATGCTGTTTGGGTTACTACAGTCTTGTAACATAATTTTAAGTCAGGCAATGTGATGCTTCCAGCTTTGTTCTTTTTGCATAGGATTGCTTTGGCTATTTGGGCTCTTCTTTGGTTCCACATAAATTTTAGGATTGATTTTTCTAATTCTGTGAAAAACAACATTGGCATTTTGATAATGATAAAGCACTGAATCTTTAGATTGCTTTGGGCACAATGGTCATTTTTACAGTATTAATTCTGATTCATAAGCATGAAATGTTTTTCTGTTTGTGTCATGTATAATTTCTTTCATTAGTGTACAAAACAGTTTTGACCCTATATTTTTAAAAAGTTGTTTAGCAAACCCAGTCTTTCAGTTTTTATTAATTAATTTGCTCTTCCTTGAACTTAGACATGGAGTTAGGCAGCAAATAAGAATAATAAACACTGTTATGCATCCAAAATAACTACCTTTCTGTCAACTAAGGCTTTGTTGCTGTCGGACTCCTGGAGTTTGTTTTTCTCTTCCTTAAACCTGAGTTCTCTCAGGAAGCAACTGGGTCATTCTGCAATGGCCAGCAGGCTGGTTGCCACAGTAGTTAGCCAAACATGTCCAGACATGTTGCATACTCAAGCTGGGATCTCAGCTTCTGGTGATGAAGTAATCAAGTGTCGTAACAGAAAAAAAGCTGATGTATTCAGATGTCTATCGTTTGGCAGATGGAGCAACCAAGGTTGAGAGAGGTAAAATTATTTGGTCAAGAACATTCACTGGTTAGTGACAGAACTCAGACAAAGCCCTCATCTCCTGATATCTTGACAAGTGCTCTTTCCACTTCAGAGTTCTGTCTTTACCAGATGAGGATATACTGAAATTATATATAGAAAGTATCATATTCAGAAAACTACTTTCTGGTTTCGGAATCAAGTAACATTATATATCCCATGTGTTAAAAAGAGGCAGCAGAGTTTAATTCAGGACAATCCTATATATGTGGAATGTCTGCCAGTTCTAGATGGTAATGTTGTCAATTGAAAAAAAATTACAGAAGAGAAGATTCACTCTTTTTTCCCCCTTTCTTTCTTTCTTTTTTTTTTATACTTCAATTACAGTATGGATTTTCCCAGTAGTTTCTTCAAATCTGAGGTAAAACTTGGCAGATTGGGATTGGTTGTTTTCTTTATTATTAGTCTAGATGAGTGGAAGCTCCTGTTAAATTATGGGGATTTTCAAATAAAATGGACAACTTTTAGCCTTCTAAAATTAGTCAAAAAGAATGCTAGTCTTGAAGATAAACCCAAAGACTTTCCCATTGTAGAGTAACAGAAGCTATGAAAAATGTCTAGGTGGATTATGTTCAATGCATCCCAATATTGTATGGAAATGCAGATTAGAATTCTTGAGTCCCTAAAGAGGGTGCAGAAGTGGTTAGTCAGGAAAGACCTCATCAGTGGAATTAGGAAGACAGAATGAGAACGAGTGGACTGATACGTGGAGGAAAAGGTGGGCTGAAGTCCTCAGCATCATGTGCTAAGAGGAAAATGACTGAGGCCCAAGACCAGTTAAGATAAACTGTGCCTCAATGGAGACTGGCAAGGACTGACAAAGACTCCCTCCTTGACCAAACTTAGGATCCTCTGAACCCTCTTTTTGACTAGGCCTTGACCATAGAACCATCCTGTCTTTGGTCTGCCTAGCTGAGTCTTAGTGAGGAATCCTGCTAAGTCATCTCCCCACCCTTGATATCTGATCAAACACTTTATCCCCCATCTTTGATGTATAAGTCCTTGGACTGACTTCAGAGTAAGAATTCTATTATGTTAGCTTAGCAAGAAGCCCCCTACTCTTGATCTCTCCTCTTAATAATTTTCTGTCTAATGACCCCTTCACTCTGCCCATTGGCTGTAAGTACTTGTCCTTGCTATATTCAGAGTTGAGCCCAGTCTTTTTCCTTTATTGCAAACCTCTATTGCAATAGTCTTGAATAAAGTCTTCCTTACTATTTTAACAAGTGTGAGAATAATTTTTTTCTTTAGTAGGACAAGGGAGGGCACACAGACCCCATGCACCCTCTTTACCCACCAACTAGGGCTGGGATGCTATGTCAGTTTCCCTTACATCCAGATGCTGCCTGAAAGTAAGGGAGAAACAAAACCCTGAACCAAAGAGAAATTAACCAAAAAAGCCAGAGAAGTAAACCACAAGAAGCAAGTTATCCTGAAATGGTACAATTAAGCATTTCCATTTACAGTAAAAATTGGGGCTGGTAAGTCCTGATTTAGCAAAGTCAAGTTGTATGATTTGGTATATCTCAGCTACTTTACTTCATTTAAGAATCATATATTTCTAAAAACTATTGCCTTTAGGGTAATTTGATTTTTTTAACTCCAGAAAAATAAAATGTACCTTTTGCAGAAAATGATTAATGTGTATTAACAGAGATATTTCCCTTATCACATTAACCCTCTGTGCTTCAAGGAGAGTCAAGGGAGCTGCTCAAATTTTGTTATTTCTGGACGTTTTCTTACTGTAAAGCTTTCTCACTTAGTAATTTTTAAAAAGTGTTTATAGTTTCAGGTATGCCTCTCCACCACATAATTTGCATGTACTTAATCAGGATCTTACTTTTATTATTAAAAAAATCCAATCCCTATGAATGCCAGTGTTTATGAGCTCTCCTAACAGCCAGAGAGGTCTGTCTCACTCAGTCTAGCTCTCTGCAAAATTTAGCGAGTGGCTGTTCATCAGGCAGTAAATGTCAGGGTGACAAATTGCCAAATCCAGGGCAGCTTCTCCTCCCAGCAGTGAGCACTTTTCAGATCATTTTGCTTTTAAGTGTTTTTCCCCTTGTTTCTAATGGAAGAGAGAGAAGGGGGAGGGGGTGACGATAGTAATGCACTTTATTCAGTCACTTAGTTCTAAGTCAATAGTTTTCCCTAATGCAAAGAGATGTTATTCCCTTTATAGCTCCAGGTCTGGTTAGTTTTTTGAAAGGTCAGGGAGCACATCGAGCACATCAAGGAATCATGCCTCATTTTAAAGGTACAAATTTTTTCTTTCTTTATCTCCTGAAGGACGATAATAATATTTCAAAGCGTAAGGAGTAAAATGATGTGTAGTAAACATACATTTATTACTATCTTTTGCAATTTGTGTAATGGTAGCTCTGATATTCTGACCTATTTGCTGAAGCATTCGGTATGCAATTTGTCAGCTGATATTTATAGTTACAAGAGCTCTTTCTTTAGAGAGAGATCCCTTTGTACTGGAATCTGAAGGAAAAAAATGGGAGTGTAAATTGGGTGTATTTAAATATAACCTACTGAACCAACATACTTGGAACAATGTGTCATCAACCATTCTTTCTCTCGTTCTATTCTCTAACGTATGGTTATATAATCAAGAGAAACTGTGTGGCCAGGACTGTACCTGCAACTTGAGATGAAAACTTGAGGACGAGTACCCTTGCAGTCGTATGAGATTGAACTGAATACCCACAAAATCCCTTCCAAATTTGAAACTCACTTACATAATTTATGCTCTTAAATTTTCTTTGGAATCAAGTATTCGAAAAATTCAGGTGATAAGGTGTATGTATTATCCAAGTTCAAGGCCACTCTTTTACTGGTAGCTTTCTTGAGATGAATGAACTTTATTTCCTATATTTCATCTACCATGGAGTCTGGCAATGGTGTTGGAATACTATCAATCATCAAACACTATGATTCCTTCTAAATTATTACTTTTCATCCTTCAAGCAAAATTCTTCTCTCTTCACGAGGCTCCTACCTTCAGATTATATCATCTTCCTTGGTGTCATTCAAGTTAGCTCACTCCTGGTCTTTCTTTATAGTCTTAGACTCATCTCTTCACATCATCATCATCATGTGTGATGTCAAGTCCCTTGGCTTTTAATCATGTACCAACCTGGCTTTAGAGTTTCCTGATACCCTTAACTTCACTAATTATCATCTGATGACAGCAATCTATATCCATGGGCACACCTATTAACTTATTGTTACATACAACTGTACCACTTCTGGAATTCTAAATTCCATTTTAGTCTAACCTCTAAACCTAATTTATATTTGCCTTTGACCTCATTGACATTCTTGACCCAATCATTTCATCCTAGCTTTCACCCCCTTAATAACTCAAAATTCCCTCCTATTTAGATCTCTTTTGCCTATTTATATCTAGCTGAGATTGCATTCCACTAGAAGAAATAGAAAATTCAACCAGTAGTTTAGTTTAAATAAATAGTTGCTTATTTTTCTCATGTAATAGAACATTTAGAGGTAGGAGTTGACTTTAGGGGTTTTAGATGCCCTGGAGTGTTTTGTTAGGGATTCTGTAACAAAGTACCACAGTCTGAGGGATATAATCAACAGAAATTTATTGCCCCAGAGTCTAGAGACTGGATGTCCAAAATCAAGATGTCAAGCTGCATTTCATTGTCTTAGGGCAAAAACAAAAACAAAAACAAAAACAAAAAACAAAAAAACAAGGTGTAGATAGCGTTGGTCCTTTCTGAACTTGGTGGGGAAGAAACTGTTCTATGTCACTCCATTAACTTCTGGTGGTTTTCAGGCAGTCTTTGTCATTCTCCGGCTTATAGAAGCATCACCCTGGTATCTGCGTCCTCACATGGCAATCCCTGCATGTGTGTCTGTCTCTAAATTTCCCCTTTTTTAAGAACAACAGTCAGATTGGATGAGGACTCACCTCAATGACCTCATTTTAACTTGCTTAGCTATGTAAAATCCCTATTTGCAAATAAGGTCACTTTGTGAGGCACTGAGGGTTAGGGCTTCACCATTTAAATTTTGAGGGGACACAACTCAGCCCATAAGATATTCCATAATGTTAACATGGCCCCAGGCACTTTCTGCCTTTCTTCTCACCACTCTCACCCTGTTGACTTTGATGCTCATGGTTTTTGCTCAGGTGTAACAGGTAGCTGCTACACCTCTAGGATTGCTCCATACTCCAGACTAGGAGCAGGAAGAAGCAAAAATGGGCTGTATATCATCCACACCTGCTCCTTTTCATCAGGAAAGCAAAACCTGTCATGAGGTCATCTTCAGTTGAAATAAAAACCAGGAAATAAGTATTTCTAGCTTCAGTAGGAGGGGAAGACAAAGGAGAAGAGGGGTGGGACTGGGTGTTGAATTAAGTCTGCCTATATTGTCTACCACACCATCTTCAGCCACTTCATAACAAGCCCCCTAGTGTCCTCACCACAACTCTATCTGTTGCATCTACTTTGGTTGCCCCCAACCTTGGTTTACGTCTGCCTTTCCTATTATAGCACCCAGGACTGGTGAAAGCTCCTGGAAAAAAAAACATCTTCCAAACTGGAACCACTGCTACATCATGGTCTCCACCTGAAGGGGTCCTTAGCATTATTCTGAAACAGTTTTATATACCTCTGATCAGCTCCCTCATCTGTCGGCCATGGCGACTCCAAACGTTCACTGTCTTCTTCTCTTGCTGCCTGCTACCCATACTCTCTTACTATAAAACTTGTGGTAATTAATTGTGAACAGTTTCAACTACCCTTTCTCTTACTCCACTGTTTTTCACCTTCCTTCTATCCCGTTTCATTGGTTCAAATGTGATTCTCTAATATAAGCGCTTCATCTTGTTTCCTCTGCCTCTCTTGGGATTCTGCTGTATGGAGGACTCCATTATCCTGTTTTCATCCTTTCCTTCTCTGCTATCTCTTTCAGCCTTAAGTATATTCAAATTTCTTCCACCAAAAAAACAAACAAATATATAAATCCTTTTATCAACACATATATACATTATTCTCTGGCTACCATTCTTACCTTTTCTTCTTATCTTCATGATAAACTTCTTAGAAGAATAGCCTTTATTTGTTGTCTTCGTCTCTTTACCTTTCAATCACTCTTAATGGTACTCTAGTCAACACCTTGCTAATCTACCGAAATTTCTGTGGTGGTAATTTCCAGTGACTTCCAAAGCAACAAGTCCAACAAACTTCTTTAGTTTCCACTTCCCACTTTATTTGACTTAATTTGGGCACTGGAAATGTTTAATACCATGGCTTCTGAGTGGTATCTCCTGGCTCTCCTCCTCTCCGATTTGTCCTTCTTTCTCTACTTCACTGACTTCTATTCTTTTATATGTACCTTGAATGTTGTGTTCTCCTTGGAGGTTGTTCTTGGCTTCCTTCTCTGTTTCTTCTTCATTCTCTCTCTGGGCATCTACTTCCCTGTTTTCACCATGACTCAAATCTCTACCCAACTCTCCCCTGAGTTCTGATTATTGTGTCAGAACTACCCACTGAATGCTGGTTCCTGGAATTCCACAGGGATCTTAAACTCAACTTACTCAAAACAAAATTTATTTATTTATTTTTTATTTTTTATTTTTTAATTTTTATTTTTTATATTATTATTATACTTTAAGTTCTAGGGTACATGTGCATAACGTGTAGGTTTGTTACATA
>NW_012120710.1:6122727-6176318 GCF_000951035.1 Colobus angolensis palliatus | reverse complement strand
TCTTTCTTTCTTTCTTTCTTTCTTTCTTTCTTTCTTTCTTTCTTTCTTTCTTTCTTTCTATCTTTCTTTCTCTCTTTCCTTTATCCCTACACTAGTAAAAATGAATCCTACATCATCCCAGACACTATTCTTTTTTCTCCCCCACTGAGTGGTCACCATGTTTTGAAGAGTTTCTAAAGCTGAATTTCCTTCATTTCCATTGCTCCTTGTGGTTCATATGATTTTTTTTTGCCTACTCTAGAGGAACAGGTCAAATTGATGTCCCTATCTCTTGTCTTACACCCATACAATCCATTTTCCAGTCTTACACATTACTAACATCACAATGCCCAACAATTCATATACATCCATGCTTCAGAAAACTCCTATTAATAGGACACAGCTTCCAGTCTTTGGTTTGCTATGAAGACCCCGCATAGTCAAGCCCCTGTCTCTCAGGCCTTATCTCTTGTTGCCTCTCTCATCTCCAATAACCCTATGCTTTTGCTATATCAAAATATTTGCAGTGTTTTCTATATATCTAGTCTTTTTCAAATATATATGCCTTTGGTAATATAGCCACCTTGGCCAGCAATATCCTCTGCTATCATTTGACAATTACCTACCTATCTGAAGTCCTTCTTTTATAGAGACATTCCTCACCCCTTCACCATTCTTTGGAGAAAAATGTCTATCCTCTTTTGTGTTACTTCCATATACTTATGTCAAAGTTTCTCCACACTGTATTACAGTTTCTTATTTATATGTCTGTCTCTCCCTGTTAGACTCTAATACAATTGAAGGATTGGAGGTAGGGATTGAACCTCATGCATCTGTGAGTTCACAGCATCTACAAAGCTTGGCATGCAGTTGTAGGGATGTATATATGAACTCTTGTTTAGTGGAGTGCAAAAACACTGAATTTAAATTTAGAAGACGAGGCTTAGGTGTTAATTCCACCATTTATCAGCTGTGTGACTTTGGGTAAGTCATTTGACCTTTCTGATTCTTAATTTTATATGAGTATTTTAAAACTCTTATCATATACTAACCTGTGCATTTAACCAGAGGGTCTCCCTGTCCTACCCCTCTGTGGTGAGCCTCAGCCCCACATGTATTGGAAGGCACACTGTAAGCTGTTAAAATTTATTCAAATGTTGGCTGGTATTATTACTGTGGTCAGTGCTTAGATATTAGCAAATATTGATGAAAATAAGAGCACTGATGAGTGACTTTCAGGCAACAATGTGCATTTGCTATAATTGGGAACAATGACATGCATTTATCCATTAGCTGAGTAGTGTTTGAAACTCAAGATTAATATACAAGAAGTCTCGCTTTTTGTTAATGCCTGAGCAGGTTGGCATATTTTGTTAGTTTTCTGTCTAGAATAACAATAGATTAAAAGCATTGAGAATACTCTTGAAATGCTAAATTACATTTAGGTTCTCTTTGTGGAAGTGTGCAAAAATTGTTTCTTATGTCTCTTAACTCATTTGAACAGACATACTTTATCAAAGCCAACTTGGGGTAACATTGATACTGGCCATGAGTGTGTATCTTTACATATTTTGTATGGTGTTTTGTTCATGTATCAGGCTTAGGGCCACCCTGTTAACATTCTGGCCTGTGTGCCATAATCCCAGCCTAGTTGGAGAAGCTGCTTTCCTGCCTATTTTATGTTCTCCTGTTTCATTTGCTCATGAGATTGTGATATTTTCTCTTCATATCCTTTTTGACAATTGAAAGCAGAAAGTATTCTTGAATATTCTTTTTAGCAAGCTTGTTGGGGGGATGGTTGGTAGAATTTACTGAGGCCTGGTAATTTTCATTCCTTTCTGTGTTGATGTTTCTTCTACTACTCTGCCCTACCACACCCTCTTCCCCTGACCAAGTCCTTTGTATCCTCACTCTCTGCCCTCTTTAGAAAGCCTTTATCAAGCAGAGGAGATAGTAAGTGTGCAGTGTTTTGTTAAGAGCTGAACCGTGTTGTCCCAAAATTCATCTGTTGTAGCCCTAACCCCTGGTACCTTGGAATGTGACTGTATTTGGAGAAAATATATTTAATGAAGTGGCTAAGTTAAAATGAGGCTGTTAGGGTGGCCCCAAATTCACTCTGACAGTGTCCTTATAAGTAGAGTAAATTGCTCTGATGGCCAGTGATGATGAGCATTTTTTCATGTATCTGTTGGCTGTACGCATGTCTTCTTTTGAGAAATGTCTGTTCATATACTTTGCCCAGTTTTTGATGGAGTTGTTTTATTCTCGTAAATTTGTTTGAGTTCTTTGTAGGTTCTGGAGAAATGCAAATCAAAACCACAATGAGATACCATCTCACACCAGTTAGAATGGCAATCATTCAAAAGTCAGGAAACAGCAGGTGCTGGAGAGGATGTGGAGAAATAGGGTCACTTTTACACTGTTGGTGGGGTTGTAAACTAGTTCAACCATTGTGGAAGACAGTATGGAGATTCCTCAAGGATTTAGAACTAGATGTACCATACGACCCAGCCATGCCATTACCAGGTATATACCCAAAGGATTATAAATGATGCTGCTATAAAGACACGTGCACATGTATGTTTTTTGTGGCACTATTCATAATAGCAAAGACTTGGAATCAACCCAAATGTCCATCAGTGACAGACTGGATTAAGAAAATGTGGCACATATACACCATGGAATACTATGCAACCCTAAAAAAGGATGAGTTCGTGTCCTTTGTAGGGACATGGATGCAGCTGGAAACCATCATTCTCAGCAAACTATCACAAGAACAGAAAACCAAACATCGCATGTTCTCACTCATAGGTGGGAATTGAGCAATGAGATCACTTGGACTCAGGAAGGGGAACATCACACACTGGGGCCTATTATGGGGAGGGGGAGGGGAGAAAGATGGCATTCGGAGTTATACCTGATGTAAATGACGAATTGATGGGTGCTGATGAGTTGATGGGTGCAGCACACCAACATGGCACAAGTATACATATGTAACAAACCTACACGTTATGCACATGTACCCTAGAACTTAAAGTATAATAATAAAAAAAAAAAGAAGAGGAAATTTGCACACAAAAGCAGATGCTAGGGATGCGAGCAAACAGAGAAAAGACCATGTGAGGACACAGAAGATAAAATTCAGATGAAATGAATCTGAAAAATTTAGGGAACCTAGAATTTGTGGAACTTGGTGCTTAGATATGGGAGATGAGAAAGATGGAGGAAAATTAGGATGTTTAGATTGTTAGCTTGAGTGGTTAGTTGCATTCTGATGTCCTTAATGGAAATGGTCACTATAGAAAGAAGAGCAGGTGCGATAGTGAAGTGCGAGGAAGGATATTCTGCCTTTGTTTAGGGACATGTTGACTTTGGCTGGGCCCATGGGACACCTTAGTGGAGGTGTCCAACAGGTGCTTGTTTACATCAGTCTGGCCTGGGGATTTAGAGTTGGGAAATTACCACCATTCAAAGGTTAGTAACACCTAAGAGCAGTTTTTTGTTGTTGTTGTTGTTTTGGTTTTTGTTTTTCACCCAGGGGTTGCTTGTGAGAAGAAAGAGCCACAGGCAGAAGAAGGAACTTAGTGGGACATGAGTATTTGGGGAATGACCAGTGAAATAGGAGCCTAGGAAACAGATAGAGCACAATTGTAAGAGATCTGGGTAAGTGCACAATCATGAAAAGAAAATGGACAAAGAAAGTTTCAAAATGGAGAGGGTGCAGCTCTTTTTAAAAGCTTCAATTATTGACATTCAGTTATCAACAGTGATATAAAGAAGTTTTTAAAATGTATATGGCTTTTCCTAGTGTTCCCAAGTCACATTGTGGAGACGGCTTGGTATCCTTCTTCATTCTTGGCTCTTAAAACCTGATTCTGGCTGGGCATGGTGGCTCATGCCTGTAATCCCAGCACTTTGGGAGACCAAGGTGGGCAAATCACCTGAGGTCAGGAGTTTGAGACCAGGTTGGCCAACACAATGGAACCCCTTCTCTACTAAAAATACAAAAATTAGCCGGGTGTGATGGTATGCACCTGTAGTCCCAGCTGCTTGGGAGGCTGAGGCAGGAGACTCACTTGAACCTGAGAGGCGGAGGTTGCAGTGAGCTGAGATCATGTCATTGCACTCCAGCCTGGGCAACAAGAGCGAAACTTTGTCTCAAAACAAACAAACAAAAAACAACCCCAAAAAACTTGATTCTACTTGACTTCAGCGTGGCCCTTCCTGCCTCTGAGAAAGTCAATCAATACTGTTTTCTTCAAGCTGCACAAAGTCCCTATCCTCATCTTTACTCCTGAAACTCTTGGCTTAAGATTTGGTCTTGCATTAGGAATTCAAGAATCTGGTGTCTTAACCTAAGCTAATGTAATAATAATGTTCTCCCTACTGACTACCAAATCACATTTTAAAACTTCATTTAAAAAATCTTCCCTTGAGACATACAAGTAGCCAACAAACATATGAAGAAATGTTTCACATTACTAATCATCAGAGAAATGCAAATAAAACCACAATGAGATATCATCTCACATCAGTCAGAATGGCTGTTATTACAAAGTAAAAACACAACAGACGCTGGTGGGGCTGTGGAGAAAAGGAAATGCTTGTACACTGTCAATGGGAATGTAAATTAGTTCAGCTGCTGTGGAAAGTAGTTTGGAAATTTCTCAGGGAAACCTAAAACAGAACTACCATTTGACCCGGCAATCTCATCACTGGGTGTATATCCAAAAGGAAACAAGTTTTCCTACCAAAAAGATACATTTATTTGCAAGTTTATTGCAACACTATTCACAATAGCAAAGACAGAATCAACCTAAGTGCCCATCAACCATGGATTGGATAAAGAAAATGTGGTACATATAAACCATGGAATGCTATGCAGCCATAAAAAAGAATGAAACCATGTTCTTTGCAGAAACATGGATGCAGCTGGAGGCCATTATCCTAAGATAATTAATGCAGGAACAGAAAACCAAATAGCACATGTTCTCACTTACAGGTGAGAACTAAGCATTGGTACTCACAGACATAAAGATGGCAAACAATACAAAATAAAGACTACTAGAGGGGGGAGGAAGAGGGACAAGGGTTAAAAAGCTAACTATTGGATAATATGCTCAGGGTCTGCGTGATGGGATCATTTTTACTCCATACCTCAGCATCTTGCAATAAACCCAGGTGAAAGGCCTGCACATATATCCCCTGAACCTAAAATAAAAGTTGAAAAGAAAACTTCCTTTGAATATGTTAGCTTATTTTTGCAATTCCTGATTTATTTCTGGTTTTTAAGGAATCACAGAATCTTAGAGTTGGAAGAACTTTCATGGATCATCTTTCTGCACGAAAGTCTTAAACCCTGAAGTTTAAGAGCCCCTTTTAGAATATTCTTGCCAACATAATTATTCAGGTTGCTCAAAGCCTTTCATGAGCTCATTGCATTCCAGGCAACCCTTCCATTGTTGATTGGATCTCATGGTAATTTTTGAACATGGCCTTGACTAGCCCGCAGTGTACCTTTGTGGGAATTGGAAACAAGCGCTCCCTGTGGGTATATGCAAATCCTGGTAAGTTATGACTTTCACTCATTGAATCTAGTTCTGTGAACTACAGAGGGAGGGATAAATTCCATTTTTTAATGTAAGAGTCATTCAGTATTCAAAGAGAACTATCATATTGTTACCTAAGTCTTCTCTTCAGCGAAACCTTCATTCCTTGTAGAAAGGACATGATTTTGATACTCTACTGCTCTGTTCTAGATGGAGTCCAGTTTGTCATTGCTCCTCTGAATTGAGCAAAATATTTCAAATGTGTTCTGATTGTGAGGTAGAAGTTTCCTGTAACTACACTCACTGTATTTCTATGAGTGTATGCCAAAAGAACACTCACTTTTTCTATTCTGCTAGCTGCATTGCCCAATTGTTTAAAGGGAAACTTGAAGTCATGTAAAGTACTTGGCTTAATGAACCTCATATATTGTACAATTTAATTTTTGATTGTAGGTTCAGGACTTTTTCCTGATCTCTGTTTTTTTCTTTAATACTTCCTTATTAGGTGTTTTAAGAAGGGGTTATTAAATAGTAGACTACTCATTTTTTGTTTATATTTTTGTTATACATAAAGATGTTTTTATGATAAGAGCACTAATATTTTTAAAAATTCCTTCTAATTGGCCTTTGCATATTCTAGACTAAAGTCTCAGTGCAATTTCATAATAGCGACAGAAGTACGAGGCACCCTGGTGTTGTTACTTCCTTTTTTCCTATCCTTTGCTCAGGTAGCTGCACTAGTAAACTGAATAGAGACTCCAACTGCATTTGACTTGTGCAGCTGTGGCATCACTGTGCTAGCAATCATGAAGCTTTCTGCATGTCTCAAGCATCTTGAGAACAGCTCTACCATATCTTTGGAAACTCCAAATGCATTATAGTCTGGAATATCCTTCCCTCAGAGACAGGAAAAGGAGGCAAAGAAGTATTCTTTCTGCTAAAGTCAGAATAAATAATAATGACCGTCTAAGGTCAATGTGGAGGGGTATCTCACAGCAACCACTCTTCTTTGCTTGCTGACTTCCTGTTTAGCTACTAAACAGGCAAACCCAAAGACCTTAATGAGAGTATTTCATTTTACCCAGACTTTGCCTCATTGTGAGCTAGTGAGCAAGTACAGGGGTTTACATAAAATGTTTGGCTGCTTCCAGAGAAACCAAAACCTACTTCAGAAAAAGATCAGCAGTGACACCAATGTGTGAAGAGAATTTTAAGAAAACATAAAGCAAAACAGATTAGTGGCTCTTAATCCCAGGTCCAATGAAAGGCATCTGTTCCTCCAACGTCTTTGTGCTTGATCTGATTGATAGTATTTATTTTTTTGTTTATATGATAGGCCCAATCTTCCCAGTTGCCTAAGGAAAAACCAATGGCTAAGTATATAAGGCTAAATAAGAGTGGATTTCTCTTCTTCCCCTCTAGGTCTTGTTCAGTTTACTGTGTTCTAGACTGCCATCTGGTGGTCAAGAAGGATCAATCACTGCCCTTGCAGTGAAGAACTCTAAAGCGAAGGCTTGCCCATTTTGTGTTCAGCTCTTTCCAGTAAATTCTCCACGGCATGATTATTTGTTTTTCCTTTTCTCTTATTCATAAATCAGAGCGGCTCTTTGAACCTAACCACCCTTATCAAAATCTTTAAAAATTGTTAAAATATTTTGACCCAGTGCTTCCACTTTTATAATCTCAAAGAAACATATGCAGACAGATTTATGTATGAGCATGTTTCTCAAAGTGTTATTTATAACAGCAAATTTGGAACTCCCACAAATGTTCAAAAATAGGAATTGTTAAAATTGGAGTGTTCTGTACTACTATTCCCTTATGCATTCACTTATGCTTTAGAAGAACATTTAATGACATGGGAAAATGTTTATATTATGAAGTGAACAAAAACAGTTAAAAAGCAAGTAAAACTTCACAATCTCCATTTTGGCTTTCTGTGTATTTCCTCCTTTCAAAGGCATGAACATATAATACTTTGGGAACCAGAAAGCAATGCCACCATAAATATTTTATAAATATGGTTACCTGCATAGTAGAGTATTAGTACCAACTTTTTTTTTTTAAAGTAACACGTCTTCTAAGATATCAACCCTAGAAATTTTTAAAAAACATACTCCTGTAGAATATTGGTGCAAAAGATCATGAACAATTGCTTTAGTGTTCTTGGGATCAGGAATAATCCATGAAGCCAGAGCATGCAGCTGCCACTTCAGATTTGCTAATGAGTCTTGTGGCTGAGACAAAAAGCATGTTATTTGTTGCATGACCCTAAAGAGTTATTAATTTGTTCTAAGGCTTATATTTTGCTTCCAAGAGTTGTTGGTGGGGATGTGGAAGATGATGCAATTCAAATCACTGTGTAGTGTGTGCTGTAACCAGAGCTCTGTTTTGTAATTGGACACAGTCCATTTCTTAAAGCTTTTTGAAGACATAGCTTTGAGATTTTTCTTTGTACAATGAAAAGGTACACACAGACTGCTTTGCTTGCTTCACTGGGTAATTAGCCCACAAAGAGAAGATTGAAGGCGCTTTCACTGGTTTCTTTAAATGTAGCTAGGAGCAGCTGCCCTTGGGTCCTAGGAGCAGCTGTGTGGATAGCCAAACCTAGCTAGAAGGTATTCCTCCTACAGAGCTTTCTGTTTCACACTTGTTCACTTAATACATTTGGACATGATTTCCATGTACATGGTTAACATGTCACTTCTGTCTACCCTAAGGGCACCAGGTGGTAACTCCAAGAAGAGGAAATCATTTTCAGAGCTCCCTGCTGGCTCAATCAACACTTTTCAGTTCTCCTAATGAGATGGTTAACCTGTTTTTTTCATTTAGCCATTTGGTCAACAAAACTTTAATGGCTGTTATAGAGTAGTTTATAATTTTCACACTTACAGACATTAACACCATTACTATTAGATTGGGAAACAGAGATTCAACTAATCCTCCAGCTTTAGCTGGAAATATATCTCCATAGAGATTTTTCACTGAATTAATTCTGCTAAATTCTACAGTCAAACATAATTAATGTTTCTGCTTAGTCATTTTGAAAGAAATAGAAATGAAATCTGGCTGGTGCACATTAACCTGTGTGTGCTTCTTAAATAAAATGTACAAATATAAATGGGCTCAAACATTAATCAGACTATTATCTTAGCATATTAAAAAATAAATTTACATAGCACACTGTGTTAAAGTGAGTATTACAAACTTTTAGTTATAAGTAGTTGTTTCTCTTTGGTATGTTTCATTGGGCATGTTTCAGGAATTCAGTAAGTCCTCAAAGGCTGTTTTTCTGTATTGGTGCTACTTTCTTTTATCTAAGTAAAACATATTCTCAAAATAACATGCACTGGGAAATATGATTCAATGCACAAATACTGCTATACACATAGCTTTTGGGGACGATAATACCAGTTCTGTGATTGTCATAAAGATCTTTTAGATGTGGTAGGTGGAGTACATCAGTGTCAGAGTTACAGAAAATCAAAGACAGAATAATTTGCTTTTTGAATTTAGACCCTTGTTAGTAAGCCTTATCTATTTTGACTTCAAATGTAATTTCAACCTTTAAGAAATTGCTTCCATTATCCTTTCTGCCTACTGCACTTGGCTACTTTCTGAGGCTTATCATTCATCAAAATTTTAGGTAAATAATTTTCTTTTTTTTGGATCAAGAAACCTATGCAGAAAAAAATACTTTTCGTAAGTGTCTTGAGCTTAAACTATTAACCTAGAACTTTAGATATTAGTAGTCCAGAAATTGGAAATAACAAATTAGCTACATTTAAATGGATTTATTCCAAGGCTTTATAAATTGATGAATAAAGTGGGAAAAAGTGTATAGACTCATAAGGTATGTTTAACATAATAATAGTTCCAATATATTGGATCCCACTACAGATTGTTTCCTGCATTGAACTAGCTATTTACATACATAAATATCATTTAAAGTATTCCCTTGCCCCAACCTCTCCTTATCTAGTTAACAGTGCTATCCAATAAAACTTTCTGTGATGATAGAACAATTTTATATCTAGTTACATATGGTCATTGAGGACTTAAAATGTGACTACTGCAACTGAGAAACTGAATTTTTAGTTTTATTTAATTTTAATCAGTTTCAACTTAAATAGCCACATGTAGCCAATGGCTACTATATCTGATAGCACAGCTTTAATGCATTAGCTGGCTTTATTATCTTCAGAGTACTAGGCACAAACTATGATAATCTTTTTAGTTTTCTTGTTTCCTAATTATCTGTCTTCTCCTTGCTAGGCTATAAACTCCCAAAAGGACTTGGTCTGTCTTTTTCACAGCTCTATTATTATAATCTAGGACAGAGTGTGGCATGTAATAGATAGTCATGTTATTTATTTAAAATGCACACATGTATTATTATTATGTATATGCTACAGCTGGTGAGGAACAAAGAGGGAACGACTTTTAAAAGATGACAGGGATTCAAACCTGGGACTATTTGACTCAAGCTCCAAATCCTTCCATTCTACTAGTTGGCCATAACTACAACCATGACTGCACTTCAGATTCCTGATAACCAAGCCCCAAGAATGGAAACTGTTTTAGTGGGATTAATACCCAAAGTGGACTAGAAGTTCCCTGATCCACTTTGGTTGCTAGCATTCTAGGCAGGAATCTTTCAAGCCATTGAGTTAAGGCATTCTCCCAGAAGTTTGAATCTACACATATTACTGTCAAGGAATAATACTTTAACCTTCAATTTCCCAGATTGTTCATAATACTTAAGAATTCTAGTGCTCTTTCAGGCATGGTGGCACACGCCTGTAGTCCCAGCCACTTGGGAGCCTGAGGTGGGAGGATCACTTGAGAGCCCAGGATTTCAAGGTTACAGTAAGCTGTGATCGTGCCACTGCACTCCAGCCTGGGAGACAGAGACTCTGTATCAATTTAATAATAAGAAAAAGAATTTTAGTGCTCCTTAAGATATAGTGAATTGCTCTTCTAGGAAGAGAGAAGTTCTGAAAATGTTTTTTCTAAAATGTATTTACAATGTATATGTAAAAAACAAATTACATACATTTTTCTTGACTGTTCTCGTTATTTTTAGATTATCTGCTTAAAAAAAAGTGTGCCAAAAGTTTTAGGAAGCTACCTGTAGAAACCCCTGAGGTTTGATTTATGCGCTGATGCAGAATGAGGACTTACAAATACCTCTGTAGGTTAATGTAGGCAATCCAGTTAAGAGTTCTTGTCTATGTTGCCTGGAGTGGTGAACTTTCAACAAATTTGTGATATTATCACAATGTAATGAGCTAAACACTCATACCACCCAAATGTATTCCTTATGAGGTGTAAGCACTTTCAGAAGCTTTAAAGAGCATTCAAGTTTATTTAAATAAACAAATCAAGTCTTTAGAAAGTGAACAATTGTAGCCTTTGCTTTCTTAAAAGGTGAGAACTATGCTTTTCAATATGAAATAGATCTTATCCATGGCAAAATGTAGAACCACCTAAATATTGAGAAACCTTTGTTTTATGTTATCTTTGCTATCGTATACCGGTGCAAAATAAGGTTTTCATAGAATGTTGTATTGGAAACGAAATACAGGATAGGCATAAGGCTAGATCTGACAAATGCTCTGATATGGCAATAGCGTTTCTAATACTAAGCAGTATATATATACACACACATACATATATAAATATATCTGACATAAAATGTATTTTCATTTAAAAAATAACAAAAATATAAAAATATCGATGCTTTGACTTGACATATATTGTCTTTGACATTTCCTGGTGGGGGTCTGGGATGCTAAGGGCACTGAGGAAGGTTTGGCCTGGCTCAAGTCCTAATCCTTCTCATGAGGGGGCAAGAACCAGATCTGGGGTTAGAGTCATTGGTTGCTAAAGTGGAATATCGTGCACATGGTCATCAGGAGGGCTTTTCAGTTTGGAGGCTGAGTGTCAGCCAAAGTTCTTAGAGTGCATAAAGAGTCAAGCAAGAGAAACCAAATTTGATAACATCAAAGGTCAGAGCAGTCTCAAAAATTGGAGAGAGCTGAAAGTGGCAATTTATCGTAATGAGAGCAAGCCTAGAAACAAAGCAGATTGTGCATGAGCTGGGGGTGTTTCATTTTGATTGAAATAAAGATGTAGCAATTGGCAGCACTTAGATTTGAACCAATCTGATAATTTAAACCCTTCCTCCTCTTCTCACTATAGGATTCAAATCCTTCCATTTCTCACTGTAGAAACCTTGTTGAGATTCACTTTCCTTTTGCTGATAATAGTAGTCTCCATCTCATAGGCAGACTGTGAAGATCAAATGATTAAAATGTCATAAATCATTTAGCCCAGCATCTGTTACAGGTTGGTACTCCATAAATATTGGCTGCTATTACTAAGGCAAGGAAGATTCTGGGCTGTCATCATGAACAGAACCAGATGAATCTAGGCTAATGTAATAGTTACATATGTGCTTGGAATCAGACATATCTTGGAAAAGTTACTCAATTCTTCTTTTATTAGCAAAACAGAGATAATAATTACCTCACTGGTCTGCTGTGAAGGTGAAGTTAAATAATGTATATAAAATCTTAACACTTCACTGCTTGTTACAGGCCTAAAGATCTGTGAATGAAAGGCCCGTGGCCTGATTTCATTGGCTGTCAGCCATAGGGTGGACAGGCTTAAATGTAAAGAATTAGATCAACACTTTACAACTTGGCAAAAGCCAATGTATGTTGATCCATGGCTTGGAAAACCTCATTTTCAAAGTTCTTCAGGCTGGTGTGTCAGTGCTATACAAATGTACAAGAGACTTATGATTCCTAGGGCTACAATAACATCTCATTATTGGAGTTGTTTTTCCTACTGCCCCACCTTAATGCAGTCTGAACATTTATTTGAGTTGCATAAAAACAACAGCAACACCATATTATCAAGGTCACAATTAAGTAAGATTTTCAGATATGCCAATATTTTATTTCAAATTCCACAAAAAGCTGATTTTTCCTAGAAAACGGCTGGGGGAAATATAGGGTCTCTCCCTTTCAGACAATTGCTATTTTTTCACTTTCATTTACTTTAAGAAGTTTATGACTTAAAAGAATAGAATTAGTAGAAAAGGAATCCAGCAAAAATGTGATGAGCCATTTGCTGAATGTTGAGAATTATCTGTGGTTAATTAAGGGGAAAAAGATGTTATGCTTGATGTTACACTTCAGAACTTTTGCATCCTTGACTATGTAAGAATATTGGACATTGTAAAGGGCATGCCGCTATTACACCATCCCTCAGCTGAGAAAACTCACTCAATATCTGAAGAGATATTCTCAAAGCATCTAGCTTGTATATATTTTGTTTGTTTTTGATTGTTTACATAAATCATTAGAGTGAATGTTATCAGTGTCATAATAGCCTTAAAAATAAATTATTGATTTTTTATTTATATGACATAGTTTAATGGTTTAGATTTGATTTATTTGGGTATATACCCAAAGGATTATAAATTATTCTACTACAAAGACACATGCACACGTATGTTTATTGCGGCACTATTCACAATAGCAAAGACTTGGAATCAACCCAAATGTCCATCTGTGACAGACTGGATTAAGAAAATGTGGCACATATACACCTTGAAATACTATGCAGCCATAAAAAAGGATGAGTTTGCGTCCTTTGTAGGGACATGGATGCAGCTGGAAACCATCATTCTTAGCAAACTATCACAAGAAGAGAAAACCAAACACTGCATGTTCTCACTCATAGGTGGGAACTGAACAATGAGATCATTTGGACTCGGGAAGGGGAACATCACACACTGGGGCCTATCATGGGGAGGGGGGAGGGGGGAGGGATTGCATTGGGGAGTTATACCTGATATAAATGATGAATTGATGGGTGCTGACGAGTTGATGGGTGCAGCACACCAACATGGCACAAGTATACATATGTAACAAACCTGCATGTTATGCACATGTACCCTAGAACTTAAAGTATAATAAAAAAAAAATAAAATTTAAAAAAAAAACCTCTAAAAAAGTTATTTTGAATTTTTAAAATACCTTTGCCCTCCAAAAATGTATTTAATAATATAAATTAAAGCCCCTGTGGTGGCTTTGTAATGTGTCACATTTATAATGTGATTAGGCTAAATTACATTTCCCAGAATTTGCTTTCCTTTATGTTTCTGCTTCTGGCTGTGTCTGTAGATTCCAGAATGTTTTTGCTGTTCCCCCTTTTCCAGCCATCTTTCATTCCCAACTGCCAGGTAACATTCTTGTAAAAAGAAAATTCATATATGTGTTTGTGTATGTATATACATGTATAAATTTTCTACATATACTTTATTCTTTCTCTAGTGGTCTAGTTGTCTGACTAAATCTTGAGAGAGTCCTCCTTCACCAATTCTAGACTTTTCTCCAGAGAGACCTACAGCTACTAGTGTGGTGCATCCATATAGATTTTTCTTTCTGTGCATATTCCTAAACATTGTCCAACATGTTTCTCACTGTGCTGAGTGCTTTCATGTGATTTGGAAAAGAGGATAAAGGCTAATATTGTTTATATTATCTTTTTGAAGTGCCATTTCATTGATATCAATCTGTACTTACATTTTTCAGTTTTGTGTGCTGAGCTGATAGTTCCTCTTTTTGCTTGAAGTTAGTCTAATTAAGATGTTCTCTTAGTTAAAGTTTCTTCTTCATTTCTTAGGGATTGTTTATTCAGCTACCTTTGAAACCACTGAATAGATAGGTCATCTGGATTCAGAATGAGCATTGAAAAGATGTATCTGCCTATTAATTAGCTTTCTCTTTTTGCTAAGTGATTTATACTACTTCTGTTCATGTTTGGGTTTTATATTTCTCACTCCATTGTTTAGGTCAAGAGTGACCATTCAAAATTTGAGATATGGAAAAATAGCCATTCATGTACTTCTTACTTTCTTTGATTTATCTTGTTTCCGGCCTTATCAGCCTCAGTGGAGGTCCATGGTTTGGGTATAAAATAAAATCATATTGGTTGAAAATCTAAATTATGTAAGACATAGGAGTGAGTACTGTAGGGAAATATAGGAAATTATTTTAAAAATCTCTGTTCTCTAGTTTATAATCTAGTTAGGAAAAATAAGGCATAAATATGCAACAATGTAATTCATAGCGAAATACCTAAATTATAGCTACAAAAATTAATGAGATGTTACACAATGACATAAGATGAATTGCCACATTACAGCAGAAGATTTAGAGATGTTGTTTTCAATTGGTGTTGGGAATATGGATATGAGAACAGAGGGTGATATAGGAGAATAAGCCAAGAAACTTCTTCAAGCTCTTCATTGCCATCTTCTATCCCCCAGCTGACTGAAAAGCACTGATTAAAAGAAAAGCATATTAATTTTTTTCAGCAAAACCAAATATCTCCTATTCTATTATGCCTCATCTTTGTTCCATATCTCTCAATAGCTTTCTCCTTTATCTTGAGTTTCTTTCCAACTGTCCAAACTCCAAAGACTTCAAGTTTCAAAACCACATTCACTTATATTCAGTAATAGAGCATCAATCTACTTGCTTTCTTCTAATGATATATTTTTTTTCACATTTTATTTTATTTTTTGAGATGGAGTCTCACTCTGTTACCCAGGCTGGAGTGCAGTGGTGCCATCTTGGCTCACTGCAACATCTGCCTCCCTGGTTCAGGTGCCTCCCAGCTCAGGCGATTCTTTTGCCTCAGCCTCCTGGGTAGCTGGGACTACAGGCACGCATCACCATGCCCAGCTAATTTTTGTATTTTTTTTAGTAGAGACAGGGTTTCATCATATTGGCCAGGCTGGTCTCGAACTCCTGACCTCATGATCTGTCCACCTTGGCCACCCAAAGTGCTGGGATTACAGGTGTGAGCCAATTCGCCCAGTCTCATAACTATTTTTAATTTTACTATTCAAACTTAAATGTGCCTATACTCCCAAACTTGATTTAATTATATCTGGGGTGTGGCTGTGGCATTAATAATTTTACAAGTTTCTGGGTGACTTTTACTTGCAGCAAGGATGGAGAACTATTATAGTAAGCATACTTTAAGAAAAGTTGACCTGATTATAATTGACTGCTTACATACCTGTTACCCCATTCCCCCAATTAGATTGTAAGATTGTCAAAGAAGAGATAGTCTTTGTGATAAATAAATGTATTTTGGGTAAGGGAGCTACTGTGTTAGCCCAGGTCTACAATCTATTACCTGCAATTCCAAAATGCCAAAGCTCTGAAATGGAAAAATGTTTCTTTACTCGTTTGGAAATAAAAATTGACCTCAACTAAGATAAGGCTATTTATAGTCTTAATTGATTCCATTTAGTATGGATGTTTGTTTCACTGCAGAAGGTTAATGTTTGATTATGGGGTGCTGCCCTAGACTCTTCTGAAGGTATTACATGTTTACACACACACAGAATGAAAAAAAAATCCGAATTCTGAAACACATCTGATCCTAGAACTTCAGAGGAGATACTGTAGAGCCGGATATATTAATGGGGGTTTAAGAGAGCTGAGGTCTTAGGGGACAAGGTAGAATTTAGAATTTAGGTCAGTGGTTCTCAAACCTGATTGAATCACCCACAAAGCTCTTAAAATCCAGCAGTGCCTTGTATCACCTTTAAGATACTTATTCAATGGATCTGGGTTTGGGACTGGGTGTTATTTTTTTATTTTTTATTTTTTTCAACTCTTCAGGTTATCCTCTTGTGCAGGCAGAGTTGAGAAGCAATTATGTGGACTAATGATTCTAAGTTAGGAGCTTCCCTGACCGTTCCCCAAGTCTGGGGAAAGTTTTCTAATGGCATATGATCCTTTAGAGACGTGCCTCTATCATTCACACTACTAACGTGAGTCAGCATCATCTGAGATGAGTGTTGAAGCCCTTGAGGGAAGAGACAAAGGCTAGAAAACATGGAGACATAGTAGAAGAGAGAGTAGCCTGGATTTTTTTGTTTGTTTGTTTGTTTTTAATTTTACTTTAAGTTCTAGGATACCTGTGCTGAACATACAGGTTTGTTACATAGGTATACATGAGCCATGGTGGTTTGCTCCACCTATCAACTCATCATTTAGGTTTTAAGTCCCACATGCATTAGGTGTTTCTCCTAATGCTATCCCTCCCCTAGGCCCCCAGCCCACAACAGACCTGGGTGTGTGATGTTCCCCTCCCTGTGTCCATGTGTTCTCACTGTTCAACTCCCACTTATGAGTGAGAACATGTGTTTGGTTTTCTGTTCCTGTGTTAGCTTACTGAGGATGATGGTTTCCAGCTTCATCCATATCCCTGCAAAGGACATGAACTCATCTTTTCTTATGACTGCCTGGTATTCCATAGTGTATATGTGCCACATTTTCTTTATCCAGTCTATCATTGATGGGCATTTGGGTTGGTTCCAAGTTTTGATATTGTAAATAGTGCTCCAATAAACATACATGTGCATGTGTCTTTATAAGAGAATGATTTATAATTTTTTTTTTTTTTTTTTTTTGAGACAGAGTCTCGCTCTGTCCCGCTGGCTGGAGTGCAGTGGTGCGATCTCGGCTCACTGCAAGCTCCGCCTCCTGGAATCACGCCAAGAGAATGATTTATAATTCTTTGGGTGCATACCCAGTAATGGGATTGCTGGGTCAAATGATATTTCTGGTTATGGATCCTTGAGAAATTACCACACTGTCTTCCACAATGGTTGAACTAATTTACGCTCCCACTAACAGTGTACAAGCATTCCTATTTCTCTGCATCTTTGCCAGCATCTGTTATATCCTGACTTTTTAATGATCGCCATCCTAAGTGGTGTAAGATAGTATCTCATTGTGGTTTTGATTTGCATTTCTCTAATGACCAGTGATGATGAGTTTTTTTCATACGTTTTTTGGTCACATAAATGTCTTATTTTGAGAAGTGTCTGTTATATCCTTTGCCTACTTTTTGATTTTTTTTTCTTGTAAATTTGTTTAAGTTTTTTGTAGATTCTGGATATTAGACCTTTGTCAAATGGATAGATTGCAAAAATTTTCTCCTATTCTGTAGGTTGCCTGTTTACTCTGATGATAGTTTCTTTTGCTGAGCAGAAGCTCTTTAGTTCATTTAGATGCCATTTGTCAATTTTGGCTTTTGTTGCCATTGCTTTTGGTGTTTTAGTCATGAAGTCTTTGTCCATGCCTATGTCCTGAATGGTATTGCCTAGGTTTTCTTTTAGGGTTTCTATGGCTTTAGGTTTTACATTTAAGTCTTTAATTTATCTTGAGTTAATTTTTGTATGAAGTGTAAGGAAGGGGTCCAGTTTCAATTTTCTGCATATGGCTAGCCAGTGTTCCCAGCACCATTTATTAAATAGGGAATCTTTCCCCATTGCTTGTTTCTGTCAGGTTTGTCAAAGATCAAATGGTTGTAGATGTGTGGTGTTATTTCTGAGGTCTTTGTTCTGTTCCATTCGTCTATATCTCTGTTTTGGTACAAGTACCATCTGTTTGGGTTACTGTAGCCTTGTAATATAGTTTGAAGTCAGGTAGCGTGATGCCTCCAGCTTTGTTCTTTTTGCTTAGGGTTATCTTTTATCACAATATACAGCCTTTCTTAATGAAATTTAAAGTAGTTTTTTTCTAGTACTGTGAAGAAAGTCAATGGTACAAGGATGAGAATAGCGTTGAATCTATAAATTACTTTGGGCACTATGGCCATTTTGGTGATACTGATTCTTCCTATCCATGAGCATGGAATGCTTTTCAATTTGTTTGTGTCCTCTCTTACTTCCTTGAGCAGTGGTTTGTAGCTCTCCTTGAAGAGGTCCTTCACGTCCCTTATAAATTGTATTCCTAGGTTTTTTATTTTCTTTGTAGCAATTGTGAATGGGAGTTCACTCATGATTTGGCTCTCTGTTTGTCAGTTATTGGTATATAGGAATGATTGTGATTTTTACATACTGATTTTGTATCCTGAGACTTTGCTGAAGTTGTTTATAGCTTAAGGAGTTTATGGGGTGAGACAATGGCGTTTTCTAAATATACAATCATGTCATCTGCAAACATAGACATTTGACCTCCTGTCTTCCTGTTTGAATACCCTTTATTCCTTTCTCTTGCCTGATTGTTCTGGCCAGAACTTCCAATACTACGTTGAATAGGAGTGGTGACAGAGGGCATCCTTGTCATGTGCCGGTTTTCAAAGGGAATGCTTCCAGCTCTTGCCCATTCAGTGTGATATTGGCTATATGTTTGTCATAAATAGCTGTTATTATTTTCTGATATGTTCCATCAATACCTAGTTTATTGAGATTTTTTAGCATGAAGGGGTGTTGAATTTTGTTGAAGACCTTCTCTGCATGTATTGAGATAATCATGTGGTTTTTGTCATTGGTTCTGTTTATGTGATGTATTACGTTTATTGATTTGCATATGTTCAACCATCTTTGCATCCCAGGGATGACTTGATCGTCGTGGACAAGCTTTTTGATATGCTGCTGGATTCAGTTTGCCAGTATTTTATTGAGGATTTTCTCATCGATATTCCTCAGGGATATTGGCCTGAAATTTTCTTTTTTTGTTGTGTTTCTGCCAGGTTTTGGAATCAGGATGATGCTGGCCCCATAAAATGAGTTAGAGTGGAGTCCCTCTTTCTCTATTGTTTTGAATAATTTCAGATGGAATAGTGCCAGCTCCTTTTTGTACCTATGGTAGAATTTGGCTATGAATCCATCTTGTCCTGGGCTTTTTTTGGTTGGCAGGCTATTAATTACTGCCTCAATTTTAGAACTTGTTATTGGTCTACTCAGGGATTTGACTCCTTCCTGGTTTAGTCTTGGCAGGGTGTATGTGTCTAGCAATTTATCTATTTCTTCTAGATTTTCTAGTTTATTTGTGTAGTGTTGTTTATAATATTCTCTGATGGTAGTTTGTATTTCTGTGGGATCAATGGTGATATCCCCTTTATCATTTTTGTATTGTATCTATTTGATTCTCTTCTCTTTTCTTCTTTATTAGTCTGGCTAGTGGTCTATGCATATGTTAACTTTTTCAAAAATCAACTCCTGGATTCATTGATTTTTTTTTTTTTGAATTTGTTTTCTGTATCTCTATCTCATTCAGCTCTGCTGTGATCGTAGTTATTTCTTGTCTTCTGCTGGCTTTTGAATTTGTTTGCTTTTGCTTCTCTTTTAATTGTGATGTTTTAATTGTGATTTTAGGGTATTTTTAATTATTATTTGTACCCTAGTGATGCTTGGAACTCCAGCGAGGTAGAACCATTCATTCCCCTGGGAAGAGGGCTGAAGCAAGTGAGCCCAGAAAGCTAAGAACCACTGACTTGAAATTATCACTGATAGTGAAATTGTCACTCACCCCTTTTAATTATGATGCTGGATGTCAATTTTACATATTTCCCACTTTCTGATGTGGGCATTTAGTGCTGCAAATTTCCCTCTAAACATTGTGTTAGCTGTGTCCCAGAGATTCTGGTACATTGTGCCTCTGTTCTCATTACTTTCAAAAACTTTGTTATTTCTGCCTTAATTTCCTTATTTACCCAGTAGTCATTCAGGAGCAGGTTGTTCAGTTTCCATGTGGTTGTGTTGTTTTGAGTGAGTTTCTTAAGCCTTAGTTCTAATTTGATTGTACTATGGTCTGAGAGACTGTTTGCTATAATATCTCTTCATTTGCACTTGCTGAGGAGTGTTTTACTTCCAATTATGTGGTTGATTTTAGAATAAGTGCTATGTGGTGCTAAGCAGAATGTATATTCTGTTGATTTGGGGTGGAGATTTCTGTAGATATCTACTAGGTTCACTTGGTTCAGAGCTTAGTTCAAGTCCTGAATATCCTTGTTAACTTTCTGTTTCATTGATCTGTCTAACGTTGACAGTGGGATGTTAAAATCTCCCACTATTTTTGTGTGGGAGTCTAAGTCTCTTCATAGGTCTCTAAGAACTTGTTTTATGAATCTGGGTCATCTTGTATTGATGCATATATATTTAGGATAGTTAGCTCTTCCTGTTGCATTAATCCCTTGACCATTACATAACACCCTTTTTGTCTTTTCTGATCTTTGTTGGTTTAAAGTCTGATTTATCTAAAACCAGGATTACAACTGCTCCTTTTTTCTTTTTTTTGCTTTCCATTTGCTTGGTAAATATTCCTCCATCCCTTTACTTTGAGTCTATGTGTGTCTTTGTATGTGAGATGGGACTCCTGAATACCGCACACCAATTAGTCTTGACTGTTTATACAATTTGCCAGTCTGTGTCTTTAATTAGCGCATTTAGCCCATTTACATTTAAGGTTAATGCTGTTATTTGTGATTCTGATACTGCCATCATGATGCTAGCTATTTATTTTGCACATTAGTTGATGTGGTTTCTTTATAGTATCTTTGGTCTTTATATTTTAGTGTGCTTTTCCAGTGGCTGTTACTGTTTTTTCCTTTCCATATTTAGTGCTTTCTTCAGGAACTCTTGTAAGACAGGCCTGGTAGTGACAAAATCCCTCAGCATTTGCTTGTCTGTGAAGGATTTTATTTCTCCTTCACTTGTGAAACTTAGTTTGGCTGGATATAAAATTCTGGGTTGAAAATTCTTTTATTTAAGAATGTTGAATATTGAACCCCAGTCTCTTTTGGCTTGTAGGATTTCTGCAGAGAGATCTGCTATTAGTCTGACAGGCTTCCCTTTGCAGATAACCTGACCTTTCTCTCTGGCTGCCCTTAACATTTTTCTCCTTCATTTCAACCTTGGAGAATCTGATGATTATGTGTCTTAAGGTTGCTCTTCTTGAGGAGTATCTCAGTGGTGCTCTCTGTATTGTCACTGGTTCTGTTTATGTGATGTGTTATGTTTATTGATTTGCATATGTTCAACCATCTTTGCATTCCAGGGATGACTTGATTGTCATGGACAAGCTTTTTGATATGCTGCTGTATAAAGTGTAAGGAAGGGGTCCAGTTCCAATTTTCTGCATATGGCTAGCCAGTGTTCCCAGCACCATTTATTAAATAGGTAATATTTGAATTTGAATGTTGGCCTGTCTTGCTAGTTTGGAGAAGTTCTCCTGTATAATATCTTGAAGTGTGTTTTCCAACTTGGTTCCATTCTCTCTGTCACTTTTAAGGACCCTAATCAATCATAGGTTTGGTCTTTTCACATAGTCCTGTATTTCTTGGAGGCTTTGTTCATTCCTTTTCATCCTTTTTTCTCTAATCTTGTCTTCATGCTTTATTTCATTAAGTTGATCTTCAATCTCTGATACCCTTTCTTTTGCTTGATCTATTTGGCTATTGATACTTGTGTATGCTTCACAAAGTTCTCGTGCTTTGTTTTTCAACTCCATCAGGTCATTTATATTATTCTGTAAACTTGCTATTCTAGTTAGCAGTTCCTGTAACCTTTTGTCATGGTTCTTAGCTTCCTTGCTTTGGGTTAGAATATTCTCCTTTAGCTCAGAGGAGTTTGTTATTACCCACCTTCTGAAGCCTACTTCTGTTAGTTCATCACACTGATTCCCTGTCCAGTTTTGTGCCCTTGCTGGAGAGGAGTTGCAATCATTTGGAGGAGAAGAGACATTCTGGTTTTTGGAATTTTTAGCCATTTTTGTACTGTTCCCACCCCCATCCCCCTGCCATTTTCATGGATTTCTCTACCTTTGATGTTTGAGGCTGACAACCTTTGGATGGGAATTGTTTTTGTATGGGATTCCTTTTTGTGGATATTGATGTTATTCCTTTCTGTTTGTTAATTTTTTTTCTAACAATCAGGCCCCTCTTCTGTAGGTCTGCTGAAGTTTGCTGGAGGTCCGCTCCAGACCCTATTTGCTTTTTTGTCTGATGAAAGCTGCAGAACAGCAAATATTGCTGCCTGCTCCTTCCTCTGAAAGCTTCATCCCAGAGGGGTGCTGGCCTGATGCCAGCCAGAGCTCTTCTGTATGAGGTATCTGTCAACACCTGTTGGGAGGTCTCTTCCAGTCAGGGGGCACAGGGGTCAGGGACCCACTTGAAGAGGCAGTCTACCCCTTAGCAGAGCTTGAGCGCAGTGCTGGGAGAATACTCCTTGTCAGGATCCACTGCTCCCTTCAGAGCCAGCAGGCAGGAATGTTTAAGTTCACTGAAGTTGTGCCCACAGCTGCCTTTTCCCCCTGGTGCTCTGTCCCAGGGGCTTTATCTATGAGCCCCGGGCTGGGGCTGCTGCCTTTCTTTCAGTGATTCCGTGCCCAGTGAAGAGGAATCTAGAGAGGCAGTCTGGCCACATCCACTTTGCCACGATGTGTTGAGTTCCATCCAGTCCTTAGCACTGTCAGAGGAAAGCTGCCTACTGAAGCCTCAGTAATGGCGGATGTCCCTTTCCCCACCAAACTCTATTGTTCAGATTGACTTCAGACTTCTCTGCTGTCAGTGGTAATTTCAAGCCAGTGATTCTTAGCATTCTGGGCTCCCCTGCTTCAGCCCCCTTCCCAGGGGAATGAATGGTTCTGCCTCGCTGGAGTTTCAAGCATCACTAGGGTACAAACAATAATTAAAAATACCCTCCTGCAGCCAGCTCAATGTCTGTCCAAACAGCTTCCCAGTTTTGTGCTTGAAACCCAGGGCCCAGGTGGTATAGACACACGAGGGAATCTCCTGGTCTGCGGATCGCAAAAACTGTGGGAAAAGCATAGTATCTGAGCTGGATAGCACAGTTGCTTGTGGCTTCCCTTGGCTGGGAAAGGGAGGCCCCTTGCTCCTTGCACTTCCTAGGTGAGGTGATGCCATGCCCTGCTTCTGCTTGCTCTCTGTGGGCCGCACCCATTGCCTAACCAGTCCCAGTGAGATGAACAGGATACCTCAGTTGGAAATGCAGAAATCACCTGCCTTCTGTACTGGTCTCACTGGGAGCTGTGGACCGGAGCTGTTCCTATTCGGCCATCTTGCCAGATCCCCTCAAGTAGTCTGGATTGACTGAGGGCAGGCTGAAGAGGCAGTTAGGCATCTGATGTTAGAACTGTGAATGCTTATTTTATTGTTATTAGAATAATTGTGTTTATGTAGACACTTTAAACTGAACTTTTCTGCATTTATTGTGCAAAATAAACTTTTTATTCATCCTTGTCTTTTCTGCCAGTAAACAAGGTCGAATTTTCAAAATTCATTTTGCAATATTTTCTGTTTCCATGGTGGTCTCAGTGTAAGTATCTCTGGTGCCACGTGTGGCATTTGATGAAATGCCTTGAAAATCCAAAACAGATGAGAGCAAATCACCTACGGAAGAGGGTGGTAGAGGTGTCTATTGTGAAGTAAATCTGCTGCATGCCAAGGAACACAAGAAGTTATCATACATAAGGTTTTACATGTCATGCTGGCTGCTTTCCATCCTTGAGCATTTGTGCTTCTTGGGTGGAACGTCATTCCTGTGAGTTATATTAGACATCCACCCTGTTTTAATTTATAGTGTAATGTCAGAGCCATAAATTACAAGCCTTAAAAACCAGCCTCAATAATGACAAATAAATTGAGTCATGCCATGTGCATTATTAATATGTTCAGGCTGTATATGTCTCCTGAAAGTATGCAAAAGAAAATCTAAGATGAATTTTTTCTTTTGGAATCTTAAAACAATAAATCAATGCTTATAAAATGTAACAAAAGTGCTTGGCACAGAGTAAGTGTTCAAAAATGTTATTCGTTATTGTTAATGGTATTGTCACTGCAGTGTGTGAAAGTGTGGGGAGGTTGGGGGCCTGAGCTGCATGCAGCACTAGATGCCTTGCAGACTTGATAAAGTGCACTTCACAAAAGGGACATCTCCCTTCCCACAACTGTCATGTCGTTTGACTCGTTTGCCATGTCGTTTGCATTAATCTTTGAGTTGAGACCAGCTATGTGATCAAGCCTAGCTGAGGCAGAGACACTTGAGTATTCAAGCTTGAGTACATTGGTTTGGGTTATTTGAGATGAATGAACCTGTAAGAGGCATCTTGGTATAGAGTACAAAGTCCTGGAACTCAGGAGTTAGAACCTGAGTTCTTGTATGGGTTCTCCTCTAGATGAGCCCGAGGACCACAGACATGTTGTTTCACATCCCTGGGTCTTAGTTTCCTTATGGGTGAAATGAAAAAATCAAACTAAGATGGCTGGTGGAGGCTGGGCGTGGTGGCGCACACCTGTAATCCCAGCACTTGGGGAGGCTGAGGCAGGTGGATCACTTGAGGTCAGGAGTTCCAGACCAGCCTGGCCAACATGGTGAAACCCTATCTCCACTAAAAATACAAAAATTAGCCAGGTGTGGTGGCAGGTGCCTGTAATCCTAGCTACTCAGGAGGCTGAGGCAGGAGAATCACTTGAACCCAGGAGGCAGAGGTTGAGTGAGCAGAGATCATGCCACTGTACTCCGGCATGGGTGACAGAAAGAGACTCTATTTCAAAAAAAAAAAAAAAGATGGCTGTTAGAGTCTTAATCATCTTTAATGTTATTTGGATATGAATTTAAAGAAAACCTAGATTATGCCTCAATGGGAGGCTTTGAAGGTTTGCTGCCTGATGGCCTACACCAAGGGTTGGCAAGCCATGGCCTTGTAGTGCAAACCCAGCGTGGCACCTGCTTTTGTATGATCTGTAAGCTAAGGATATTTTTTCTCTTTAATATAGTTTTAAATAACTATATTAAAGATGGTTATATAAATACCTCCATAGTATCTCAAATTTTTCTTCTTTTAGGCTGCAAATCCTGATCTATTTACATCTGACTTTCCATAGAAAAATGTGTTTACTCCCATACTATTCACATCCTACAGAGAGAGTTCAAAATAAAAATCTCATGGTGATCTTTCGTTACCAAAGAGAGGTTCTTTTCTACCCTTCTCTCCAAGATGGATGGATGCCTGTCATATTGTCCCATCAGTTAAATGAATTGTTCCTTTTATTTTCTTCCCAATGTTTTAAAAATTCTTAAATTGTTATTTTATTAGAAGAATGACAGTTAAAAACTTACAAATCGTTTTCAAAAATTTTAAGTATTAACATTTCTGTTTGACTCTTTAGATTGGCAATGGGTGCAGCCCTTTCTATTCCTTTTTGACCATCTGAGGAGAACTTTCTTTTTCTTTTTAAAGATTTATATGGCATGGCTATTTATTAGTGGGAAAAGCCTACACAGTCAGTTCTTCCCTGAGATTTTTTTGTGCTGGAGCTGGGTAACCTGCCCCTTTCTCTTCTGAGCATGTAGATGGGCATGAGTGCTGATGCGGTCAGTGGCTGTATTAGTCTGTTCTCACACTGCTAATAAAGGCACACTGAAGATGAGGTAATTTATAAGGGAAAGAGGTTAAATTGACTCACAGTTCTACATGGTTGGGGAGGCCTCACAGTCATGGTGGAAGGTGAATGAGTTGCAAAGTCACATCTTACATGGCAGCAGGCAAGAGAAATTGTACAGGGGAGCCCCTATTTATAAAACCATCAGCTCTTGTGAGACTTATTCACTAACACAAGAAAAATATGGGGGAAACCATTCCCATGATTCAATTATCTCCACCTGGCCCTACCCTTGACACTTGGGGATTATTACAGTTCAAAGCGATATTTGGGTGGCGACACAGCCAAATCATATTAGTGGCCCTGTCTCTAGCCTTATGGAGAGGCTGTCTATGGGGAGAGAGAACGAAGCTGACATTGAGATAAGCTAGGATGAATAAGCAGCAAATTAGGAGAAACGATTTGGCAGTATTGAGCCCCTGCTTTATGAAACAGCCCTTTTTGCTTAAGTGAGTTCCAAATTTCCCCTTGGCCTTGGTTAGCTTGTGTTGAATTTTTCTCACTTGCTATCAAAGTTGTTCCTGACTAAGAAGAGCTTTCATTTTTCTCAGAATAAGAACTTCAGAACTTAGAATGTGATCTTATTTAGAAATAGGGTATTTGCAGATACAATTAGTTTAGGATTTCAAAAAGAAATCATCCTGGACTTAGGATGGGCCTAGTCATCCAGCAACTGATGTCCTTATAAGAAAAGAAGAGGACAGAGAGACACACACAGAGAACAAGGCCTTGTGAAGACAGAGGCAGAGATTGGTGTCATGGTTCCATAAGCCAAAGAACACCAGGAGCCACCAGAAGCTGGAAGAGGCAAGGAAGGATTCTCCTTTAGAGCATTCGGAGGGCAAGTGGCCTTGTTAAGACCTTGGTTTTATACTTCAGGCTCCTGAACTGTGAACAGGATACATTTCTGTTGTTTTAAGGTACCTAGTGCATGATAATTTTATGATCTGAGTCCTTGGATGTCCATACATCCATACTAGAAGAATGCTTTTAGTATCTGGTCAAAGAGAACAAAAGCATGTCTTACTTTTCTGAACACCTGCTGTGAGTCACAGCACTTCTGTTGTTTTAAGCTACCCAGCGCATAGTAATTGTAAGATGTCAGTCCTCGGATGTCCATACACTCTTCTAATATCTGGTCAAAGGGAACAAAAGCATGTCTTACTTTTCTGAGCACCTGCTGTAAGTCACAGCACTTCACTTCTATACATCTGTCATCACAGCACACTGTAATGGTGAACTTATATCTCTGGCTTTTCCACTACAGCCTGTCCTTTCACAAGTGAAGACCTTAGGTTATCCTTTGTATCTTCTCCTTCTCCAAGCACAGGCCCTGCTCCATCATTGGAGCCCAGTAAATATTTGTTTCATGGATGCATGCATGAATGAATGAATCATGTCTAACATTTTGCTAAGCATCAGAAAGATTAATTAGAATATGGAATTTCTCCAGGAGCTTAAAACCAGGATGGAAAGGAAAGACAAGCCAGAAGCAGATAGCAGTTCCAATGATAACCAGTCTAAGTGTGACTAAAGGAGAAGCCAAAGATACACTGACTTCATAAAGCTCTGTACACACTCCCCCAACCCCTGGCCTATATAGCACTGCTCTAGAATCAGATTGGCTGGCTCCATTAGCCCAGCTCTGCTACTTTTGAACTGATGTCTCTCCAAGACATCCATACTTAAAACCTAAAAGATGCACTTTTTTCCTCCTATGTAAGAATTCCAGGTAATGTCTTTCTCATTTCTCACTTGTCCCTTCTCATTAGTGTCTGATATTAATATTGCAATTGAAATTAGAGTTGCCAGCAAATCACATGGAACTCAGTGTATGTAATCCGTAAGGTAGATATAAATTGCAGTTACAATTGTGTGCGTGTGAATGCAGGTGTACAAATCTACATATACATGTAAACAATGCAATTTCTTATATAACATGTTCTTTGACATCTTCAGCATTTAATATAGGATTTGAATTTTATTCTGTCCAAACCAAAGGCTATTTTAATTTAAAATTCATGGGTTATTTTATAAGATTTCAGTACATGGGAACCATGTCTTTTGTTTCTTTTGTTTCCCTTAGAGCATGTGGCAGTTTTGGAAAAATACCAGGAAGTCACTCAGGCTCACACTTTAGGGACCTCTGGACCACTTGATGCCTCCTGACCTGCAATTCCACCTCCAAAACCTAGCCAGTCCTGCCATCTCAATCTTCAAATTGTGTCAAATAGAATCACTTCTTCTCTTCTCCACTGCTACATTCTGGGTCTAATCATCATCATCTCTTGCCTAGGCAATTTGCAACACCTCCTAATGGTAGCTCTTCCCTTTCTTGTTCCTTCTAAATCTATTCTTCACACAACATCCAGAAGTTCTTTTTAAAGCATAAGCCTTACAGTCTCCTCTATCACACTTAGAGAACATTACAAACTTGAACCCCTTCTAGTGGCATCCAAAGTCCATTGTTATTTTTTTTTGCCAACTTTTTCTCCATGCATTCTTCGTGCTATGTTCTCTGCTGTAGCCATGCTGGCCTTTTCTCATTCCAAAGATATTCGAGCTCATTTCTGTTGTACCTGTCATGTTTCTGCTATACTAATTCTGTGTAACACCACCTCACTACGCCAATTCTCAGTGGCTTAAAACAAAAACGTTTTTCTTGCTCATGGCTTTGTGTGTTGATTGGGGTATCTCTGATTTATGTCAGAGTCAGATGGGTCCATGTGTTTCTGGGAGCAGTAACCTCTCAGGGCATACTCTTCTTATGGCAGGTGACAGGAGCTTTGGAGGCAAGGCTAAACCACACAAGAATATTCAAGTCTTCTAGACATATGTGATTTTATTATATTCACTCCCATACCATTGGACTCAAAGCAAAACACACAGTTGGTGGGATGTAACTCTGCCTGGAGTGAGTCATGAACAGGAGCAGAGGGGAGAGTTGTGAATAAGTAATACTCTCTACCCCATTGGCCTCAGGGACTTTGCTGCTGCTATTTATTCTTCCTGGTCCTCTTTCTCCCATCTCTCTCTCTCTCTTTTGTTTTATCTAGGTTCTTGTTCAAATATTATCTTATCAGAAAGCCTTCCTTGACCTCCCTCTGAGATAGATTCCCAGAAACCCAGTAATTCTCTAGTATATATCCTGCTTTATTTTTCTTCCTGATGCTTACTTCCCCATGAAAGGGTATGGTGTATTTAGGTATCACTCTTGTCTTTGGTGTGCCTTTTAGAAGGCAGAAGCCTGTCTGTGTCTACCTCTGTATTTTCAGCATGTGGGACATTGCAGGACCCAAGCCAATACTTTTAATAAATATTGGTTGGATTAAGCAAATGAAGCAATACTATGATTGCTTTTCTTGGAAAGAAGATTAATTGAATTGATGAAATTACAATCAGAACGTGTCATGCCAGGAAGAGTACATAAATTTTTATGTTTAAAGCTCTGTGTATGTATACATTCACGTGTGCATATGTTTTCTACTTTTATTGGAAGGCCACTTTCATGCATTCTAAATTCACATCTAGACTTAGATGCCTTTTGCTTTAGATATGTTTAATCAGTAAGACATTTTAAACGTTGCAAGATCTAAAGATATATTAGAATTCTTTTCATCAAATTCAGCCTTTTCTTCTGATTTTCCCTATTTTTCTCAAGTGGGACATATTCTTCTTAGAACTCTAGAGTTACATTTGACATTTAATTTTCTCCTTTCTTCCTCATTTAATAATGGTTGGCCATGTAGACTCATCACCCACAACGTCTCTCATACACTGTTTCCTTTCTTTTCTATTTCTGTTTCTATCGCTTGAGTTTCAGACTTCTGTCTTTCTCTGAACAAGAAAATCTTAAATGGATTTGCTTATCCTCATCTGTTGTAGGCACTATGTGCCAGAACGCTTGTCCTAAAGTTCTGATTATATGACTCTCATATTTAAAACATTCAGTTTCTTCCAGTTGCAGGCTATACTAATAAAAAATCTATATAGAAAGTGTAAGTTTGTTGTTGCCTTAAAATATGAGTCATTTTTAATTTCCCAAATACAACTATAGACAACTATTTCCTTTGGATTAAAACAAAAATCAGTGATCAACTCGCTATAAAAGGCAAATAATTTTTTGTTGTTTGTCTGAAACTCAAATTTTATTGGCTGTATTTTCTCTCTCTCTTTTTTTTTTTTTTTTTTTTGAGATGGAGTCTTGCTCTTTCACCCAGGCTAGAGTGCAGTGGCATGATCTTGGCTCCCTGCAACCTCTGCCTCCCAGGTTCAAGCAATTCTCCTGCCTCAGCCTCCTGAGTAGCAGGGATTACAGATGCCCACCACCACGCCCAGCTAATTTTTTGTATTTTTAATAGAGATGGGGTTTCACCATATTGGTCAGGCTGGTCTTGAACCCCTGACCTCATGATCCACCCGCTTTGGCTTCCCAAAGTGTTAGTATTACAGGCATGAGCCACAGCTGTATTTTCATTTGTGAAATCTGGCAACTCTACTCTGAAGGCAAAAGCAGGAAATGCTTCAAAGTTCCTTCAAAAACAAAATAAAAAATAAAAAAAACTACACAAATGTATTATAAAATTCCAATCCCAAAGAATCCATGATTATTTGATTACTGAATTACTCATAATTAGTTTAATATTTATATTGAATTATATATATAGCATACTTTTATTCATGTACACCTGAGTAACACATGGAAGAAATGTTGAGGATTGCATTGTCAACATGGTTTTTTGCACTACACAACCAATTCAGATTTAGTAATGTCTGCAATTCCAAGTTGTCCCTAGGATGAAAGTAAAGATGTCCTTATGCCACCATACAGTGTCTTTTGTATTAAACCATTCCAGAACTTTATAAATGGAACATTCACATAAATTGTCCCCATGTTACAGATGCCAGGAAGTCAGAAGGGGAGCCCAGAAGTCTGGCTTAATCCATCTTTTGGAGGCTTCCGAACACATCACTTCATGGATTGTGCAAAGAGTACCTTTTCAAAGCATACAGTGAGTGTGCACTCTGAAGTGAATCAGCAATCACAACAGTAAATCTTACATTTGTATATTGCCAACAGACATTATCTCATTTGATCCTCATAAAATGCTTGTGAGGTAGTACTTCCCTCCTTTTTACAGAGGAGGGAATTGAATTAAAAATGAGAGTAATATAGTTAAAAGGTCACTTGAATAAAGGCCTGTATTATTTTGTTAGGGTTTGCAATTAAGTCATGTATACTAATTTCCTTGAAGCTGATGTAACCTTTCCCCCATATAATACTAGTGACACAACTTGAGTGCCTTGATGGAAGATGTCCAATTTTTTAATTTGTCAATGAGGAGTAACTGAGAAAACTGTATTGTCAAAGTGTTTAACACTGTGGTCATTTAAATGTAACTAATATTTTTCAGGTGCTCTAATAGTATTGCCTAGTTTTTGAACACTTCTGTGTGCTGGACACTGCTAGGTACTTTGTGATTACAGGTTTTCCTGGGAGACATTGAGAGTTAGGTTCCTGACCATCACAATAAACCAAATATGGTATAAAGCAAGTCATGCGAATTGTTTGGTTTCCTAATGCAAATTAAATGTGTGTTTACACTATAGTGTAGTCTATTAAGTGTGCAATAGCATTATGCCTAAGAAAACAATGTACATACCTTAATTTAAATATACTTTATTGCTAAAAAATGCTAATGATCGTATGAGCCTTCAGCAAGTTGTAATGCTTTTGCTGGTAGTGTTTTAGCCCAATGTTCATGGCTGCTGACTGATCAGGGTGGTAGTTGTTGAAGGCTAGGCTGGCTGTGGCAGTTTCTTAAAATTGCACAACGCTAAAGTTTGCTGCATCAACTGACTTTTTAAAATGTTTCTTTCTTAGCATGAGATGCTGTTTCCAAGCATTTTATCCATACTAGAACTTCTTTCAAAACCGGAGTGTCAATCTTTTCAAATTCTGACATTTCTTTATCAACTAAGCTTAGGTAATGTTCTAAGTTATTTGTTGTTATTTCAACAATGTTCACAGTGTCTTCACTAGGACTAAATTTCATGTCAAGAAATCACTTTCTTTGTTCATCCATAAGAAGCAATAGCAATTCCTCATCCACTCGAGCTTGATCACGGCATTGCAGCAATTCACTCACATCTTTAGGCTCCACTTCTTTTTTTTTTTTTTTGAGACAGAGTCTTGCTCTGTCACCCGGGCTGGAGTGCAGCCGCCGGATCTCAGCTCCCTGCAAGCTCCGCCTCCCAGGTTTTTGCCATTCTCCTGCCTCAGCCTCCCGTGTAGCTGGGACTACAGGCGCCCGCCACCTCGCCCGGCTAGTTTTTTTTTGTATTTTTAGTAGAGACGGGGTTTCACCGTGTTAGCCAGGATGGTCTCGATCTCCTGACCTCGTGATCCGCCCATCTCGGCCTCCCAAAGTGCTGGGATTACAGGCTTGAGCCACCGCGCCTGGCCTAGGCTCCACTTCTAATTCTAGTTCTCTTGCTATTTCCACCACATCGATAGTTACTTCCTCCACTTAAGTCTTGAACCCCTCCAAGTCATCCATGAGGGTTGAAATCAACTTCTTACCAACTTCTGTTAATATTAATATTTTGACCTCTTTTGAGGAATCAGAGATGTTCTGAATGGATCCCGAGTGGTGAATCCTTTCCAGAAGGTTTTCAATTTACTTCACCAATATCCATCAGAGGAATCATTATCTATGGCAGCTATAGCCTTACAAAATGTGTTTCTTAAATAACAAGACTTAAAAGTCAAAATTACTCCTGGATGCATGGGGTGCAGAATGAAAGCCATGTTTGCAGGCAAAAAAGCAACATGAATATTCTTGTACATCTCCATCAGAGCTTTTGGGTGACCAGGTGCATTGCCAATATGCAGTAATTTTAAATGACATTTTCTGAGTAGTAGGTCTCAACAGTATGCTTAAAATATTCAGTAAATTATGTTGTAAACAGATGAGCTGTCATCCAGGTTTTGTTGTTCCATTTATCAAGCACAGACACAATAGATTTAGCATAATTCTTAAGGGCCCTACAATTTTCAGAATGTTAAATGAGCATTGGCTTTAACTTTAAAGTCACGAATTGCATTATCCTCTAAGAGAGTCAGCCTATACTTTCAAGCTTCAAAGCCAGACATTGACTTGTTCTCTTTAATGGTAAAAATCCTGGATGACATCTTCTTCCAATAGAAGGTTGTTTTGTCTACACTGAAAATCTGTTGTTTGGCATGGTACAGGTACAAAAACAGACACATAGACCAATGGAACAGAATAGAGAGCCCAGAAGTAAAGCTGCACACATATAACCATCCGATCTTTGACAAAGCTGACAAAAACAAACAATAGAGAAAGAACTCCCTATTCCGCAAATGGTGCTGGGATAACTGGTTAGCCATGTGCAAAAGATTAAAACTGGACCCCTTCATTACACCATATACAAAAATCAACTCAAGATAGATTAAAGACTTAAGTGTAAAACCCAAAATTATAAAAACCCTGGAGTCTGAGGTGGGCAGATCATGAGGTCAGGAGATTGAGACCTCCTGGCTAACACAGTGAAACCCCATCTTTACTAAAAATACAAAAAATTAGCCGGGCATGGTGGCGGGTGCCTGTAGTTGCAGCTACTTCGGAGGCTAAGGCAGGAGAATGGCGTGAACCCAGGAGGCAGAGCTTGCAGTGAATCAAGATTGTGCCACTGCACTCCAGCCTGGATGACAGAGAAAGACTCCATCTCAAAACACAAACAAAAACAAAAACGAAAAAACAAAAACCCTGGAGAACAACCTAAGCAATACCATTTTGGACATAGGAACTGGCAAAGATTTCATGTCAAAGATGCCAAAAGCAATTCCAACAAGATAAATAATTGACAAATGAGATCTAATTAAACTTAAGAACTTCTGCACAGCAAAAGAAACTATCAACAGGGTAAACAGACAATCTGCAGAATGGAAGAAGATATTTGCAAACTATGCATCTGACAAAGGTAGTATAGGCAATACCATTCAGGACATAGGCAAGGGCAAAGATCTCATGATGAAAACACCAAAAGCAATTGCAACAAAAGCAAATATTGACAAATGGGATCTAATTAAACTAAAGAGCTTCTGCACAACAAAAGAAACTATCGTCAGAGTGAGCAGACAATCTATAGAATGGGAGAATATTTTTGCAATCTATCTTTCTAACAAGGGCTAATATCCAGAGTCTACAAGGAACTTAAGCAAATTTACAAGAAAAATCCAAACAACTCCATTAAAAAGTGGCAAAGGAGATGAACGGATACTTTTCAAAAGCAGACATACATGTGTCAAACAAGCATATGAAAAAAAGTTCAATATCACTGATCATTAGAGAAATGCAAATCAAAACCATAATGAGATACCATCTCACACCAGTCAGAATGGATATTACTGAAAAGTCAAAAAACAACAGATGCTGGCAAGATTGTGGAGAAATGGAATGCTTATACACTGTTGGTGGGAGTGTAAATTAGTTTAAAATTGTGCAAAGAAGTGTGGCAATTTCTCAAAGAGCTAAAAGCAGAACTACCATTTGACCCAGCAATCCCATTACTGGGTGTATATCCCAAGGAATATAAATCATTCTACCATATACATGCACACGTATGTTCACTGAAGCACTATTCACGATTGCAAAGACATGGAATCACCCTAAATATCCATCAGTGCCAGATTGGACAAAGAAGATGTGGTACATATACAACATGGAATACTATGCAGCCATAAAAAAGAGCAAGATCACGTCCTTTGAGGGAGCATGGATGGAACTGGAGGCCATTATCCTTAGCAAACTAGCACAGGAACAGAAAACCAAATACCACATGTTCTCACTTATAACTGGGAGCTAAATAATGAGAACACAGGGACACAAAGAGGGGAACAACAAACACTGGGGCCTACTTGAGGGTGGAGAGCGGGAGGAGGAAACGAATCAGAAAAAATAACAACTGGGTACTAGGCTTAGTGCTTCGGTGGCAAAATAATCTGCACAACAGCACCCATGATGGGAGTTTCCCTATATAACAAACCTGCATATGTGCCCCTGAACCTAAACAGAGAGTTAAAAAAACAAAAAGAAAAAAAAGGAAAATCTGTTATATAGTACAGTCATCTTCATCTGCTATTTTAGCTAGATTTTCTGGATAACTTGCAGCAGCTTCTACATGAGCACTTTCTGCTTTAGCTTGCACTGTTATGTCATGGAGATGGCTCCTTTTCTTAAACCTCATGAACGAATCTCTGCCAGCTTACCACTTTTCTTCTCCATCTTCCTCCCCTATCTCAGTCTTCACAGAATTGAGCAGAGTTATCCTTGCTCTGGATTAGGTTTTTGCCTAAGGAGATGTTGTGGCTGGTTTGATCTTCTATTCAGACCTCTAAAACTTTCTCCTTATCAGCAATAAGGCGTTTTTGCTTTCTTATCATTCATGTCTTCACTGAAGTAGCACTTTTTAAATTTTCTCAAAAACTTTTCCTTTGCATTAATAACTTGCCTGTGTGTTGCAAGAGGCATAGTTTTCAGCCTACTTTGACTTTTGATATGTCTTTCTCGCTAAGCTTAATCATTTCTAGTCACTGATTTATAGCAAAACATGTGACCCCTCCTTTCACTTGAACACTTAAAAGACACTCTAAAGTTATTAATTGACCTAATTTCAGTGTTATTGTGTGTCAAACAATAGGGGCTTCTGACAAGTTGGAGAGAGAGCTGGTTGGTGGAGCAGTCAGAACATATACAACATTTACTGATTAAGTTTGCTGTCTTATATAGGCTTGATTCATGGTACCCCAAAACAATTTTAATTGTAACATTGAAGATCACTGATTACATAGATCACCATAGCAGATATAGGAGACATAAAAAGTTAGAAATATTGTAAGAATTACCAAAATGTGACCCAGAGACACAAAGTGAGCACATGTTGTTGGAAAATTGTGCCAATAGACTTGCTAGACACAATGATGTCACCAACTTTTAATTTGTTTAAGAAACCCACATTATTTGTGAAGCACAATAAAGTGAAGTGCAAGAAAAGAATATATGCCTGTGTTATCAGAGTAAGTCTAAAAGACAGTTAATAATTTTTATCATTCTATTAAATACATAATACTCTAGTCATTATGGCTTGTTTCACCAGCTTTATATAAATAACTGGCCTAATCGCTTTTATTTCCAGCTTAATCACTGTAGCACCCAGGTGTAAAGAAGTTCTCTTTTGATTGTTCCAGAATTCTGAGGGCTTATTTGGTTTCAAGAAGGTCAGTTCAGCTCCCATAGGCCAAGCAGAAAGAGGAACTTACAGAGCCTTGTCAGTTCACAAGCAGTATTGTTGTTTTGTTTTCAACCCTATGGTGTCTACATTGTTGACTATTGGTTCTGAGTGGTCCCATGTGTAGGCACTTGCTCTGCAGCCACAATCTTGCTGAAGCTTGAGTGAATGGTTCTGAATGGATCCTGAGTGGTGAATCCTTTCCAGAAGGTTTTCAAACTTACCCCATGTACTGAATACTGTATTGAATACTGTAGGCAATTGGTAATACAAAAGTGTATTTCTAAACCTGTGGTCTTATCCCATGCTTATTTCACAGTTCATATTCACATGGTTGGCTGTGTTCTTTTTGTTATGATGCCATGTAAGGAATGCTAGGTAGTTGATTTGGAGATGTTTTCAGTCTCAGGCATACGTCGTGCTGGAATCAGCTTCTCCCATAAAATCTTAGGGTCTTACGTTGATCATGGACTTGCCCTTTCCTTCTCGTTTGGGTTATGTTCTAGCAGTAGACTTTGGTTAGGGCCACCTTGTGCTATCTGACAGCTTTTCCTAACTAAAAATCTCAAAGAGTAGAAGTTGTTCATTCACTCATGAAACAAATATCAATTTTGCATTTATTATGTTCTAAGCACTATTATTAGCAGATTGCAAAAGAGATTCTGTCTTCATCAACTTGTATTTTGAGGGAAGGTGGAAAATAAACTATTAAAAAATTGAATGCATAGAACATTAGGTTGTCATAAGTTCTATGGAGGATAATAAAGCAAGTGTCAGGGGAGGAGATGGGGGCAGCAATAGTTGCTATTTTAAACAGGGTAGTCAATGCAAGACTCATTGAGAAAGGGTTGTTCAATGAAAGGCTTGACGAGGTTGAGAGAGTCAGTAATGTAACTATCTAGGGGAAAACATTTCAGGAAGAGGGAACAGAGATTTTAAAAAAAACCTCTGAGGTGTGAATGTGCTTTTTGTATTGTGAGAAGAGCAAGGAGGCCAGGTGGCTGGAGCAGAGTGAAGGGGAGGAGTAGCATGAGCTGTGAGTGAAGAGGCAGTGGGGAGGTAGTAGGGAGCCAAATTGTGGGACTGTGTAAACGTGATAGGGATTTGGATTCTACTCAGAGTGAATTGGGAAGCTACTGAATGGTGCTGAGCACAGAAAGATACAGTCATACCTAAGTTTCAACAGAATTACATGGATTCTTGTGGAAAATAAACTGCAAGAGGATGTAGGAAAAAAAAAAAAAAAGAAAGAACAGACTTCTCATTAACCCTAGTAGACTGAATATCTGCATTTATCTTGTGTGTCCCCTGAAATTCCACTAAAATAATAGTATATAAATAAAACTATTATAAACCCATAAGGAGACAAAGAGGTGGGGAGAGAGAAACTACTTCAGCAGTCAAGATGCATAGTTAGATAGATTATATAGACACACACGTATATACAGAGTCTTGTGACTAACAGGTGCACGTTCTGAGACATGTCATTAGGCAATTTCTTCATTGTGCAAACACCCTCGCATGTACTTACACAAACCTAGATGGCATAACCTTCTACTCACCTAGGCTATATGGTATAGCCTATTGTTCATATGCTACAAACCTGTACAGCATGTTACTGTACTGTACACTGTAGGCAATCAGTAATACAATAGTAAGTGTATTTCTAAATATATCTGAACACAAAAAGCATACAGGAATGGATGAAATAAAAAATTTTCATCTCCATTATAATCTTATGAGACCACTGTTGTATATACAGCCCATTGTTGACTGAAACATCATGACTCCCATGGCTTTAATGGAAAGCACATACAAAGTACTACCAGCCACTCTTCTTAGCAGTAAACAAAACAGAATTTCTGCTAGTTTCCATTGACTTATATTTTGAAGGAAGGTGGAAAATAAATTTTTTAAAAAATGAATACAGATCAGATCCTGAAACTTAGTACAGATCTTGCAAGTTGGCATCTTTCAGGGGAGGATAAAGACCAGGAAACCTATTCACTCCAGAGAGCCCAAGAAGGGCTTAGGAGTTGGAGTAGCTGTTATTTCAGACGTTATGGCAAGGGATGGGATTGGAAGTAGGGGAATTGATTGAAACACTCTATATGGAACAAGTGGATCCTTGGATTCCTTCCTTTACCCTGAAAGGAAAGCATGAGTTTACTTTCTAGAGAAATTAAACCTGAGGACATTGGTCATGTCAGAAAGCAAGTGTGAAAACTGGAAATTAAATAAATGTCTACCTGCTGAGTGGTGAGTTCCACAATCCTCTTTTCCCAATTCTGCTTTCAAAAAGCTGCAGCCAGATGTACTCCTCCAGCCAGAAGTGTGAAAGGTTAGTTTCTGAAAGAAACTTCCATGCCTGAGAAGACTTGCAGATACTGCTGACATTTGAGAACCCTTGACCAACAAGCCCACCCACTGTCCGATTATCCTAGAGTTAGCTCAAATAGTCGTTAATAGTCCTGCCTGAGCATAGAGAGTCTCTACTTGGCTGTTATTGAGTGTTGTTGCTGTATGGAAAGGAACAAAGTAGACCAGTGCTGTCATGAATGGATTTATGAAGAAGTTTATCCTTGGTCTGGATGAAGGAGGATAGATGGCATCTTATTGGAATCTCCACAGTCAATAAGACGGCGTTTCAGGGAGAGGGAGCCATGGGAATGAAAGGGTGTGCAGTTAGGACTATGAGGAGAACAGAGAGCCTAGAGCTGTAAGGTGCATTCCATAGAAAAGGGAGGAGTGGGGGAAACTTTGGATTGGTTTGGATGGCCAAACAATAAAAGGCTCTATGGGGGCTGGGCATAGTGGCTCATGCGTGTAATCCCAGCACTTTGGGAGGCTGAGGGAGTGGGTTGTTTGAGTCTAGGAGTTCAAGATCAGTTTGGGCAACATGGTGAAATCCTGTCTTTACAAAATAAAAAAAAAATACAAAAATTACCTGGATGTGGTGGTGTGCCCCTACAGTCCCAGCTACCCAGGAGGCTGAGGTGGAAAGATCACTTGAGCCCAGGAGGTGGAAGTTGCAGTGAGTCGAGATCGCATTACTGCACTCCAGCCTTGGCAAGAGAGCAAGACTGTCTCAAAAAATAAAATAAAATAAAATAATAAAATAAAATAAAATATTAAAATGAAAAAAAAATAAATGAAAGGCTCTACGGCAACAGTCCCCAACCTTTTTGGCACCAGGGACCGGTTTCATAGAAGACAATTTTTCCACAGACCAGGAGTGGGGGTGGGGGTGAAGGGTGAGGATAATTTCAGGATGTTTCAAGTGTATTACATTTATTGTGCACTTTATTTCTATTATTGCTACATTGTAACATACAATGAGATAATTATACAACTCGCCATAATGTAGAATCAGTAGGAATCATGAGCTTGTTTTCCTGCAAGTAGATGGTCCCATCTGGGGGTGATGGGAGACAGTGACAGATCATCAGGCATTAGATTCTTATAATGAGTGCACAACCTAGATCCCTCACATACACTGTTCACAATAGGGTTCGCACTACTATGAGAATCTGATGCCACTGCTGATCTGACAGGAGGCAGAGCTCAGGCAGTAATAAGAGCAATGGGGAGTGACTATAAATGCAGATGAAGCTTTGCTCGCTTGCCTACCACTCAATTCCTGCTCTGTTGGCCTGGTTCCTAATAGGCCACAGACTGGTACTGGCCTTGGGGTTAGGGAACCCTGCTCTATGGGCTACAGAGGAAATGATGCTCAATGTAATATAGAGTTGAACAAACATTTTTTTGAGCAGCCAATGTGCTTGTGTAGATGTTGGGGGGAAATGAATCAGGCATGTTTAATGTCCTAAAAAGTTCAAACTCTAGTGAGGGAGAAAGATCCACAAGTAACTGAGGAAGTTTCAGTGCCATGTAAGCACTATAAGAGGGTCAAGGTACCATGGTCGGAATTCACACAGGGTGCCTCTCTGAGGCTGGCAGTTCAGAAAAGGTATCCTGAGGTTGGAGGTAGAGCTTATATGAAGCTTTGAAAGATGCTGTGATGAGAGGTTGAGAAGAAGGTATTCCTAGCAGAGGAAGCAACGTGAATAAAGGCAGGGAAACATGAAGAAGTTTACAGACCCTTTAGATGTGCAGTCTCACTGCTGAGTATTGGAAGGGGAGGGCCAGGAGTTGGAACTCCAGAGGATATGGCGGTCAAATCAAGGAGAGCCAGCTATCATATTCAGGGAAAAAATGGAAAGCCCTAGACGGGTTTTCGGAAAAAGAATGACATGGTCAGATGGAAGATTAGTCTACGCAGATCCTGGGGAATGGATTTCAGCAGAGATTGATCTGGGGAAATTGTAATTATCTAGATGAGAGCCTGAACAAGGCCAGAGGTAACACCAGCAGGACTCACTGATGGACTAAACATGAGGAGCAGTATTACAATAGTTTGGCAGGGACCTGGGTCCAAACTCTGGCTCTGCCATTTATGCTCTGTGTCTATGTAACCTTAGACAAGTAGCTTTACCCTCTCTCTATATGCCTCAGTGGCTCATCCCTTTCTTGTTCACTTACTTGATTTTTTTCAAGCTTCTGTTTGCCTTCCTTATACTGTTGGTACAAGTTTCCTTATTGTCCGATATTCACCCTCAATCCTGAGCATCCCTCATGTCTCTCCTTTCTTTAAACCCAGGCTCACTGACATACTATTTGAGCAACAGGAGTTTCCTACTAAGCCTTCCCTTTCTTTCTTCATATGGATTATTTGTAATTAAATGCTTAGAATTTTGTTTCTTAGAGTTTATTTTTTGATGTTACCCTTTGGAACATCTGGCTTCTCTAAACATCTTTGACTGTTGTATGCACTTGCACCCACTCTCCGAGAGATTCATAGAATTCTGGACACTCAGTGCCACATCCTGGACACCAGAAACTTGCACACTTTTTCTGCACCAACTGTGAGATGACCAGGGCAGGTTGACTTGGTGTTGGGTAGGAATGAAGCCTCTTAGAGTAGTAAGCAAGAAATGTAACTTCAGGGAATACCCAGAGTGAGCTCATAATAAGGCACAGTCATACATGTATGTGTGTGCTACAGCGTGTGTGCATACATATTCCCCCAGACATGTGCATGACCACATGTGTGAGTGTGGGTTTATGTAAAAGGATGTCTTGCCTGCTGTGGTGGTTAATACTGAGTGTCAACGTGATTAGATTGAAGGATGCAAAGTATTGATCCTGGGTGTCTCTGTGAGGGAATTGCCAAAGGAGATTAACATTTGAATCAGTGGGCTGGGAAAGGCAGACCACCCTTAATCTGGGTGGGCATAATCTAATCAGCTGTCAGCGTGGCTGGGGTAAAAGCAGGCCGAAGAACGTGAAAAGCCTAGACTGGCTTAGCGTCCCAGCCTACAACTTTCTCCCATGATGGATGCTTCCTGCCCTCAAACATCAGACTTCAAGTTCTTCAGCTTTGGGGCTTGGGCTGGCTTCCTTTCTCCTCAGCTTGCAGACAGCCTATTGTGGGACCATGTGATCATGTGAGTTTGATAGTCCTTAATAAACTCCCCTTAATACTCCCCTTAATATATCTATCTATCTATCTATCTATCTATCTATCTATCTATCTATCTATCTATCTATCTATCTATCTATCTATCTATCTATCTTGTTAGTTCTGTCCCTCTAGAGAACCCTGGCTAATACACCTGCTGATCCAGGATTTGGCTATTAGGTTAAATCTCTACATTCGCCCACATGCCCTCAAATGTTATCACGTGTCCATGATGTGAATGGTGCTCCCATAGTTGTGGCATACCTGAACATAACACCTGAACAGTGCACAATCTGAACATATGTACTGGAAGGAGAGTGGATTTTTAACATATCCGAGTAGGGAGTCCTAACAAAGTAGGCTTTGGGGTATATTAGGTCTGATACTTAGCGTATAACTACTAGTTCCTGAGAAATAAAAATTATTCTAATATCCATCTTTTCAGTGATGACAGATCATGTGACAGATTAGACCTAGCAGCCCATGAGAAGCACACGTGGACTCTTTTTCTCCACTTGGATATCTTTATAGTGTACATTTTCTCCATCGTGTTCAGACATTTTCAGAACTTGACAATCCCAGAGGCATTTACCGAGGTAGATGAGTAATAGCCTGCATTTCTTAATTTAAGGCACAGTGATCAGAAAAGGCCTATGACCCCTAACAAAAAGTGTGGTTAGTGACCTGGAATCATGAAGTTTTGTCCAGTTTCCTTGGCCGAGATAATTCAGTCTGAGATAATTCATTGCTTAGTGCATTTCCCTCTTAGCCACTCTATGACCACTCAGGGGCCACACCTCTCGGATGCAGTCAGCTGCCTTCTGCAAGAACTGTCAGTCTAGAACCATAACATAGCCAATGACATACTGCTGTCCCGTATGCTACGCGAATCAGCGTGACTTTAATTATTTCTCCTGGGATGAGTTCAAGGGCTCATAGATTCTCAGAAAGCTTGGACTAAGACTGTGACTTAGTTGCAGCCAGACAGGGCATGATAGATCCCTGGTAAAGCTTAGCAGCTGTGGCCTATCCGCACCAGAGCAGTGATGTACACAGATGTTGCTATGGTGACTTCCATAACTCAGAGGGTGTGAGAATCTGGGGATTCCCAGGGGGAATACTGTATTTCCTCACACCAAACTCTGTAACCTGGCATTCACAAGCCCTCAAATACAAGCTGTACCAATTAAGATCCCTAAAAATCTGGTCCCTTGCTATTTATATGTAAAAGCCACGTGAACTTTAATGGAGGAGCTTGTGTGTGTGTTATAAAAATGTGACGGGAATTTTCTAGTATTTGTACTAATATCTTACAAGGCAGAACATGACCCATGTACCCCATCTTATTTACTTTTCCTAGAATTATAAGTTTCCTTGATATATCATTAATCACTAGAAGTCTGAAGTTTTATTCTCTTTACACCCTGCTGTAACTGTCTTGCAACAATCTCAGCTTTAGTGTCTAAATTTTTAAAATAATACTTTAAGTTCTGGGATACTTATGCATAATGTGCAGATTTGTTACATAGGTATACACGTGCCATGGTGGTTGCTGCACCCATCAACCTGTCATCTACATTAGGTATTTCTCCTAAGGCTATCCCTACCCTAGCCCCCAAGCCCCCGACAGGCTCTGGTGTGTGATGTTCCCCTCCTTCTGTCCATGTGTTCTCATTGTTTAACTCCCACTTATGAGTGAAAACATGTGGTGTTTGGTTTTCTGTTACTGTGTTAGTTTGCTGAGAGTGATGGTTTCCAGCTTCATCCATGTCCCTGCAAAGGACATGAACTCATCCTAATTTAATTGGTATGTTTTACAAAAATTATTGAATACCTACTCTGTGTATGGAATTATACTTTATGGTTATACCTCCTTTATGAAAAAATGGTATGGAAAGAGAAGAATTAATTTCTATTGAAGATGTGATATCTAGTGTTTTCTTGTATAGTTTCATCATTGAAAATCTCTAAGTACCTTGAAAAATCAAAGGGTCTAATTTAGTAACACGGATATGCAGAAACAATGTATATCAATGTTTAAAGTCTTTAAAGAAAATTCTTTATCTGGTTGATAATAAATTGCCCCTCGAACCTAGACATTCAATTAATCAAGAAACTAATTCATTCATTCAACATGTATTTATTGAACACTCTGTCCTGGGTGCAGGTCCTGGGCATACATTGATGAATGAAACAATTAGAGTTACGGTTTTCATGAGCTTATGGTATAAAGGAAGAGAGAGAAAACATTGTGTAAACTAACGTGAAGGTATAATTGCAACTGGAAAAATGCACGCAGGAATTAAACAGGGCAAAGTGGTAAAGGATAGCTAGAAGGCTACTCAAATGTACGTGAAATATCAAATGCAATTACATGTATGACTAAAAATAGGGCATACACAGAGATTTATGTCTAGAATGGAGAAGAAGGGCACTTTTGTATCTGTACTTCAGTGATACATGCCTGGCTAAAGTCATAGTCATTTGTGTTCAGGGCCTGATGATTTAGTAGTTGAATGATATAGTACATAAGGAAGGGGAGATGTCTATCTGCAGTTTCTTCTGGGATGAAAATGAATTTTGTCTTGTCACCCTGGGAACAAGAGAGCTGACTGTGGAGGTGGGGGAGGGGGGTGTTGAAAATGAGTCTACCTATATCAAAGGTGCTGGGGAATGACAGACTTAAAGCATTTGCATAGGACCGATTCCTAGGAGAAAACCGGAGAAAAGGGAAGGAAAGCTGCATTTACTGTACACCTACCATGCACCAAGCATTTTATACGTCGTCTCACTTATGCATGGACATTGCTTCTATTTGGGAGATTAGGAAATTCAGGCACAAGAGATTAAGTAATTTGCTCAACATTTCATAGCCTGTGAGTGGAGTCCAGAATTCAACTCCTTGTCTGCCTGTCTTCATAACTTTCTAGTCCATGTTTTTTTTTCCCACTATCTTTATGCTTTCTAAGCCATAAACAAGCACAATCCCTGTGTACAGTTTACAAAGAAAAAGGGTGACAATATAATACGTTTATGTTTGTATCTTTCCCATAAAACATTTTATTTACTCCTGTGTATAACAGTAGGTACTATAACAATTTAACATACTATTATAAAATGTCTTCAGATAGATCTTAGAAAATATAATGTAGAGAAAGACCATATTCATGGATTGAACAATTTATACTGTAAATATGTCAATCTGACTAAAATTATTCTATAAATTCAATATAATTTCAGTAACAGTACTAGTAGGAGCTGTTTGGAAGAAAGCTGACTAGTTTTTTAAATTTATATGGGTGAGTAAAAGTCTATAAATAGCTAAGAAAAATCAAAGAGTAGAAATTCTCACTTCTAGTTATATTTTATACTTAAAGTGGCACTAGTGCAGGAATAGAGAGTCCAGGAACAGATTTATATTTATTTGAATATTTATTACATGTCAGAGAGCATCACATATCAGGAAAAATTAGTTCACTATATGGAGAGAAATAAAGTTGGATTCCTTACACAATACTGAAAAAATGGATTTAAGATTTAATTACAAAAGATAAAACTGCAAAACTTTTGTTGATCTAATGACCGGTTAAGCATTCTTACATCAGACCTCACAAGTTCAAACACTAAAGATGAAAGAAAAAAGAGAGAAAAAAAGAAGTTTACTACATAAAGTCAAATTAAATATTTTTTTTTGTGTGTGTAATAAGGGACCTCCATAGACAGTTTATATTTGGAAGGGAATATTTTCAATACTAACAGGTGATTCATATTTAGTATATATAATACACTTATACAAATCAACATGAGGGAAAGACATTCAAAACAAAAATGGCAGAAGACATGAAGAGGCAATTCATGAAGTAGAAAACCAAATGACTGATAAATACTTAAGTGCTCCCTCCACCCCAAAAAGCTTCACCTATTAATCAAGAAAATATTAATTAAATGAGAAAGAGATATCACTTGCCACACACCATTTTGTCAAGAATTGGAAAGTTAGCTAATACTAAGTGCTAGCAAAGGTATGTAGGATATGCAGCCCTCATGCATAGTGCTGGGAGTGACAACTGGTACATTCACTCTGGAGACCAATGTAGTACAACTCTATGAAAATACTCTCTAAGCAAGCAATCCCACATCTGAGTGTATATTTCAAAAAGAAACCTTCACATCAGACAGATCTATAATTCCCCTCGTAGGTAAGTAAACAGCAAAAATGTGTACGTAGGTTCACCAAAAGCTTTGTTCAAGAATGTTTATGTAGACACTATAAATAACAGCTGAAGATAATATATATTTCCAATTATAGTATGTAAATAAATAATGATATATATTTATATAATAGAATATGATAAAGCTGTAAGAATAAATAAACTACAAGTACAGACAATAGTAAGGAGGAATCTCACAAATATCACGTGAGAGAAAGAAGCCAGACCCAAGAGAGTATACACTATATGATTCAGTGATAAAAAGGTCCAACACTAGGTAAACTGAATCAATGGTGTTAAAGATCAGGATAGTGGTTACTCTTGCTTGAGAAAGAGGTGTCTGGAAGGAGGTACAGAGGACCTCTTGGAGGAGCTGGTGGTGCTCCTTCCACGGATGCTGATATGCCTGTACTCATTTTGGAGACTTCACTGGGCTGTACATCTATGATTTGCATGCTTTTCAGTATGTATGTCACACGTGAATAAAATTTATGTTAAAAATACTTACATATATAAAATATCATTACATAATCTTCAAGTATACATTTCAGTCTAAGTAACCATTGCCTAGTTAGAGAATTAGAAAATAGTGATAATTTCCAGTGATGTCAAGTAGCAGATTACATACAAAATACAGCAAAGTTGATGTCTTGCCAGTAGTTAGAAGAAGGCAGGTAGGTGTGGGGGAAATGTGAGTAGGAATAAATTAATTGAGTGGGAAACATGAGGAGGATACACTAAAGGAAGGCCTGCATGGGCCAGCATCGATTGTGCTTCATGAGCAGAGAGAAATGATTGATCCAATTGTGTGTACCTGAGTCTGAAGGAAGAAAACTGTATTTATCAAAACACTATGAACACCAAGCTCTGAAATACAACATAAAACAAGGAAGACACAGCCTCTGCCCTCAGAGACTTAATAGTCTTGTAGAGAGACAGACATTTTACAAATAAGAGCCCAAATAATAATGAATTAACATTCTGATAAATGAGATAGCAAAAAGATACAGGTTGCAGTGGAGTAAGAGGGAGGGAGAGAAAATGTCGAACTCTGCCTGCTTCTTCAGTAGACCTGGAATAGATAGATCTACAGAACAGAAGAGTAAGGTAGGTAATCTGGGAAATGGCCAGAAATGTAAAAATGAGCTTAGGAGTGTTATTTGTACAGCAGAAGAGGCCGAATAATTCTAACTACAGGCTATTAAAACTTGAGCCATCTCTTGCCAAATGGGATTTCTATGTATTTTGTTTTAGACAACAGTTAGATATCTGCCTATGAATTTTGCCAATATGGCAAAATGATTTGATTTTAATTTGAGGTTGGGAGTGAGCAAGGAGGGTGTGACAGTAGAGATACTATCTCATTTAAATGGAGATCGTCTCTCGCTTGTCTATATTTGATAAATATAGACTCACAGTGAACTTTTTTTTTTTTTTTTGGGACGGACTCTCGCTCAGTCGCCCAGGCTGGAGTGCAGTGGCACGATCTCGGCTCACTGCAAGCTCTGCCTCCCGGGTTCACATCATTCTCCTGCCTCAGCCTCCCAAGTAGCTGGGACTACAGGCGCCCGCCGCCATGCCCGGCTAATTTTTTGCATTTTTAGTAGAGATGGGGTTTCACTGTGTTAGCCAGGATGGTCTCTATCTCCTGACCTCGTGATCCGCCTGCCTCGGCCTCCCAAAGTGCTGGGATTACAGGCGTGAGCCACTGCGCCCGGCCCACAGTGAACTTTTAAAAAATTCTTGGCCGGGTGCGGTGGCTCATGCCTGTAATCCCAGCACTTTGGGAGGCCAAGGCAGAGCAGATCACAAGATCAAGAGATCGAGGCCATCCTGGCCAACATGGTGAAACCCCATCTCTACTAAAAATACAAAAATTAACTGGGCGTGGTGGTGTAGGCATGTAGTCCCAGCTACTTGGGAGGCTGAGGCAGGAGAATCGCTTGAACTCAGGAGGTGAAGGTTACAAATGAGCCAAGATCATGCCACGGCACTCCAGCCTGGGCAACAGAGCTAGACTCCATCTCAAAAACAAAAAACAAAAAAACACTACAAACAAACAACAACAACAACAATAACAAAAAACAATTCATAAGGAGACTGATTTAAAGTAATAATAACTGATTTATAATTTAAATATTTTCCTATCTCTTCACTGTATACTTTATGGAAATTTTCTATAAAATATACGTGACCCATGGTCATAATCTCAAAGTAGAGGCAAACACTAAAATGTGTAAGATACCCATATTCCATTTAGGAGCACAGAATTTTATCTTAACCTCTGTGAATCTTTTTCAATTGCAGCAACATTAATGGACTGAAAATCCAAAGTCATTAAAAACGTCTGGTATAATGCAAGGTGTGATATGTGTGAGTGGTACTTAACAGACTGTTTCTGTCGAGATTTCACGGGCTGTTAAGCTGTGATATGCTAAACAGCATCCAAAACGAGTACTTAGCTATTCATGCTTAGAAACAATTTTCATTTGGTTATGCAGGGGTGATGGATCTATTGTGTGCCAATGCTTCTTAAGGAGAGTGAGTAGGCAGAATGAACCTCAGTTCTTCTCTAGCTCCATGATTCTGTGATTTTAGGTAAATGAGTTAACCTCACTGTGAATGGGATTCGTCAGACATATAATCAGGAAGTGACCCAGTAGCCATGCTGCTGGGATGGTCTATTTGCTCATTTCAATGAGCAGTCTCTTTCCCTAGTGATGTTATTCTTTGAATTGGCTTTCTTGGTTACTTGTTTTCTAGTATTAGGGCACCTACTAAACAAAGAGAGCCATCTGAATGCTGCTCGATGCACATGAGTCCAGGACTAAACGGAATTACTTGGAGATACTTCCCCTTGGATGCAGCAGATCCTGAGGAAGAGCTCCTACTCCTTGCCGAATACACCTTCTGAGACAGCTAAGGGCTGTCCCACTTGGGTCTCCTTTCATGAAATATTTTGCTTCCAACTCCAGAGAGGGCAGTTATCTGACAGCCTCCAGTTGCAGCACACTGAGGATCCGCCAAATCTTTTCAGCTGAGGCCAAGCTTTTTCTGGACAATACTGAAAGCATTGGCAGAATGGAGTCCATAGGGCCAGGTTGCTTCTGCCCAGTGGTTCTGAGTGACTCACTGGGTTGGCAGAGCCTTGTCAGATCTGCATCACGGCCTAAGGCTGCCCCAGTCCAATCCTGCTTTCTCGTCCCTTTCTTTTCGCAGAGGACTGGTAAGCATAGGGGCTGAAAGGTTTTTTCTGCCATTCCTGCTTCTTTGCGCTATGTTTCAAGGGTATTCTTTCCCTCCACCAGCTTCCCAATGAACCTCTTGAGTTTCTAAATCTGTCTCGGTGTCTGCTACCTGCAGAACCCAAACTGATATTCCTTTCTAGTGACTAAACAGTATGCCTGCTGGATTTCATGTCCCTCTATCCTGCCTAATACAAGCAATGGTTACTTTTTCACTAATTACAGTATTAACCTTGCTCTAGTCTTACCTCTCTATAGATAAAGGTTTATTAAGAAAGCCAATCATAGATTTATACCCACTTTCTGAAAACACCCAATTCAGATCAAATCCCCACTTTCTTAAGCCTTTCTCCAAAGTCTCCTAACCCAAAGCCTGAATCCTATAAGTTCTTTCTAACACTCTTACTGAGATGCCCCACTGTTCCCCATGGCATACATTCCTCCCGACCATGGAGATAAGAAATCCAATTTGTTCAGCTACAAGTGTGTTCTTTGTGGTCTTTGCCTAGAGGACATTGAAAACAGTATAATTTATCTAAGAAATTACTATGTCTCCTGTATCCATTCATTTGTTCATTTATTCATTTATTCATCCCACAAACATTTTCTGAGCACCTCCTTTGTGCTGGAGACTGCTAGACACTAGTGATTTGAGGTGGACTGGATACTGCTGGCTAGAAAAGTCTGGCTGAGATAAGAGCTGCCATGTATTACATACTGATTATATGTCTGCTACTGCTCTCAATGCTTTACATAGATTACCTATGTAAGGGTGCCGTACCTTAGCCTCCAAGGTGAGAATTGTTATTTTATTTCTACAGATGAGAAAATTCAGGCTCAGAGAAGATAAATCATCACAGCTGGAGAGTGGCAGAAACAGGAATTGCAGAGCTTCAAAGTCCTCCATGAGTTCTTTCAAGGAAGTTGAACTCCCTGAAATCAGGCTGTGCACAAAACTGCCTCATTTTACTCCAAGTAAGGTTGGCCATATGTAGAAAGAAACAAAAACAATAGCTGAAATTTATCATTTAAAAACTAACTTTTTTTTCTTTTGAAATGGAGTCTCACTCTGTAGCCCAGGGTAGAGTGCAGTGGTGCAATCTCGGCTCACTGCAGCCTTCTGGGTTCAAGAGATTCTCCTGTCTGTCTCCAGAATAGCTGGGACTCCAGGCATGGGTCACCATGCCTGCCTAATTTTTGTGTTTTTAGTAGAGACGGAATTTGACCATGTTAGCCAGGCTGGTCTCGAACTCCTGACCTCAGGTGATCTATCCACATCAGCCTCCCTATGTGCTGGGATTACAAACTTGAGCCACCATACCCAGCCAAAAAACTCAGCTTTTTTTTTTTTTGAGGAGGGATTTGCATATATTCAGTACTATGAAATCCATGGAAACATATCCTGTTTCTGTGTAACTAATGATAACGACTTCATTATCATTAGTCAGTATACCAACATAAAGTTTGTCATTATATTAATATTTTAGCATATTAGTATATAATCAGTCATTATATTAGTCAGTCCAAGCTGCCATAACAAAATACAATAGATTGGGTGGCTTTAACAACAGAAATTTATTTTCTTACAGTTCTGGAGGCAGGAAAGTCTAAGATCAAGCTCCAGCAGAATTCAGCTTCTGGTGAAGGTGCTCTTCTTAATCTATAGGCAGTTGCCTTCTTGCTATGTGCTCATATGGCCTTTTCTTGGTGCATGTGGAGAGAGAGGGAGAGAGAGAGAATACACAAGCAAGCTCACTGATGATTCTTCTTATGAGGGCACTAATGCCACCATGGAGGACTCACCGTCACGGCCTCGTCTGACCCTAATTCTGTTGCAAAGGCCCTATCTCCAACTATCATCACACTGGGGCACAGGGCTTCAACATGTGAATTTTGGGTGTGACACACATTTCGTCTGCAACACATAGTCTCATCTCTGACGAAGCACCTGAGATTTTAGAGTTACACATGGCACCCAGAGTTCACGGGGGTGTTGGGAAAAAGCCTGCAGAACAGAATGCCCTTCAAACTTTCTTGTTTCTTCTTTCTAAATCCAAAGCAACTGCACAGCGCCATCGATTCTGAAATTGTGCTGTATTTTGTGTAGGCCTTCCATGAATATTTCATACGCAGTCCCATTGCCATGGGTGGTGAGGAGACCGCTGGAGAGAAGGTGGTGGCATGACTGTCTAATTCAGTTCCAGCTTTATTCATGGAATTGGGCAGGTTCTAGCAGCTAAATAGAAGGGAGAAGGTGAAGAAAATGCAGAGCGCTGGGCCTCTCAAATAGCTCCTGCAAATTATATGATATTCTAGCCAAACCACACTCCTTTTAAACTCTGTAACTCCTAGTTACAAAATTCTCAAGTTAAACATGTTAAATTTTCTTTTTCTTTAATTTCAAAAATTAAAATTAAATATACCTACAATGATATTTGTATAATAACATATATAAAACATAAAGAATAAGAATAAAATGAATATCCATAGACCCTGTTTGAAAAATGAAGTATCAACATCATTTTTGACACTTCCTATGTGCCCTTTCTGATCCAATCCCTCCTTTGTTCTGTCCCCAAAAGTAATCACTGCCCAGAATTTTGTGTTTTTAAAAATCCCCTTGTTTTTCTTCATAGGTTTTACTGCATAAGTATGTATACTAAATCATATACTTTTAGTTTTACATGTTTTTGAAGTATATAAAAATAGGAAACAAATTTTTTTAGCTGTTTACTATGATTCCATGTCCCATTTCAAAGTGTTACCACAAACATAATTTTTAGAAAACTTCAAAGACATCTCATTTCAGAAAATGTTCTTTTCTTCTGCTTCTATTAAGTGTAAATTTGAAGAAAAAAAAAGCAATGGCAATGCTGAATGTTTTTCGTTGTAACTATGGACTCATCAAGTCCGTGGGGTGTGTGTGTTGCAGGGGGCGGAGGGATGATGAAGCTGGAGAGGGAGAGGGAAGGAGATAGGGAGGGAGCACACCTCTTCCTTGACTCTGTGCCTGTGAGATGATACAGGACCAATAAATCAGAGTGTTCCATCCCCCAGCCACAGAGGTAGGTTCAAGGGTAATCATATGACCCAAGTCAGGTCAGTAAGCATCAAACCATGGCCTTTTGCCAGAACTATTAGAGAGGCACATCGTTTCCACTGAAAATATAATTATGCTTTATTTTTTAGACTTTTGAAACCATGTCTCAAATAATTAAAGAAATCTATGACTAACAGAAATTCTTGAGTTTGCAGGATGGCAAATAAGAGAAGAAACAACTCTCTGTAACACTGAAACTCCCTCCACTTGTGAAATAAAAGAACCTGCTGAAATTGAACCAAGATGGCCACTGGGAGTTTGGGCAGAAGGAGCTTGTTGATGTCACAGCCTGAATTTCCACCGCATGTTTTACACTAACTCCCCTCACATTTGCACATGAAACCCGGGAAGTAACATGAAGAAATAACTGCGCACACTCAAGGACTTTCCGTACTCCTCCTTTGTTTCCACTAATTACCCACTAATCTCAGAATCCACCCCCTAACCTTTTCCAATAAAAATACTGCCTTAAAACCAGCAGAGGGAGACAGATTTGAGCTTGACTCCTGTCAACTTGAGAGTTGCCTTTCTTTCTTTTCTTTTAAGCCATACTTTTTTTTTTTTAAAACCATTTATTATAGGAATAAAACAAAGATGTGTGAGACCTATATGAAGAAGACTGTAAAAATTTGCCGAAATTCTTTTTTTTTCTTTTTTTAAATTATACTTTAAGTTCTGGGATATATGTGCAGAATGTGCAGGTGTGTTACATAGGTATACACGTGCCATGGTGGTTTGCTGCACCCATCAACCTGTCATCTACATTAGGTATTTCTCCTAATGCTATCCCTCCCCTACCCCGCTACACCCCGCCAGCCCCGGTGTGTGATGTTCCCCTCCCTGGGTCCATGTGTCCTCACTGTTCAACTCCGACTTATGAGTGAGAACATGAGGTGTTTGGTTTTCTGTTCCTGTGTCAGTTTGCTGAGAGAGATGGTTTCCAGCTTCATTCATGTTCCTGCAAAGGACTTGAACTTATCCTATTTTATAGCTGCTTAGTATTCCATGATGTATATGTGCCACACTTTCTTTATCCAGTCTATCATTGATGGGCATTTGGATTGGTTCCAAGTCTTTGATATTGTGAATAGTGCTGCAATAAATGTAAGTGAGCATGTGTTTTTATAGTAGAATGATTTATAATCTTTTGGGTATATACCCAGTAATGGGATTGCTGGGTCAAATGGTATTTCTAGTTCTAGATTCTTGAGGAATTGACACACTGTCTTCCACAATGGTTGAACTAATTTACACTCCCACCAACAATGTAAAAGCGTTACTATTTCTCCACATCCTCTTCAGCATATTCTGGATATTAGCCCTTTGTCAGATGGGTAGATTGCAAAGATTTTCTCCTATTCTATAGGTTGTCTGTCCACTCTG
>NW_012120710.1:6119505-6121782 GCF_000951035.1 Colobus angolensis palliatus | reverse complement strand
ATTACGTTTATTGATTTGCATATGTTGAAGCAGCCTTGCCTCCCAGGGATGAAGCCAACTTGATCGTGGTGGATAAGCTTTTTGATGTGCTGCTGGATTCGGTTTGCCAGTATTTTATTGAGGATTTTCGCATCAATGTTCATCAGGGAAATTGCCCTGAAATTTTCTTTTTTTGTTGTTGTATCTCTGCCAGATTTCGGTATCAGGATGATGCTGGCCTCATAAAATGACTTAGGGAGGAGTCCCTCTGTTTCTATTGTTTGGAATAGTTTCAGAAGGAATGATACCAGTTCTTCTTTGTACCTCTGGTAGAATTTGGCTGTGAATCTGTCTGGTCCTGGGCTTTTGTTCATTGGTGGACTATTAATTACTGCCTCAATTTCAGAACTTGTTATTGGTCTATTCAGGGATTCGACTTCTTCCTGGTTTAGTCTTGGGAGAGTGTATGTGTCCAGGAATTTATCCATTTCTTCTAGATTTCCTAGTTTATTTGCGTAGGGGTGTTTATCGTATTCTCTGATGGTACTTTGTGTTTCTGTGGGATCAGTGGTCATATCCCCTTTATCATTGTTTATTGTGTATATTTGATTCTTCTTTCTTTTATTCTTTTTTAGTCTGGCTAGTGGTCTATCTACTTTGTTAATCTTTTCAAAAAAACAGCTCCTGGCTTCATTGATTTTTTGAAGGGTTTTTTGTGTCTCTATCTCCTTAAGTTCTGCTCTAATCTTAGTTATTCCTTGCCTTCTGCTAGTTTTTGAATGTGTTTGCTCTTGCTTCTCTAGTTCTTTTAATTGTGATATTAGGGTGTCAATTTTAGATCTTTCCCACTTTCTCCTGTGGGTATTTAGTGCTATAAATTTCCCTCTAAACACTGCTTTAAATGTGTCCCAGAGATTCTGGTGCATTGTATCTTTGTCCTCATTGGTTTCAAAGAATGTATTTATTTCTGCCTTAATTTCCTTATGTAGCCAGTAGTCATTCAGGAGCAGGTTGTTCAGTTTCCGTGTAGTTGTGCGGTTTTGAGTGGGTTTCTTGATCCTGAGTTCTAATTTGATTGCACTGTGGTCTGAGAGACTGTTTGTTATCATTTCCATTCTTTTGCATTTGCTGAGGAGTGTTTTACTTCCAGTTTTGTGGTCAATTTTAAAATAAGTGTGATGTGGTGCTGAGAAGAATGTATATTCTGTTGATTTGGGTGGAGAGTTTTGTAGATGTCTATTAGGTCCACTTGGTCCAGAGCTGAGTTCAAGTCCTGGATATCCTTGTTCATTTTCTGTCTGGTTGTCCTCTCTAATATTGACAATGGTGTGTTAAAGTCTCCCACTAATATTGTGTGGGCATCTAAATCTCTTTGTAGGTCTCTAAGAACTTGCTTTATGAATCTGGGTGCTCCTGTATTGGGTGCATATATCATATATATTTATGATAGCTAGCTCTTCATGTTGCATTGATCCCTTTACCATTATGTAATGGCCTTTCTTTGTCTTTTTTGATCTTTGTTGGTTTAAAGTCGCTTTTATCAGAGGCTAGCATTGCAACCACTGTTTTTTTGTTTGCTTTCCATTTGCTTGGTAAATAATCCTCTATCTTTTTATTTTTAGCCTAATTGTGTCTTTGCATGTGAGATGGGTCTCTTTAATACAGCACACCAATGAGTCTTGACTCTATTTAATTTGCCAGTCTGTGTCTTTTAATTGGGGCATTTAGCCCATTTACATTTAAGGTTAATATTGTTATATGTGGATTTGATCCTGTCTTTATGATGCTAGTTGGTTATTTTGCCTGTTAGTTGATTTAGTTTCTTCATAAGACCAGTTGTTGATGGTCTTTACAATTTGGTATGTTTTTGGGAAAACATACCAAAAGGTACTGGTTTTTCCTTTCCATGTTTAGTACTTCCTTCAGGAGCTCTTGTAAGGCAGGCCCGGTGTTGACAAAAATCTCTCAGTATTTGCTTGTCGGTAAAGGATTTTATTTCTCCTTCACTTATGAAGCTTGGTTTGTCTGGATATGAAATTCTGGTTTGAAATTTATTTTCTTTAAGAATGTTGATTATTGGCCCCCACTCTCTTCTGGCTTATAGGGTTTCTGCAGAGAGATCCGCTGTTGGTCTGATGGGGTTCCCTTTGTGGGTAACCCGACCTTTCTCTCTGGCTGCCCTTAACATTTTTTTCTTCATTTCAACCTTGGTGAATCTGACGATTGTGTGTCTTGGGGTTGTTCTTCTCGAGGAGTATCTTTGTGGTGTTCTTTGTTTTTCCTGAATTTGAATGTTGG
>NW_012120710.1:6101280-6117625 GCF_000951035.1 Colobus angolensis palliatus | reverse complement strand
GGCTTGGGTCTTCAGAACATCAGTAGGCACTAAAGGCATTTAAAGATGAAAGGTAATCCCTACACTTTCTTCTTCACAGCTATAGTCCCAGAATCAGCACTCTGCTTCATAAACAGAAATAGGGAGAAATGAGATAAAATAATGTGAGAAAAAAAGTTCAGGGGAACAACAGAAATAAGAGGAAAGATACAAAGCAGGGGGTTGCAGAAGTATCCTTATGTTGTCATCCTAGTGGTGTGACTATAGTGTGGGGACAGTTAGAACCCCAATGAACACTATTCCTGGACCAGAGAAAATGTAACAGGATAACTATGCCACATACTATGTTGTATGTTTAGAATTCCTGCTTAGGAAAGGAGAAATAGGAGTGCATGGAGAACTTTCCTACTGTGGTCTGAGAATCAAACACCTGCATTAGCTTCACCTGGGTACTTGTCACCATTATTCTTTGGCCCCACCTGAGACCTACTGATACAGAAGCTCTGAGATCAGTCTTGGCCTATGCATCCTAAACAAATTCCCCAGGAGGTTCATATGCACAATGAAGTTTGAGAATGACTTGCTTAGAGGATAACTAAGAACACAGTTATTATTTTACCTGCCTCCTAATATCTTTTCTTGTGTTTATCTCTTTGTGCTTTGATTGATGATAAATCAAGTAGCACTAAAGGATTCCATGGTAAACTCAGAAAATCTCTGAGAAACAGAAGTTTACTTTCCCACTGTGTTTTCATGGAAGGAGCCAGCTTGCCATATGGAGGTCTGTTTGAATATCCTCATTGACATGATCTAATCTAATTTTGAGTTTGAAGAATTATAAGTTACAGGCATTTATTACACTCAGGAGCATGGAAGAGCAATGACTATAAGTAAGATATGATAAAGTATTTAGTAAAAATGCCAATATAAGCTCTGAATCTGTGATGTTTGGATAAGGTAACTACGGTCACTCTTATCTGTTCATTAAGGCCAAACTCAGCTGAGCTATTCATTAAAGCTGGATCCAGCTATGTAATGGTTGCATAACAGGATATTGAAATAGAAGCATCAGATAACTAAGTGACTTGTGAAAGAGAACAGTGATTGAATTTGAAAAATGTAGGTGGCCGAGAACTAGTTGACATATGGCCAGATAAAAGAGGATTTGAGGGACGAAAGCACTTTTTGGAGAGAACTGTTTATGTGTTGTGAGCCCTACCTTCCTCCAAAGAAGAAGGATGGATAGTGCTTTCCCTTTCGTTTCAATGCAAGGGAGGTATTGCAATGGACTGAATGTTTATGTTCACCCGAATTCATATGTTAAAGTTCTAGCCCCCAAGGTGATAGTATTGGGAAATGGGGCCTTTGGGAGGTGATTAAGGTCACCCTTATGATAGGATCAGTGCCCTTATAAAAGAGACCCAAGAGAGACCTCTTGCCCTTCTGCCATGTGAAGTTAGAGTGAGATGTCCCTCTGTGCAGAAGCAGGCTCTCACCAGACATTGAATCTTTCAGCACTTTGATCTTAGACTTCCCAGCCTCCAGAATAGTGAGAAATAAATTTCTTTTTTATAAGTCACCCAGTCTGTGGTATTTTGCTATAGCAGCCTGGATAGATGAACATATGTGCTCTAAAGAGATCACTGAGAGTCTATCAAGATTACTATGAGTCACTGGTAGTTTCAGTGGTTCACAGTTACTATTTAGGGACTTTGCCTGAAAATACAGTGAGCAAAATTCTAGCTGCTGATGGATGAGCTGATGGATCAGTGTTCTAGAATTGGCCTGCTACAACAGGGTTGCTCTGAAACATGCCCATGTGTTTCCTTTGCTTCAGATGTGTACCACATGCAGAAAAATTGCAGGACTAGAGTTGTCTTAGGTCCAGAAGACCCCCCGCTGACTAAACAGGCCTCAGAGTTTTTGAAAAAAATGCAGAAGATATGGTCAAATTCCTAGGATCTAAGTGACTAAGTGGACTAGAGATGTAACCTCTAATATCAGTAAAACTTCAGGGAGACCATCCTGGTAATGGAAGTTTTCTGAACAATCAGTGAATGTGCCCAACAAAGGAAAAGCCAGCTCTGATCTTCCAGGCTCTGAATGCTCTAGGCCAGCTTATCATCAGGCCAGTCAGGTGAGAACTTTGATGTCTTCCTTCTGTTTTCTCCCTCTCACTCCCCACACCTGTATTTGCAAAGCTAGAGGCATCAGTATGAGCAGCTGGCTGTTGAGGGAGAAAATGAGAGAGGAAGGGAGGAGCTAACCACACTCTCCCTCCCCAGCTTCAGCCCTGCTTCTGGCAGCAAGATCTGGCTACAGGTGAAGGGAGAAGCCGCACCTTTGAATGAGGATCAGACATCCTGGATTTGAACCAGAACTTTGCTTTGTAACTTTAAGTAATCATCAGATTTCAAATCTGCCCTGAATGTCTTCCCAGAAGTCCTTCCTGCTTGTGGTTAGGCAAACTCCTCCCTTGTGATGTCCTCTGTAATCCTGATCACAGATACATGTCTACTTGCTGCCCTCTGCCTCTTTTCTACCTTATTTATACCTTTCTTTATGGGCAAAGTGTACCGTTTTAGTATTATGTCTTTACATGACTCTCTACTCCCCTTCAACTGTGAATGTTTTAGGCAGGCTTCGTGTGTGGCACACAGTGAGTAGTTTGTGTGCCACAGAAGTGATTGCCAACAAGTCAAGAGCAGAGGTTGCCGGATAGATCTATCAATCTAGGGTAGAGTTAAGGAATGGGGTCCTGGGTCACTCAGTCTAATTTAAATGCCCAGGATATGAGTAAGATTGTCTGGGTTCAAATCAGGGCTTGAGTTAATACATAAAACAGAATGCCTGACTACTATGTAGTAAAAATTCAAAAAATTTTAGTGACTCTAATCATTCTTGTTATTATTACTACCATTCTGTTTGTCAAATCTTGTGAAAACCTTTGATTTACTTTTCTGTTCTTTAATTACACTGCCTTTCTGAGAGCAGAGGCTAGTCTTATTTAATACAAGATGCTCAGAGCCCTCAATACACTGGCACATAGTGGGTGCCTTCCTCTGACTGTTGAGCAATTTAATTGAATGTATCCAGGTGTGAAGGCAGTACCATGGGATGAGAGGTCAGAGGCCTCTTTTGGACTGGTTGCTTCAGATGTGTATTTTGCTGGAAGAGTTTGGGCAGAGGAAGCAGATCTCTGCCGGGTGTGTTATAACACGTCTGGCAAGATAAACTGAGGGTACAACTGGACCACATTTGGGAGACATTTTTCAGCAGTAGTACTATGGACTTTTATTATTCCTTGTCTTTTGGCATATAATTTGAAGTTAACTGACCTTCACACACAAAATCCTAGTAAAGAATTCAACTCATTTTTGAACAGAAGGTGATAAAAGTAATACTGTGCATCAGGAAAGTAAGATAATTAATGAAGTAATTAACCTTAGTCAGCATGTTATATGTCCGTGGCCCAAGGAACAGATAACAAAACAAGGAAAAGTGCCTGAGCCAAGAACATAGTTTATGATCAGCAGAAAAAAAAGAGATACTTGAAAACCATGCTAAAAGGGCACTGATAGAGAAAAAGCCTTATGGGATTAGTACTCAGCAATTGTTCCCATTGAAAGGAAGTGGTTTGAAATTTGAACTAATGACAACCAGAGCATTGCAAGGGCAGTTCTGGTAGAAAAACCATGCCCCAACCCCCAACTTCAAACCCAACAATTCTTTTTTTTTCTTCTTTTCTTCTTTTTCTTTCCTCTCTCTGGTTTTTCTGCTTGTTTCAGCTTGAATATTTTATCTAGCATACAATATTGGAAGCTCTGTGGTCATCCTCTCATGCGTGATCACCCTTCCCTGGCTTCTACACCTCTGCTGGCATGAATCAAGAGAGACTCACTGAAGTTATTGTAATTCAGGAAATATCCAGAAATCTGGGTGGTCCAGATATGACCCTCCTTCAACTTCCATGTTCCCATCAATGGACAGGTAGACAGTACTCCTGGGCTCTGTGTGTTCCTAGCTAGATCCCTGACCTTTCTCTACCTGTCTTTTTCTGCCTTACCTCTATTATCTTCCTTAAGAGCATCATCAGTAGTCTTGGGTTCATTTGAACCACATAGGCAGAATATTTGACCTGGAAGAGCTTTGACTTACTAAACTTTCTGCTGTTATTAGGTAGTATGGAGATCAGCATATCCAATAGACATCTTTCAGGCATTACTATGACTATTCAACAATATAGATTCAGTATCTATGATCCATATGGCCTATTTTGCACAGAACATAGTGCTGGGTATATGAGTAAGTTCTCTGCTCACATGTTGTCCACAATGTAGTCAAGAGAGATAGGCATGGAAACAAATGAAATCAATACAGTGACTTTATTGCTGAGCTAGAAATCTCTTCAGAATATATCAGGGGCACAGAGGGGGAGAAATACCTTCTATAAGGAATTGGAAGGTTAAGAAAAGCTTCTCAAGTGAGGTGACATTCTGAAAACTGGGAGTTGTTTACCAGCTGAAAAGGAGAGCACAGGCATTCAGGTCAGCAGGAGATGTTTGGCTGCATGGCCAGGAAACTTCAAGTAGCTCAAATAGTTCAGTGTGTCTTGAGCGTGCACTGTGTGTGAGTCACCACTAGAGATCAGGAGTAAGGGATGGGCAGGGGCTGGATCATTAGATATAGCTGGCTAAGAAGTTTGGACTTAATTTGGCAGTGGGGAGATACTGAAGGGTGTTCAGCAGAATGGCAACATGTTCATTAACTTGTTTATTCATTGCTTTATAGGATAAGTGTATATTAAATATGTTACATGCCCAGGATTCTTTTTAGCATTAAGGATACATCAATAAAGAAATGGATAACAATCTCTGCCCCTGTGGAGCTTACTTTTTACTGGGGATGGGGGATATATGTTATCAAAAAGTAAATTATATGGCACATCAAAAGGCCATATATGCTATGGAAAAATATAGAGCAGGTTAAGGGGTATCAGCACTACTGGGGTAGAGGAAGAGTTGCAGTTCTAAACAGGGCAGTCAAATATTGGAAACAGATAAAGGAGTAAATGATGGAAATTGTAGGGGAGAGGGGAGAAGATGTCACAGGAAGAGGGAACTGCTGACCCAAAGGATCTACAGTAGGAACAGACTTGGCATGTGTGGAATATCCTGAAGAGGCTTGAGAGGCTGAGTTAAGCAAACTATAAGAAGTGGAGGTGGAGATGATGTCAGGAAAGTAAGGGAAAAAAGGTCATGGACTGTGCAGGGCCTTGGAGACCACCGTAAGGACTTTAACATGTACTTGTAATGACATGAAGAGTTGAGAGAGAGAGGGAAAAGGAGCACAGAGGAGTGACATAATCCAACTTGAAATTCAAAAGGATCACTTGGCCACTGGGTTAACAGACCAATTTGGAGTGTATTGTAATAATCCAGGGCAGGTGATGATGGTGGCTTGGACAAGAATGGTAGCAGCAGAAGAGATGGGAAATGGTGGATTCTGGATGCATCCAGATTTTCATGCCTTCTATGCCTTGGAGAAGCATAGAAGATAAAATTTCATATGGAGTTAACATTTGTTGAGTGCTTACTATGTGCCAGACACTAGTCTAACCAGTTTCTATGTAGTCATTCATTTATTTTTCATAGCAATTTATAAAAGAAGGTGCCATTTTTATTCTCTACTTTACATACAAAGGAAACGAAGCAGAGAAATAATATTAGAGTCAGGAAAATCAGCTAGCAGACTGTTCCATGCATGAGATGATAAAGGTCTGAATTATTGCAATAGCATTGGAAATGAAGCAGGAAGTCAGGCTGTGAAGGGGTCAGGGTGGGGGGAAATCATCTTTTCCATCTTTAGCTATTTCTTTCTTTCTGAGCAGGACATTTCGTAAGTCCCTATTAAGATGGCGCAGACAGCTTGAATCTCTTCCCTGGACAGAAGGGCTTTTGGAAACATTTTTTTCTGAAAAGCCATGAGAGATATTTATTGTTGGCGGAGCTATCATTTTGATTCATAAGGGAAAGTATTTTAGCTGTTAATAAAGGAGATAGTTGAAAATAACTGCAGTATAAATAATACCCTTAAACTGAGAGAAATTATGGAAGTATAAAAATTGAGAGAGTTGAGGGAAGCTTTTTTTATAATAAATGATTTAAGTTCTTTACCACACTATCTTCTGCTAAGTAAATTTCTAAAGAAGGGCATAATCTTTTTCTTATCCCTGAGATGTTAGGCAATGACAATTTGCAAGTCTGGATTGACTTGAAGGGTTTTATTAATGAAGTTGTCAGCCTAAGGTAGGAGAAGATTATAGTGTGCTAGATTATATATTGGGTTCAGTCACAAAAGACTTTGATTCTGGTTCTAATGCTGAGACTTTGGTTATACAGCTTATTTGTGTCTTATTTATAAAGCAAAAGCCAAAGACAGCAATAGAGATGAATGCTTCCCAAGGCTTATTGAGGATGAAGAAGATGTGAAATGAATAAAAGGTACATAATGAAGAATTAAAAACTCAAATTATAAATGTTTGAAGGGAGAGAATTAAGGTTATTTAGTCACTTGGGTATTTTCTGCTGAATTTACCATTTTGACAAGGGATATAGCAGTTAGAAGTTATTTAGAGAAAAGGGATATAGCAGTTAGAAGTTACTAAGATTTATAAATGTCATTTGTCATCACAGCTGGAAGTCTCTCTCAGTAACAGCTTTTCAGTGTAGACTACATTTAAAATCTCATCCTTCATCTTCCTAGGGCATTGATTGAAGTTATTATAGAAAGAATCCTTCCTTTAGATTCCTTTGTTCATGGCAATATTTACTCTGCTTAAATGCAGTCTTATGTTCTTATTATGGTGTCAAATCTCCATGTTGTGCCCTCAGCCAGACATTTAAAAATATATTCTAGATGGCTTAAAGATGTTGATATGGACTGCATCAAAATTTAATGTGATCTAACTCACATTTAAGTGCTTTAATAATTGATATTAGCCTGTAATTGTTGATAGGTTATAGAATGCAGAAATTGTTAAATTGTGTCCTTTATGAGACCAATAGACCGCAATTTGTAATAAAAACACTTTAGAATGTATTTTATATTCCTTTAGGAGCAGATGAGCATATGAATATTACAGAATATTACAGACCATAAATCAAAAGTGCCAGTTTTTAAAAAAGTTGCAGTTAGAGAATAGTTTAGAACATAGGAATTTCTCAGCCATTAGTATGTTAATGAACTTAAAAAATTATTATTATTTCCCTTTATGTTTAAAATTTGTGCAAGTTTAAGGTGTTCAAGGGCAATTTTGTCACATGGTTATATGGTGTACTGGTGAAGTCTAGACTTTTAGTATATCTGTCACCTGAATAATGTACATTACACCCATTAAGTAATTTCTCATCATTCATCCCCCTAGTCCCCAACATTATTTTTTCAATGGCTGGTTTCATGGGATATTTAAGCAGAAATAATTTATTAATGACCATTTGGTCAGTTTAAAACTATGTTGAAGGAAGAAATCTTGACATGCATTAGCATTTTAGGGCTGAAAAGGCTGTTTGAGGTCCTGTAGTCTTGGAGCATCCTAATGTCCAGTTTAGGAGGGAGATGAAATTATTTGAATTTCCTTTACAACACACAGCATATGCACTTCCAGTGCCAGGGAACTTACTATTTCCCAAGGGAGTCTATTGTCTCGTTAAAATTTTAGACAACTTTCTTGTATTGAATCCAAACTCATCTGCCTCTAAGCGCTAGGTCCTTGTTATAACCACTGGGACTCAGCAGTTATGAATATAATTCATATTCCATGTGACAACTCTTCAAATATCTGAAGACATCTGTCATGCAAGCCACTTTCCCTCCCTCCTTGCCCCTGTCCTCTCTGCTTAAGGCTAAGCAACCCAGAAAGAGCTGTTACTTATGAAACAGAGGCAAGAATCCACCCCAGTCTGGTTAAGTTTAGCAACCTATCATTTATAAGATACATGTTCTTCCCTTTTGGGATCACTAAAAATATATTTCCTTATCTTCAGTCTTTTGGAACTGATTTCACATAGATTACTAAGAGCTTCTCACCAGCACCCCCCTCCCCCAGTGTCTTTGGAATGTATCCATAGGAATAAAAAATACTTGAATTCATTAAGGGAGTTGAGAACAATTTTAAAATCTCTACATGCATCGTGATGTTTCATACCACTTCGGGTGGTTTTTTCCTGCCCCTTTTTTTCTCTTTGGTAGAAAAAATAAAATCACAATACAGGTGAAAAGTTCAAAAATGTATGTGATTCACGTATGTTGTGCCATTGGCATAAAACAGTAGGGTTAGGCCTTTTTTGGATTTTTTCATTATGAACATAATTAGGACAACCTTTCTCTGGTCCTGAATCATTTTCCCACACCTCAGCCCCTTTCGATGCTATTTTTAGAGGTCTGTGACAGCCTCTAACTGAAATTGTTAATAATTACGTAATTGGAATCATGTTTTCTTGAGCATTTTTAACTCTTGAAACATTCATTCACCTCTTTTAGCTTTGTGTGCCCTATTAATTTAACATGCCTGTTTTTCCCTGATACGCTTTTGAAAATCTGCCTTCTTTCAACTGAAGCTGCAGAGTGGACTCCAGCTTTACCCTAAGTGGCCATCACTAATTCTAGGATTGTATAGTCATTTTTCTTCTATGATTTATTTCACCTTCACTGTACAACCAGTTCCTCTTGTGAGTTAGAATTACATCCAAAGCAGTAATTGTCCCATCTCTTCTCTATATTTTGAAGATATATGATTTTTCAGGAAGGAAAGTAAAGAATTCATTAGATACACTGTTGTTCCCAAATGCGGCTTCCAGTGGGTGGTCAGAAGACTGACCTCACCCCACACTATTATTTGAGGTCTTCAAAGCTAGAGTCAGTGATTTACTACTAGGTCATTGGATTTGAAGTGTGTGTTCAGGGTTCAGAACTTGCACGTATGTAGCACATATAGCAAAGTTCTACCACATTTTACCCACGTGATCTTGGGTGAGTTATTCAACTTCTGTTTTAGTTTTCTTAATGGTGAAATGAGGATAACAATAGTATATAATTCACAATATACATGGTGGACATTTTAAAAAGTTACTGTACATAATGTGCTTAGAACAGTGCCTGGTACACAGTAAGTGTTCATTGTTGTTATTATTCTAGCAGAGGAACAAGGCACTCACATACTCTTAACTGAAGGAATTCCTCCCCTACCTGTTAAGGTGACATTCTATGGAATAGCTAGGTGGGCAGGAGCATCCCGTTTGTTCAGAATAAGTGTGTCTACAGTCTAGTGAAAGATGCTACAGGCAGAGGGCCCTCATATATGATGTTTTCATTTGAGTAATAACAGAACTTCCTAACATAAAGCCTAGTACAAGGTAGGTACTCAGTATATATTTGATGAGCTGGAATAGGGGAAAAATAGAAAAGTTTCTTTCTAACAACTTTGCCATTATATAGGTTAGGGAACTATTTTTTATCGGGCCAGTAATTTGCAAGATATTTTCACAACAGTGTTACTTCTGATTTCTATCCCCCACCACCTCTCCCAGCCCAGCTTTTTTTTTTTTTTTTTGTCTTCACACTGATACTTTCCACTAGCCTTCATAAGGTCTGCTTTCAGTACCTGAGAGTCTCATACAGCTGTAAATCTCTACAGCTTCTAACAAGACTGCTTCTTTCTAATATACTATTCCAGTGATTGCTATAATTGCACCAAATCTTGGGATAACTTTGAGGCTATCTTGAGCAGCATTATAATAATGAATAGTGAATGTTTGTTATGTAACAGGCACCATGCTACAAGCCTTTAATTTCCCATTTGAATCTTACAAGAACCCTATGAGTAGTTCTGCTATAATTTTCAATTTAGAGCTGCGAAAATTTGCATTTGAAAAAGCTAAGTAACTTGCTCAAGGTCACATAGCTGGCAAAGAACAATGCTCAGTTTTGAACCAAGGTTGTGTCCTTGCTTAAGATTTAAATTTTAAGACTATACTGTCCTCCTTGTTTAACTTGTTAACTTACTTTTCTTATGATATTAGCACATATAAAGTAGTATTTTCTAAAAACTCCTCCCAATTATTTTTTTCCTCATGGGATTTATTATAATGCTTATGAATCAATTGTTGGTCACTTACATTACTCTCTAGGGGGTGCTCTGTGCATTCTTTCTTACATCATCCCAAAGGAGGAATGCTAACATGAGTCAAGGTTGTAATGGAATCCTCAGAGATCCACAGCTGGGCCACTGTGCTAAGGAGAGGGGCGAATAGGACAATGTTCAGAGGAGGAAATAGGGCAATATTTTCTTCATAGTACTGTGTGTTTGCTTGGAGAAGGCTCTGAGGCATTACAGAACCAGAATACGGTATGGGATAAATGAGGCAGACAAGATAGGGTAGCTTTGCCCTGTGTCTAGAGAATGTGGCTCTCTTGTCCCTGGGCTTTGTCTTCTTACCTCCTCTTAAAACCTGATAAAACCCAGAGAACAGGATCAGGATGTGACCTGAAGGAAAGGCACCAGGGGCAGGTATGCCATTTTTTAGTGTCATTCTGCTTGGCTCCTTGTAGGTTCTCCAGGAAAATTTGCCAAATAGAATAATGAAATGATGAACTAATTGTTCTGACAATTCAGGTGAACAGGAGTTTAGTGACACTTAGTGTTTTACTTCTATATCTATGTATTGAAAGTACTCTTCTTTTTCTTGATAATGAATCCAGAAGCTGGGATGGGTGATAAACTTTCTATTTTTTATAGGCTTTTCAGAAATTTTGGTTCTTAATGGAAGAAGAATCAGCCATTGAGATTATTCTTAGTAGGTTCTCTAGATTTCAGTTGTCTTGATTTAGAACATCCCAAGCGCAGACGCCTCCAGTTTTGTAGAGTCCAACCCTTTTTGTTGTAGTCTGTAAAGTTGGTCTAAGATTTCTAAGAAGGTTAAATAGTTTTCTATTATGATTGCAGTGGTAGAATGCCATATCACCAATGTAGACCTCCTGCACTCAGGCTATGTGAGCAAGCAAAACATATTATTGGCCTGGAGGATTCCATTGCCACAATGTACATCACCCCCTTCCAGAATTCGGAACCGGTTATTGCATGTATGTGGTTACCTATAATACCTCCCCTACAATTTTATTTGACCTGCGTAGCTTAACATCCCAAAAGAGAAACCTGGCATTGTGTTAGAAAATTCTACAGTTCTAAATCATAGGATCTGAGAGTGAGACCAAGTTATATCATGTACTCTCTATCTGTTCTTAAGCAAGTAATTTAACTTACTTTAGCCTTAGTTTTTCATCTTTAACATGGGGGAAATAACATTTCACAGGGTTATGATGAAAATTAAATAAGAAAATACAGAAATAGACGTTTTGTATATTATTTCCACAGAGGTGCTTTGTGAAATTGTTTAGTAGAAGATATAAGCACAATTGCAATGCTAATCAGATTTTGCCTTCACAAATATGAGGCAGAGAGGAAAGGCAGGGTTTGCTTTCTTGAGGTTCACTTCTACCCAGGTCCTTAGGCCAGTATTATATCATCAAGATTTGTATTTCTAATGAAATTCTACAGATCTTTCTGCAAGAATAGAGGAGCAGAAAGAAATACTATAATGAAGGCCAAAGTAGACTATAAACACAATGGAAGGTAAGCAAAAATTGTCTCACTTTTCCCTCCTTTGCCTTTTGCTGTAATTTTTTCCCCTTCTTCCTACTCAGCACATTTGCCTATAGTAAGCAGACCCAGCTTTGAGTCTGATATCCCAGCCTGTAGCCTTTAATGATACTTTATGCAGCGTCAGAAATTTCCTGTCATGTCTCACTAAGTGACTGCCTATCTCTTACACTAAATTAGTTCATCTACTATTTAAAGGATGTCAATGTCTTAATGAGTTAGCTCTCTTGGATAACAACTTTACATTTTTTATGAGCTTCTCTAGGAAATGTACTCAAGGGAGAAAAGAATTTTAGTGAGAATTTTAGCAAACCAAAGAAGGGGATTTGAGCATATATTTTGGGCCACAGCTTGTGTTACTCTTGAAATAAAATAACTGAGGCATCAGCCAGCAATATCAAGAGTGCCAGCCCAGACTAGAGAATGTCAAGGAGTTTATAATTTTCAGTGCCAAATGCCATACTTTGTCTAATATAAAATACTATATTTTATGATGTATCATTACATTATGAATGCTAAAGAAACAATTTTTTAATGAAAAAATTAAACAATGACCAATACTTTCTTATTATTTGGAATTTTAATTTTATCCTAATTGAAAGAAATGTTTTAGATTTATACATAGATTATTATATATTGGTATTATGTATGCATAAAAAGAAATAAATAGGCAAATATTAAATACCAAGTCTTACTTTTCCTAACCACTTTTAACTGAATTATTGCTATTTTTGTGATTTCACACAATTTTTTTATGCTTTTAAAGGTAATGGTGATATACCATTACTTAAAAGGGTGTTCCATTTTGGTCTACTGGATTGTCTTCTAAGTCTTTGAGAGTATGCTCAAGCAATAACAACTTTATTGTAACTGCTGCCTGGCAACATGGAGAGATGCATACTGATGTCAATGCTGGTAAAGCATCAAAAAGTGTGCATCTTAGAATGAATAAATTCTAAGTTAGTTATGATTGTTGGGGCTAACACATTTTCAATATGTATTTTTTTCAGTGCATGAAGCTAAAATGAAAAATAATTATAACACTTCACACTTGTTTACAACTTTACAGCCTCCAAAGCATTTCCCTACACATTATCTGATTAAAATTTCAGCCTAGAACCAACACGAGCAGCAGCATCATTATCTCTGGTAGTAGATGACATTTTTAAAACCATGTCAATGATATTATTTTGCAAATATGTTTTCACACACTTCATTTCATTTACTAGTTGTGGCAGACTGCGGTGTCCACCAAAATCCATTCTCCCTTTTTTCCTGGTACAACTAGACTGTATTTTCCAGCTTCCCCGAAAAGTGGTGGCTGTGTGACTGAGTTCTAGTCAATGGAATGTGGACATACAAGGTATGTACTACTTTAAGGCCTGGCCCATACAATTATTCAGTACATGCTGTCTCCTCCATTTAAACAATGGAGACATTTTAGTGGGAGACAAATGTGAAGATGGTATAGCTCCATCACTCTAGGTCTTTAAATGACTCTGTAGTTCCTGTTATCCCCACCCTAAGCAGATATGTAAAAAAGTAATAAACATTGTTCTTTAAACCATTGAATTCTGAAATTTATGTGTAATCATATCTTAGCTTACTTTTTTTAACTAAATTTTTTACAACTTTTATTTTAGGTTCAGGAGTACATATGCAGGTTTGTTATAGAGGTAAATTGCATGTCATGGGGGTTTAGAGTACAGATTATTTTATCATCCAGGTAGTAAGCATAATTCCCAATATGTAGTTTTTTGATCCTCACCCTCCTCCCACCTTCCACCCTCAATTAGGCCCTGGTATCTATTGTTCTCTTCTTTGTGTCCATGTGTACTCAATGTTTAGCTCCCACTTATAAGTGACAATATGCAGGATTTGGTTTTCTGTTTCTGTGTTAGTTTGCTTAGGTTAATGACTTCCAGCTCCATCATGTTGCTGCAAAGGACATAATCTCATTCTTTATTATGGCTGTGTGGTATTCAATGCTGTATATGTACCACATTTTCTTTATCCAGTCTACCATTGATGGGCATTTAGTCTACCACTGATGGGCATTGATGCCTTTGCTATTGTGAGTAGTGCTGCAATGAACATACGTGTGCATGTGTCTTTATGGTAGAATGATTTATATTCTTCTGGGTATATACCCAGTAATGGGATTGCTGGGTCGAGTGGTAATTCTCTTTTAAGTTCTTTGAGAAATCTCCAAGCTGCTTTCCACAATGACTGAACTAATTTACATCCCCACCAGCAGTATATGTGTTCCCTTTTCTCCACAACCTTGCCAGCATCTGTTATTTTTTGACCTTTTAATAATAGCAATTATGACTGGTATAAGATGGTATCTCATTGTGGTTTTGATTTGCATTTCTCTAATTACTAGTGACATTGAGCATCTTTTTATATGCTTGTTGGCTGCTTGTAAATCTTCTCTTGAAAAGTGTCTGTTCATGTCCTTTGCCCACTTTTTAATGGGCTGTTGGTTTTTTGCTTGTTAATTTGTTTAAGCTCCTTATAGATTCTATACGTTAGACATTTGTCGAATGCATAGTTTGCAAATATTTTCTCCCATTCTGTAGATTGTCTGTTTACTCTGTTGGTAGTTTCTTTTGTTGTGCAGAAGCTCTTTAGTTTAATTAGGTCCAATTTGTCGATTTGTGTTTTTGTTGTCATAAAATCTTTACCAGAGCCTATGTCCTGTCTTATCATAGATCCAGTTGCATGTTTTCCTCCAATGTAACCTGTATTCCATACATGACTGCAATGAAGAGCAAAGGAAAAATAACTTGTGCTCTATTAAAATGTACATTCAGCAAGTGGTAATAGAGATACAAGTTATTTTGTATTATAGAGCAAATATAAAATAATTCCATTAATTCACAACAATATAAATGAATGATTGAATAAATAAATATAAGAGAATAGAAAAATCTTTGCAAAAAATGCCAAATAATTTGTGTTGATACTCCTCCCTCAGAAAGGTAGAGCGTAACTCTCCACCAGTAAGTATGGGCTGGACTTAGTGATTTCCTTCCAGAATACAGTATGGTGAATGGGAGGAGGTAAAGAATAATTTCCTATGGAGAAACTTGACAAAATGAACTTGACCAGGTGACCAAGGTTAATATCAAGAATAGTTATCATGTTGACATTATTCACCCTTCATAAAATCAGTAGAAATGATACTTTATAATTGTGGTCTTCTTCTCCCAAACCAGAAAAACCTAACCATGAGAAAAACATCAGAAAAGACACAATTGTAGAACATACCATAACATACCTGATGAGTACTCTTCTGAACTTTCAAAGCCAGCAAAAATAAAGTCTGAAAAACTGTCACAGCCAGAAGGATCCTTAGGACAAATGACGACTAAAGGTAATGTAGTATCCAGGATGGGACACTGGAACAGAAAAAAAAATTAGACAAAAACTAAGAAAATGTAAGTAAAATATGGACTTTAGTTAATAGCAATGCACTAATGTTTGTTCCTTAGTTTCAACAAATGAACCATACTAATGTAAGCTATTAACAATAGGAGAAACTACATGCAAGATGTACAGAAACTCTCTGTAATATTTTTGAATTTTTCTTTAAATCTAAATGTTTTAAACATAAAAAGCTTTATTAAAAACAAAAAGTGGCAGAGCTAAACCTGTCTAGTTCCCAAACCAAAATCTATGTTATGAACTGAATGTTTGTATTCCCTCAAAATTCATACATTGAAGCCCTAACCCCCAGGGTGACTTGGGGATAGGATTTTTAGGAAGTAATTAAGGTTAAATGAGGTTATAATAATGGAGCCCTAACCTTATAGGATTGGTGACCTCAAAAGAAGAGAAAGAGCAAGATCTCACTATCTCTTTTCATGTGCACATGACGAAAAAAGGCCATGTGAGCTCACAGTGAGAAGGTGGCCATCTGCAAGCCAGAAAAAGAGCCCTCACCAGGACTGAATCACCTGAGCTCATACTTCCCAGCTTCCAGAACTGTGAGAAAATAAATTTTTGTTGTTTATGCCACCCAGTCTATGGCATTTTGTTACGATAGCTTGAGCCTTACTGCCTTTAGACCTTGATTCTAGGAGTTACTTTGAAAGTTGGACCAATCACTTGACTATACAGACATCTATTTCCTCTCATTAAGATGAGAATTATAATACAGCCTGCCTATCTCAGCAGCTACTTTAAATTCAAATGGTTAATATATGGGAAAGTATTGCACAAATGTAGATAATTAATTCTTATTAAATTAGATACTAGTTTTTCTTATCTCCCAAAAGCCTAAACATAGTAAATTTAGAGAGTAATGCTGGTTTTATTTTCTATGGTTTAAACTTCTTTACATTTGTGGATTATACTCCTTTGATCTCAAAACTAACTAGTTATTAGATGGTAATGCTGGGAACAAAATTATTAAAAGTATCTTATAGAGATTAATAGGGACAATAATAAGAACTTTCAATATACCTTAAAGACAAAGGACAGTAACTTCAGAATATTTTGTAAGCATGATATTCATTTTCTGCTAAGTCATTTCTGAAGTATTTACATTTAGCATTTTAAAAATAAAATATAAGTGTTCTGGTGGACCATGTTAAATCACAGAAAATTTATCCATAGTGATAAAAGTTTTCCCCATTTCCATTT
>NW_012120710.1:6063806-6098119 GCF_000951035.1 Colobus angolensis palliatus | reverse complement strand
GAGAGAAATAAAAAAGAAACAAGCAAGCAAAAAAAGACAGGAAAAGTCTCCTAACCTTGAAGAGATTGGATATCCAGTGTCAGAAAATTTGGAAGGAATAGTCTTGGGAGTACTTATTTTATTTATGATGGTAAATAAAGCCCTCAGGGAAGGTTATTAATTTATCTGTCCTATTTAGTATATTAAATTATACTACTTCATATTCTAGTGGCCTGAAAAAGTTAATTTACCACTTGAATGGCATGAATGATGAATACTTACACCAAGTCCTGGAATTTTCCAATGCTCAACAAACATTTAGTACTTTTTGTTTAGGTCTCACTTTTTTTTTTATTAGTATCTATGAAAAAGGAAAATAAAATTGTAACATTCTGTTGGGGCTAACAGGGCAGCTGTTGGCTAGGCTAAATGTCATCTTGGAGTAAGAAATACTTTAACTTAGGGCACTGATGCTGGGAGATGGAGAGAATATCAGAAAGGATAAAGGCAGGGTGGAAGTGTTGAGAGGGAGGGAGATGATGTCAAAATCCAGTGTTTCTGCTCTTTTTAGCTGGGGTGCAATAACCTTCCATCTTACAACTTTGGGTTTCTCTAAACTTCATGCCTGCCCTCTCTACCAATGTTTTATGAGCTGTCACGTGGGACTAGAATAGGATTCTGAAAATTAAGAGCTGCTTTTTATTCCACTGGATATATCAGTTGCCTGGGGCAGTAAAATGATTTGAATTAGTTTTGAAATGAAATGTCATTTGTGGGAGAAAAATACACAACAATTTATTTAATTTAAAAACAGGATGACAAGGAAGAAGCAGACACCCAAGCTACATTTCATATGTAAAATAAGGCTTATGTGACTTTTGGATGCTATAGAAATAAAATTTCTGTACTGAGAGGCATGATTATCCACATAAATCTTATATAAGGAACACAGATCAGTACAAAAACAGCTGCACTTTTCGGTTATTTTGGAGGAAATATCTAACCACATAAGGTAAAATTGGATGCTGTTTGCTTTCTCAAAAAGCTGTGAGGATGTCTTTCTGTTCCAGAAAGTGCTTAGTGCAATTAAATGAAAATATACTGAATACATGAGTAAATTCATAAATAGAAATACAAATGAAACTTCTAAAGTAGGTCCTGGTGAGTCCAAATTTTACAAATTATTAGACGACAATGCACCTAGAAACTAAGACACTAGCTTGAAGGCTTTTTTCATTTCCTTTCTTTTCTTTCTATTTTGTTCCTTTCTTTTTCTTTTTTCTTTTTTCTTTTTTTGGTTGTCATTGTTTTGAGACAGTGTCTCACACTTGCGCCTAGGCTGGAGTGAAGTGGCTCGATCTCCGCTCATTGCAGCCTCCATCTCCCAGCCTTAAGCGATCCTCCCACCTCAGCCTCAGGGAATAGATGGGACTGCGGGTGCACATTACCGTGCCCGGCTATTAATTTACCTTTGTATTTTTTGTAGAGACGAGGTTTCGCTATGGCTTCAAGACTTTAAAAGGCAACAATGACTCTTTTGAAATTGCCTGCATTATCAAATGCCTGAAGTCAACCACAATGAATGGTGACTATGGTTTCTCCATGACACTAGCAATCCTCTGAAATAAAGGAAGTTAGAATTTCAGAACACCTTTGGGTCTCTGACTCTTCCTCGGTGGCTTCCAGGAGTTTAGGTCAGCCTGCAGGCCCGACGAGCACCCCTGACACCCCTCCACATGGATTCTTTACATCTCCCTCCCTACCTTGTTTACGCTCTAAGAGGGAGGGAAATGAACAGTCAGTCAGGTGAGACCCAGCAGGGGGAGTGGTGAGCTGGTCCAAGGGCAGCCCGAATATGTCCCTGGGTGTGGGTATGGGTGTGGGGCAATTTGGGTGGGAGCAGCGTGGAGGCTCCCAGGACCAAGTCCTGCGCCTCTTTGGCGGGGTGTGTGCAGGAGGAGCGGGGATAAATAGGAGGCTCCCTCCTCCCGGCGACATTCACGGAGCCGGCCGGCCGCCCGCCCTGGGTGTTTCCCTGCCCTGTAGCCAGGGTGCCAGCCTGGGAAGTAGTTTCGTTTCCTTCTGGCTCCGGGATTAGTTTCCAGGCACCCTCTCAGGCGCCCGAGGCCCGGGAAGGGGGCGAAGAAGGAGGGAGACTTGTCTAGGGACTGCCCGGCCCCGCAGAGCGGGTTTGATGGACCGGGCCGCCCCGGGCAGCGGCGCCAGCTCCCTGCCACTGCTCCTGGCCCTTGCCCTGGGTAAGTGGCCGTGCTGGGCACTGGAAACCATCAGGAAAGTCTGGGGCTGGAGTCGCGGGGAGGGCGAACCCTGAACCGAGCTGGCATCTGGACAAGAGGGCGCGCTCGGGCTGGTAGGCGCGGGTTGGAGAACTTTGAAGGCTGGGAGAGCGCGAGGTTAAGGATCTGGCAACTGGGCACCTGGGGCTGCACCTGTTGGAGGCAGTCTGTAGACGCGTGAGGAGGGCCGAGGGCGGAAGCGATTCCGAGGTCCTCGCTGCCAGTGCTGCAAGTAGGCCGCCAGCTGTTGCCTTGTGCGCACAGCAGAGGGCCTGGCGGCGCAGGCGGGATGTCCACCGGGGTGAGGCGCTGTGCCCGCGAGTTAGGGCGGGGTGGGGGCGAGCAGGGAAACCCACTAAAGAAGCTCACGTGGGAGTATAGACCAAGAAGCATATCCTGCAGGAGGCAGAAGAACGGGAACTCTTTGACTGGAGGTGTGATCACCTGGCGTTAGGAAACAGTGCCAGCGGGAGGAGAAGTAGCAGGATGCCTAGAGCCCTCCAGAGGCTCTCTCCTGCCTCCTGAGGAGTCAGAACTCACAAAGCAGAGCTAGAACCTCAGATGCGGCTGGAAGCAGGCCTCCCCTTCCCCTCCCCCGAGGGAAGGTAATGAGAAGGCTTCTAGGTAGGAAAAATCCCAACTCCTCAAAGTATACTCTCTGCATCATGGTCATTTTGCAGGGCAGGGAAGGGAAACCAGTGACATTTTCTAATCTTAGCTGGGCTGTAGACATATCTGGGTTTGGAGAATTTACGTGGTAGGAGGAGAGTCTCCACAGCTGAAGTGTCACCACGATATCACTCCTACCTTCAAGCCTGGGAAGGGGACACCTCAAATGAAAAAGAATGGGAATTCCTCTTATGGAGGAAAAAGAGGAGGAGCCTAAATGAAAAACTTTCATTTGACTGTGTCCTTGGAGTAAGAGAGGTGGCTAAAAAGGTACAGTGAACTCGGCTGGAGGTGGATCAGACTTAGGACCAAGGTTAGAGAAAATAAACTTATTTAACAAACCCTGAAGAGGAAGGAGTCAGTAGCAATTTAGTGGTAGAATGAATGTGTACATTCACGAAGAAGACCAATGGGGCTGAAACTTAACCGTAGAAATAGTACTGATGCTTTTGCCAGCATTGCTTGCATGTAGCTGACATTCTCTTCCTTCACCATGTCTAAACTGTACAACAGTCAAAATATTCCCTGAGAATCTGTTATAAGTCAGCAAGGTGCTGAGGTATGTAGGAATGGAGGTGGAGAAAGGGCTCATGAGATTCCTAAAATAAAGCATGATTCCTGCCCTAGAACTTACACTGAATTTGGAAATGCAAGCCCAGCAGTGTAACCTGTGGAAAAATTCATGAAATCAGAAAAGAGAGAGAGAGCTCAACAGTGGGGCCTGAAATAGTGGGGAAAGGCTGAATGGGGGACACGACTGCATGCCTTGAGGCTTGGGTAGAGTTTGCAATAGTAGAGAGGAAAGAGGGAACAGAGACCAGGGAAAAAGCAATTAGTAAAGGGTTGGTGATGTGAATGAGGGTGCTTTACTGGAAAGAGTAGAATTTCTGAGAGGCAGACAGATTATGAAGAACTGAAAAAGCCAGATTAGAATATTTTGAAAAGAATCAATAAGCTATTACACACACACACCATCACAGGGCTTGACTAGGGAGTGATATGATTCAAACAATGATTTAAAGGTGATAAATCTGGCAGTGAGGTGCAGTATAGAAAAGGGGGGTGCCTGCGGGCCAGAGGACCTGATTGTCTCATAGGTGTAATATGGGCATGAGCTAACTGGGGCCTAAATTAGGGTGATGTTTTAGCAGAAGTGTCATAGTAGAAATGACTATTTAAAGTCAATGGACATTCTTTCCCCTTTACTATCACACAATATTTTCTTTTCAAAACTTGTCAAAAGACAGAAATGAAAAACAAAGAGCAAAACTCTAATTTAGTGCTGTTGTACACTCAGGATAACCTAAATGTACAACCCTCCTGTTAAATGATTGGCTTGGGAAATTGAATTTGGTCTCTAGATCCCCTTAAAGCTATACTTCTTGCAGAATGCCAAAGGATGTAATTTGTTGGCATCACTGTTTCCATTAAGTGGTCCTATTTCTGTCATACACATTTTACTTTTAAGTCCCTTTCCTAAATTATGTCACTTGTTGTTCTATTGACTTTTTGAAAAGAATGTGAGCAATAAGATGCATGAGGCACTGGTGTGTATGTGTGTGTGTGTGTGTGTGTGTGTGTGAGAGAGAGATGGTGGAAATGCAATGAGAGTGGGCATTGAGCAGACATGAGCCCTGGTTTCAGTTCTGCCATTTCATGACTCTAAGATGTCTGTAAGTTACAACTTTCTGGGCATTGTTTTTCTCATTTGTAAAATGAAGAGGTTTCATTAGATGGTGTTGTCCTTTCCATGTCACATTCTTTTCAAAAAGTAAACAAAACAATATGTGATGTAAATTAGAAATGGCTTATGTCTATTATAAATGTAGATGCTCCTTAAATATGTCTGGCATTTAGTAGATGGATCTTTACAGGATAACTTCCATTCTAACATATGCAAATTGTGTACTACTTTCTTTGGGAAATTTTATAAAGACAGAAGTGGGTTTGGAGATATAAAAAGAAGGTATACCATAAGCAGATTATATGGTACAAATACATTTAATATAAATATAAATTATATGTTTATGTGTTGATATTCTTTATATGCATTAATTTGGTTTTATTTTCTAAAACCATTTAAAGATGTTTTCTAAGTCAGTAGAAATCCTGAACCATTTAATCTTACTTTCTCAAAAAATGAGATTTTCCAAAAAGGGCTCATATTTCTCTACTGTATTTTCTTTTTCTTTCTTTCTTTCTTTTCTTTTTTCTTTTTTATTATTTTGAGACAGAGTCTCACTCTTTTGCTCAGGCTCGGGTACAGTGGCATGATCTCTCAGCTCACTGCAACCTCCGCCTCCAGGGCTCAAGTGACCCTCCTGTCTCAGTCTCTCCAGTAGCTGGGACAACCGGCACTCGCCACCACACCCGGCTAATTTTTGTATTTTTTGAAGAGATGGGATTTTGCCATGCTGGCCAGGCTGGTCTTAAACTCCTGGTTTCAAGAGATCTTAGCAGATAAATATTTGTTGCTGAATTAGGTAGGGAGAGATAGGACATTCAAGTGCAGAATGTCCTATCTAGGGAGACATAGGACACTCAAGTGCAGAGATGTCACATTTCGTATAATAGGAAAAACCAATACTGGAAACCAGTTCTTTTGACTTATTTAAAAAGCATGTAAGCTCATCCTAGCTGTCTCCTACACCTTTGCTTCCCCTACTGCCTACCCACACATCTGTGCCATCCCCTGGCTCTGGCTATTCTCTGGCAGATTCTTGGACTCCTGGCTCTTCCTTGCTTCCAGGAAACCCTGCTTCTCCTAGCTCAGGACCAGGCTAGCTTGGCTGATAATGTTCAGTTGCTATTGGTCAGACCAGGTGCTTTATTTCGGACTGTGTCTGGCCTGTGTCAGTCTGGACATCCTAGTCTGATTCTATCCTTGAACTTATGAGTGACTCCTGTATATTCTCTAGTCTGCTTAGAGCACCAGCACCTAGGGGATGCTCCTTTGGACAGATGGAGAAGGGGTGACATCGCTTCATAGTCTCCCTGATAGAACCCACATGGTAATTACTGAAAATTGGTAAAAAGACCGTATCTTGAGGCAGGGCCATGTAGTGGTCAAGCCTGTAGACTTTCAACCAGACCTCTGGGGCATGGCCTCATAGTGCTGTAACTTGCTGGCTCTGAAACTTCGGGCAAGTCTCTTAAACTTACTTGGCCCAGTTTCCTCACCTGTAAAACCTAATAGTAATAGACCAATGCAATTATGTGAATTAAATGCATTACTATGTAAAGCACTTAAAATGTGCCCAAAACATAGAATAAGCATGAATTATTATAATAGACAGTGGGAAAGCACAGGACAAATCATTATTTGTTATCAATACATCTTAAATTTTTTTGACATTTTGATTCTGGATGCTTCCCGAATATCATCAGTTTCTACTAATTAATGGGAAGACTTTTTGTTGCCTTTATTTCTCAAATTCCTGCTCCCACTAGTTATGAAATAGGTAATAGATAAAAATCCTCAAAAAAAGTTTTATTTTGACTGGTTTTGTTAAAAAGGAACAAATGTAAAAAATAAAGCTGCAAAAGGAAAATGTATATCTACTCTTGAAAAAATAAATGCCTCTACAGATTCTTCTTCCCCTGCCAATTTTGATCCTAATTTTATACAATGAAGAGCTTTACTGCACTTGCCTAGCATTGATATCAGACAAAAAAGTTAGACTGCACTAGCAGAGTGAAATAAAATATTTAGAAGGTAATTTTAATATTTTAGGAAATCTCATCAAAATCGGGTTGTCAGATTTATTTGAATTATATAAGTAATTGACTTAATTAAAAAGAAATAAAACTGTCATTTTAGAAGAATGGATGATGATGCAATGTCAAAAGTTGTTTCCATATATAAGAAAAATGCATTAATTGAGGAAAGTTTTCTTAGGACAAAATAATTTCTTCAGATGCTTAAGAACAGATAGCCATGCATAAATATTGTTATTCTGTAATGGTTGCCTTGTAACATTGAGAAAGCTGCTTAAACTCCTTTTCTGTAATTCTCTCACCTATAGAATTTTAATAAAGGTAACTATCATTTAGAGACACAGAATTATTTTGAGGATAAAATGAGAAAATGTAGGAAAAGATTTTAGAAGAATAATTGGCAGGTAATATTCAATGTATTATTACTATTTTATCTTCGTGAATATCCAGATAACTTTTCAATTATTTCATGGGTATTTGTCTAAAAAGAACTAGAGTCAGTGTTTACTAAGCCAATTGGAGTGTTAGAGTTTGTACTTTGACCAGAGGAAACTGCCATAATAGTCAACACTGGAGGCAAGCAAAGGAAAATAGGGCAGGAATTTGCCCTCCATGGCCACTCTTTCAAAAGTGCTTTGAATTGCTTCCTTAGAATGTAAGCTCCATGACGGCAGGGGTTGTTTACAGTTAGCGCTCAGTCCCTATGTATATAGTAGGTGCTCAATAAATACTGGTTGAATGAATGAATCTCAGTGGGGATAGTCCAGGAAGTCCTTCTAGGTCAGTGGCTTCTCAGAGCGTATCACAAAGATGTTGATGTGAACTCTTCTGTTTCCTCACATACATAGTCACATCCACTCCCTTTCTCCCTGACACACACTTTCCTAGTTTTGATAATCAAAATGTAAGAAACTCGCTTTCTCCCAGAACTCTTTGTATCCTATCTTTAATGTCTTCAGATTTGCTAACGATGACTTATTTTTGATACACAGCTCCTTGCTGAGATAGCAGCTGACTCTGGTTTTGCCAAATAGGCTGACCTGGTATGAATTTTATTCTTGAAAGGTGGTTACTGACTATCGCCATTAGCAAAACATTAACTTAACTAAATGAATAACTCTTTTGCTCATGGCACAGTACTTGGCAGGTTGATGAAAAGTACTATCATTATTTCTAAACATGTGATACTGAGGAAGACAGACCTAAAAGTTTTTACTATTTTAATTTTACTATTTTAAAATATGTATAATATTGTTTACAGTGTGTCTAAACTGTATTAAACATTAATGAGAAAAGTCTAAGTGTAAGCTATTGTCTTTCTAGAAAGACTTACATAGGATAGAAATGTTCATTCCAAATGAAACATTGCATAATAATTCAATCCTTAAGGAAGTTTAAATTACATAGTATGGATTAAATATGATCTCAGAAAAGGAGAATTTATTACAGGCTGCAGAGATTAGGGGAAAATTCACTAATAGTGACAATTCTTTCTTGGTAGTGGTGAAGGAAAACAATGGGAGAAAAATTAAAAGGTGGACAAATTAACAAATTAATAGTTATCACTTTTTTGTGTGTAGCAGTAAGTAGACCCAAATTTCTCAAACAAAAAGTTAACTTTGTGCAGTTTTGAAGGAAATAATGTCTGGTTAAGAAAGCACGATTTCCCAAATGAGGGCATTAGTCAGAATCCTGAATTCTTGATACAGTTCTATCTCTGTAGGATATCCTGGGAATTGGAGGCAGGGGATTTTATAATTTAGACAAATTCATGCTTTTTGTTACAAGTTAGACTTAAAATATTACATGGTCTCCTATCTGGGGAATTTGTTAAAATACTCTGGAAATATCTAGACTTCCTTTTACCTTATTCCCTACAGCCTGGGGACAAGCTGGCCCCACCTTTTGTGTAAGGTCCAGATGAGTGGTTTACTGGTTTGCTGGTTTGCTTCATGTTTCTTTTTCCATGTTCCCTAAACATGTATTGCTAGGCTTTCTTAGGTTGGAGATGGCTCATAATCAGGAGGACCTCCAGGTTCATCTTAGGGTAACAACAGCACCTGGGAAAAAAAAAGACTTTACAGATGTGAGAACTAACACTGTGAAACATTAAGTAGCTTCCCTAAAACATAGTATATGCTTAGAACTCAAATTCTGATCTTCATGACTCCGCATGTGCTTTCAACTCTACCATGTCCTGCTTTTATGCTTATTGATCTTAGGCTGTGCCAGACCCCAGCTGGTACTGGATCTGCAAAGAATTATACAAAAGTTGGTCAAGAATGCTCTCAAGTCAAATTTAAGAGGAAAGCAATTTGATTAAAATTCATATGTTTTATATTGCTCAAAATGGCTAGCCTTTCCAGGCATATTTATATCTTAAAAAAAAAATCTTAGTATTTCAATGGTATATCTAATTGTTATAATTTAAAGAAACAATGAAATACTTTTTTAGATGGTTGAAGGGAGATGCAATATTTAATCTTAATTCACATCAATTAAACAAGGTCAAATAACCTTGAAATACTTTCATTTATTCTCTACATTTTCTTTCCTGAGGATATGTAGTATATTACTTACCTGACTCATAGACTAGAGGTATTAATTACAAAATGGGGATGAGAAGTTTAACAGTATTCATATTCAGTCGCCTTGTTTTAAAGTGATGAGCTAGTTGCATAACAGGATGAATTACTAATATAATATTTTCCTCTTTGCAAGACTGTGGATTTATTCACTTGTTTAACTATTTAGTTTTGAAGAGTTACATAAGGAGTACCTGACACCTAGTAGGACCTCAAAACGTATTAATTAAATGAATGAATGAACGTAAGTGGCTATTGGTAGAATATGCCCAGTCAGTAAAATGACAACAGGTTAAGTAAAAAAAATTTGTATTTCTTGTTGGCAAAACACTGACCCCAGATTCAGAGATGTGGTAGAAGGACAGGTTTCTCCATCCCTTGTTATATGGGACTTGCTGCTAGCAGTGCTATGGATTCTTTCACAAAAGGACTTTTCTTTTTCATGTAGCATTTCTTCTATTTCTTATGTTTTGTATTGAGGATTCAGACTGCTACATGTTTGGTTCAGGGCAGATTTTACTGGTCAAAATGTAAACGTTAAAAATAAGTGTTTAAGTTGGGGAGGGAAGGGCAATGAACTCAGGGCACTCTCCAGTGGTTTATTTAAAAATACCCTTGAATTCTGTGAGATGTCAGATGATATTTCTCTCTTGTGTGATTAAAATTGTTTTTAACAGAAATGATTTTCATGAATGGTGAGTAATAAAGTTGTTGAATTCATGGGTTTATGTTTAGTATTAAACAGAAAAACAAACTTTTGGTGGCTCCTATAGAAATAGAAATAGCTTTGCTTTAGAGACTGACTGCAGCCTGGGTTGTTAGTGTTGAGAATCCCTAACTTATTTAGTATTACATATAAAGATTTCATTACAATCAATTGTCTGAATTTTTTAATAGTTAAATATAAGCACATTATACACAGATCTTTGTTGTCTACTCTTTGGAGTGAGCTACATAGTCCAGGCCATACTAGAATAGGTGAGAACCACTTCCCTCGGTCTTCTAGTGCAGAAAGCCTGTAGCACCACCAGGAAATTGTCATCAGAGCTGAGTTAAGCACTTACAGGACACTTACACTTGACTTGTTCACGATCACCTTCCTACTGAAATGCCATCTGGGTTTCTGACACTCAACAGGTCTCATCTCTTAGGGTAACAGAGACAGGATGTTACTACATATTCAGGTATCTCCTTGACCTCTATAGAGTATCAACATAGTTACTTACATTTTGGGGAAGGTTATAATTGTAAAAGCATTTTGTTACCCGTTATCTCATTTGATCTTCACAATAAAAATAATAGCAGAACAGTTGTGTAATATGTGAGAGGCCCTGTTCTAAGACCATAATAATTCATTTCATCCACATAACATTTATCTAACACAGGAGCTAGGTTGATATCATTATTATTCCCATTTATAGAGTAGGATATGAAACACAAAGGGATTAAGCAACTTGCCCAAGGTTCTGGCTTTAGGAGAGCTATGTGTGTGAGGTGATAGTTTTTTCTTAGTTCTGATAAATTTACCACCATAAATGAGATGAAAACATTAGAGGAAGCTGAAAGTGGGTAAATGGTGTGTGAGAATTCCCTGCACTTTGCAACTTTTCTGTAAATATAAAATTGTTCCACAATAAAAAGTTTATTACAAAAAAAAGATACTGCAGGAAATTCCAATCACTAGCCAGTTTAGCTATTCACCTGCTTAGAAAATAGGACTTGACACATCAAAAATCTAGAAAGATCTCAAGTTAACACCCTAACATTACAACGAAAAGAACTAGAGAACCAAGAGCAAACAAACCCCAAAGCCAGCAGAAGACAAAAAAATACCCAAGATCAGAGCTGAGCTGAAGGAGATAGAGACACACAAAACCCTTCAAGAAATCAATACATCCAGAAACTGGTTTTTGAAAAAATTAATAAAATAGCTAGCTAGACTAAAAAAGGAGAAAAGAGAGAAGAATCAAATAAACACAATCAGAAATGATAAGGGAGATACCACCACTGACCCACAGAACTACAAACAGACATCAGAGAATACTATAGACACCTCTATGAACATAAACTAGAAAATCTAAGATAAATGGATAAATTCCTGGATACATACACCTTCCCAAGACTAACTCAGGAAGAAATTGAATCCCTGAACAGACCAATAATGAGTTCTGAAATTTAAGCAGTAATAAATAGCCTGCCAACCAAGAAAAGAATTCATGGCTGAATTCTACCAGAGGTACAAAGACGACTTGGAACCATTTCAACTGAAACTATTCCAAAAAATTAAAAAGGAGGGATTACTTCCTAACTCATTCTATAAGGCCAGCATCATCCTGATACCAAACCTGGCAGAGATACAAAAACAAAAAAAGAAAACTTCAGGCTAATATCCTTGATGAACATCAATGCAAAAATCAACAAAAAACCGGCAAACCAAATCCAGCAGCACATCAAAAAGCTTATCCATCACGACCAAGTTGGCTTCATCTCTGGGATGCAAGGTTAGTTCAACATATGCAAATCAATAAATGTGACTCATCATATAAACAGAACTAAAGACAAAAACCACGTGATTATCTCAATAGATGCAGAAAGGCCTTTGGTAAAATTCAGCATCCCTTCGTGTTAAAAACTCTCAATAAACTAGGTATTGAAAGAACATACATCAAAGCAGTAAGAGCCATATATGACAAACCCACAGCCAGTATCATACTGAATGGGCAAAACTGCAAGCATTCCCCTCAGAAAGCAGCACAAGACAAGGATGCCATCTCTCACCACTCTTACTCAACATAGTATTTGATGTTCTGGCCAGAGAAAGAAATAAAGAGTATGCAAGTAGGAAGAGAGGAAGTTGAATTATCTTTGTTTGCAGATGACAGGATCCTATATGTAGAAAACCCCATCGTCTCAGTCCAAAAGCTTATTAAGCTGATAAGCAACTTCAGCAGGCCCAGGTTACAAAATCAATGTGCAAAAAGTCCTAGCCTTTTTTTTTTTTTTTTTTTTTTGAGAGGGAATCTCGCTCTGTCAACCAGGCTGAAGTGCCGTGGCACTATCTTACTATCTTGGCTCACTGCAACCTTTGCCTCCCAGGTTCAAGCAATTTTCCTGCTTCAGCCTCCAGAGTAGCTGGGATTATAGGTGCCTGGCACTATACCCAGCTAATTTTTGTATTTAAGTAGAGACAGGGTTTCATCATGTTGGCCAGGCTGGTCTCGAACTCCTGACCTCAAGTGATCCATCTGCCTCGGCCTCCCAAAGTGCAGGGATTACAGGAGTGAGCCACCACATTGGCCTAATCCCTAGCATTCGTATACACCAACAACACTCAAGCCAAGAGCCAAATCAGGAATGAACTCCCATTCACAATTTGCCACAAAAAGAGTAAAATACCTAGAAATATAGCTAACAAAGGAAGTGAAGGACATCTTCAGGGAGAACTACAAACCACTGCTCAAAGAAATCAGAGAGGACACAAATGGGAAAACATTCCATGCTCATGGACAGCAAGAATCAGTATCATGACAATGTTCATGCTGCCCAATGTAATTTATAGATTCAGTGCTATTCCCATTAAACTACCATTGACATTCTTCACAGAATTAGAAAAAACTATTTTAAAATTCATATGGTACCAAAAAAAAAAAAAGAGAGCCAAACAACCCCAAGACATTCCTAAACAAAAAGCACAAAGCTGGAGGCAGCATCATTCTACTCAACTTCAAACTATACTGCAAGACTACAGTAACCAAAACAGCATGGTACTGGTACAAGAACAGACACATAGACCAATGGAAGAGAATGGGGAAATCAGAGATAAGACCACACAGATACAACCATTTGATCCTCAACAAACCTGACAAAAACAAGCAATGGGGAACAGATTCCTTATTTAATAAATAGTGCTGGGAGAACTGGCTAGTCATATGCAGAAAATTGAAACTAGACATCTTCTTTACACTATATACAAAAAATAACTCAAGATGGATTCAATACTTAAATGTGAAACTCAAAACTATAAAACCTCTAGAAGAAAATGTAGGCAATACCATTCAGGACAATGGCATGGACAAAGATTTCATGACAAAAACACCAAAAGCAATTGCAACAAAAGCAAACATTGACATATGGGATCTAATTTAACTAAAGAGCTTCTGAATAGCAATAGAAACTATTATCAGACTGAACAGATAACTTGCAGAATGGGAGAAAAATTTTGCAATCTATCAATCTGACAAAGGTCTAATATCCAGAATCTACAAGGAACTTAAGGAAATTTACAAGAAGAAAACAAACAGCCCCATTAAAAAATGGGAAAAGGACATGAACAGGCACTTCTCAAAATACATACACATGGTCAAGAAACATATGAAAAAAAACTCAACATCACTGATCATTAGAGAAATGTGAATCAAAACCACAATGAGATACCATTTTCACACCAGTCAGATTGGCTATTATTAAGAAGTCAAAAAACTACAGATGCTGGTGGAGTTGCAGAGAAAAGGGAATGCTTTTACACTGTTGGTGGGAGTGTAAACTAGTTTAACCATTGTGGAAGGCAGTCTGGCTATCCCTCAAAGACCTAGAGGCAGAGCTATCATTTAACCCAGCAATTCTATTACTGGGTATATACCCAAAGGAATATAAAGTATTCTACTATAAAGATACATGCATGCATATGTTCAGTGCAGCAGTATTCAGAATAGCGAAGATATGGAATCAGCCTAAATGTCCATCAATGATAGACTGGATAAATAAAATGTGGTACATATACACCATGGAATACTATGAAGCCATAAAAAGGAATGAGATCATGTCCTTTGCATGGACATGAAAAAGTTGGAAGACATTATCTTCAGCAAACTAATGCAGGAAAAGAAGACCAAACACAATTGTTCTCACTTATAAGTGGAAGCTGAATGATGCGAACACAAGGACACATGGTGGGTAACAACGCACACTGGGGCCTGTTGGGGAATAGGGAGAGCATCAAGAAGAACAGCTAATGGACGTTGAGCTTAATACCTAGGTGATGGGATGATGTATGTAGCAAACTACTATGGTACAAGTTTACCTATGTAACAAATCTTTATATCCTGCACAAGTACCCCTGAACTTAAAATGAAAAAAAAGAAAATAGGGCTGGAAATATACCTGAATCATTTCACTGATTATAATTTCAGGGTCTAGCACAGTGCCTGGCATGCAATAAATCCTCAGTAAATGTTTGATCAAATATTGATTCCATGGATGTTTTGTGAGATTATGTGACATTACAAAAATGAAAATTCATTTTGACTTTTTTGGTCATGTCTATGACGGAGACAAAGTCACAGAGATGGAAAGCAGAATAGGGGCTGGGAGGAGGGGCAAGTAAGGTATTATTGTTTAATGTTTATAGAGTTTTAATTTTGCAAGATGAAAAGAATTCTGGAGATGCATGGTGGTGATGGTTGCACAATGTGGATGTATTTAATGATACCTTTAAAAAGGTTAGGATAATACATTTTTTGTTATATGTATTTTACCGCAACAAAAATAGTGAAAAAAAAGAAGACAGAGGTAGATTATTTGTGGCAACATATTTATGGTGTGGGAGTCAGCAAAAGAGCTGGTGAAGTTGAGTAAAAAGGAGAGGATAAGTAGGAAGCCCAGAATAGGGGTAGATTTTAGATGGAAGATTTGGGAAAATCAACCATATCAAATACTCTAATGTGGATGTGAAGGAGGATGAGGCTAAAGAAGAGGCCACTCTTGAGTGAGCTATGAGGAAATTATTGGTGCTCTTGAAAGACAAGAGACAAGAGATTATTGGTAACTGAAGACACACACACACACACACACACACACACACACACACACTCGACTGAGAGAATAGAAATTGGGGTTGTGGATGAAAAAGAGACAAGATTTGGCTTATGAGAATCAACTTCAAATATGTGAAAAGTCATTTCAACCAAGGTTTCCCCTGTATAGTTCAGAGAATATGGCTTACATTGGTGAACTAAAATTCCAGGAAGGCAGCACTTACCTTCATTTGGAAGAAATTTTTTCCCAAATGGAGCTTTGAAAAAAGTGGAGCCAGTTGCCTTGGGATGTGGTGAGCTTCCCCTGCCTGTACACACATGTGGTCTGGATGGTACATAAATGGAGTTGTGTAAAGGTGATTCTTAAGGTGGGTAGGGAGTGGGCTATGACCATCAAGTTTTCTTAGGTTCTTACGAGTACAGGATGATATTACTGCACTTTGGCAATGTTTTTGAGGTTGAAAGATAAAATTTCAGAATAAGAAACTCTCAGTAGATTTCCCTGGGAAGGACAGAAGACACAGGCCACTTGGAACCTGGGAAACCAATAATGAAGAATTTTTAAAAAGACAATTGAGTTTTTCCCCCAAAACTGAATTCAGTAACTGTGTTCTCTTATGGTCCTCATCTTGGAATATAGCACCAATTCTATGCCCCAGGCTTAGTTTTTGTGTTAAATACATTGCATATTTCAGATCTTACCATCTATTAAAATAGGAATGACAGACTGATAGCTTACTATGAAGGGGAAAAATAAAGCACAACTACAATAGGTAAATGACATTGACAAAAATTTCAAATATTGTTACATCAGGAGATAGTTATCTGTAGCATTGCCATCCTGTGATAGAAGACTTCTGTGAGGAAAATCCCTGCTCATTTTTAGGTAAAAGACCATCATCATGCAATGGAGGGTCAGAAGAGTGATTGGAAGTTTGGTTGAGATATGAGATGAGACTACACACAAAATAATAAACTTCACTTCCACTTGCCTTTGCAGAAGCATAACAAAGAATACACACCTCACTCTTAGTGATTTCCACACAGCAGTTGTCTTCGCTATCAAATACTTAGTGAGTGGTTTTCTATACTAGTCAGATTCTTAATTGGGAATCTGTCTTTCAGGATGTGGTGGGCAGGCCTTGAGAAGCTTCTGGCAATATGTGTTGTGACTATTTCTTAAGGAGTCTTCTTTTCATAGGCCACACAACAAAATCAATTGAATTGTTTCATAGTCACACCAAACACACCAAGAAGGCCATTGTTTCTTAATACTTTTTTGTATAATTCGTCACTCCGGCTGAACAGTTTTACTCATTGTCTCCCAAAAGACACCAAGCTCATTTCTATGTCATTTCCTTTGGTCCTCTGTTTTTAAGTTCTTCTGTGAAACTTTTCTTTTTGATTTCTCCAACTTAACACACTGCCACTTTTTGGAATTCCAATATAATTTGTGTTCTAAATACCTGATGCCTAAAATATTCTGCCTAATCTTTCTTTCTTTATATTCCTAGTCTCTGCAAATGGTTTTATTGATAAAGATGATAATAAATTCAATGCTAAGTTGTGTTGGCTTACTCTAACTCATTCAAAGGGTTTAAGTACTGGGGCTTTTTCAGGTTGGGTGAGCATCTACTCTGAAATCTTATGTTCTTTTCTTTACCATTATTAACGTTTGATGACTATTTCCTCATGGATCAGAGACCGTATTATCACTAGATCCAGAAACCAATGCCACAGTTTCACCTCACTTTGCACTTGGATAATCCTCCTTGAAAACAAATTGTCCTTTTTCCTCGGTTCTTTCACCTCCTGTCTTTGAATTACTATGGAAATTCAGTGAGCCCAAAACTTTTCATTCAAATTGTCACAATGTCTAACTGCCTGGTTTGGCCTTACTATAAAGGAATGGGAATCAAAAAGTCAAGTTTTGACACCTGATGATTTCTGAGAAACTGGCTTCAGGTTATTTTGGAGTTCCTATTAAATTTAGTCATTCAATCAATTTGTCACAAATTTAATAAAGGTAATAGTAAAAAAAAGTGGTGATTTACCGGCAAAGGCATTGTCATGTTGACAGTTTTCAGATACATGAATTAGTTTGTATATGACAGGTTGTTAAATTACTTTCCCTTCTGAGTTGTAAAAATATAAGATTGTGAAGTACTTTTATGAGTTACAAACCATATTATCAATCACTTTTAGCCTTTCCTAAACACCAAGATATTATTTCTACCAATTCAGAATAGAGTTTTACATTGGAGGAAGAAGGAGTTCATTTTTATTTTTCTGAATTTGAATGAACATACACTATTTGTAAAGACCCTCTTCTTTTTTTTTTTTTTTTTGCTCCTGTCTCTGCTTCCCATGTTGGCCCTGGAAACCCAGAAGCCTGTCTTTCAGTTTTAGAGAATAGGCAGTTCTCCAGAAGATATGATTTAAGAGAACTTGGAAAATCCCTCTTTGTCCTGGAAAACTGTTTCCCAGGAGATGTACTGATGCCCCAATTGCTCACTGTGTTGGGACACAAATATTGTGCACTTCCTAAGAGTCTTTCAACCACCTTCATTGCCTCTTGGTCAGCTCCTCCCCATGCCAAGTTGCTCCACTTTGAGACTTGGATAAAACACCATGTCCCGGGGCATGAGTTCTGGCCTCTCAGTCACCAAGGGGTCAGAATAGAGGGAGTTAATACTCAGTGGCGTGAATTTTGTCCAGTGGGAAATTGGCGATGAAAGTGATTGGCTCTGATACATTCTTCCTTCTTTCATTTTTTTTGTTTTCCAATGGACTGCTTCAAGGTGTGAGTCTTTTTCTTGAACCATTCATGTGGCCTACATACTAGTGAACTTGCTGTCTGAGCAAATTTCTGTGTTTCTCTGCATCTCACTTTGGTACTACACACTGCATGATAGATGCACACATTTTATTGTTTTGTCCCTTTTTTTTGCTTCATTTCCTTTTTTCCTTATTCTCACTACCCCAAGCTTGTAACTCTCAAATAAAGTGGTAATCCCTTAGTCTGTATATCAGGTTCTGCTTTCAAGGAAACCCAGGTTGAGACATTCTAGATTTTAGAGTGTTTCTTTTGAGTTAAATAATTTCTCTCTTTGCAGGTCTGCTTTGAAAGAAAATACATTTAGAAAGAAAAATCTGTTCAAGAATTGTGTTCTCCTTGGTGCCATGTTAAAGCAGAATGAGGACAATGGTTTATAGGTGGGCAAAAGGCAAGAAGAAGAAAAAGTAGAAAAGAGTTAACAAAAAAGGAGAACACTGTCATGTTTCACCCATTTCACAGTTTTCATCTCAGCTAACCACAAACCCAGTGTTAAACAATATTTTCACTCCCTATTTTTTTTTCAAACTCCACATTAGATAGGGTCTCTTTTTGGACTTGGAAATTACTCCGTGTATAGTATGCTTATTTAAGATTCTGTTTTCTTCCTAACAGTGAAGATGTAATAAGAAAGTTCCCCAAACGCTTATTGCTTTTACCCCTAGTGTTGATTTAAACTTAAAAACTTTATTTTTTACAAATTAGAGATATGATTTATAATTCACTTGATTTTTAGTTATTACTCTCTATGATCTGACTTTATCAGCTATATTTGTATTATTGAATCTTTTAACCAACCAACTGAATCAGTAATCCCAACTGTCATAAATGGTATGCTGAGTCACTGGCCAAACTCTTCTGAAAAACACAAAGAACTATGCATATAGAAGACGCCATATTCCTATTAATTAGCTGAGGCACGTTAACTTCAAATTTTTTTCACAAATTAGAAAGAACATGCAGATAGACCAAGATATAGTTTTGTCTCATTAAGTACATACGAAAAAGCATACTGTTGAATGTATGCATATATATGTATATTCATCTTTCATAGTGTATATCAGAAACATATTTTATACACAGTGAAATCACACTATAAATGTAGAAATTTGTCAATATCCACTTACGAGGCTGCGAATCTAGTTTCTTACTAGGGTAATTTAAATTTTTGTTCTTTTATTTCTGGTCACTTACAGCTACTATTTTTTGAGCGCTTACCCTGTGCAAGGCATTACCTAGGTTAAAAATTCATAATTTCTACCCTCCACCTTGTTTTAAGCACACAGCTAAATTTTTACCAGGCTATGTAAGTTAGGTATTATGGGCCTCAGTTTACAAAAGAGGACCCTGAAGCTCTGTGGTTGAGAAACTCAATCCTAATTATAAATGTGGTGCTTAAAAGGTCCTAAGATTCAAAAACAGCTCCATTTGACCCCAAAGCTGCCTTTTCTCCATTACTCTGCACTGCTTCTCTTTAATATAAATAAAATTATAGTGGCGTGACTATGAAATATTCTTCTAATTTCTGCTTATGTTCATAGGTTGATAAATTCTTCTTTGACTTAAAGCTAGATTTTCTAATGAGACATGGAATGTGATTCTAATCTTAAATAACACAATATGGCAAGGAATCACTGGATTTAGTATACATAAGTAGAAGTTTGGAGTGTATCTAGGAAGATGTCCTGAATCATCAGAATATAAATGAATGGATATTTTGTGATATTATATTTATTTTTAAAATACAAAATGCACTTGGCTCTAAAAATGGAAAATTCAGCTCACAGATGAGGCAAATACAACATACATGACTGTTTAAGTTGGTCATATATGATCTTTTTAAATAGTTGACCCAGCTGGTGTAGTACTTACCTCAGCATTAGCAGTGACTTTGAGACAGCGTGTCATGCTCCTTGTCAGGCTGCCTCTTTTTGAATGCTCGTATTGTTTACGCTGACTTCATTCCCCATGCTGACTGATGGGGATAATACTTTTAATACATTCTGTAATATTTAACTTGAGAATCTCAAAATGCATAAAAGTAAATACAGCCATGATTCACTGAAGTAGAATTGGGTTTATTTTCCTTTTGTCTTTAATTTTGTGAGTGGAGTTGATATTTTAAAACTATCCCCAGAAATAGGGACTAATTTCTAGTCACTTAGCAAATGCAGTTAACATTATTTTATTTTGTTTTTATTGCTTTAATGCACCTGAGAAATTCTTCAGGTCATGCAAAGCAGGGAGGTATGGACAATAGGTTGAATGAAAGAATCAGACAACAAAAAGATTGTGAAATATTTGAATGATAGGTGAAATCTGACCAAAAAAAAATTTAAAAGGAAAAAGTGTAAAAACCATTTTCTTAAGGTAAAAAAAATGCAACAAAACAGAACTACAGCAATGAAAGAAGGAAACCATAAATACATTGCTTTCCAGCATTGTAGAAGATAGAGGAGCTTCATTTTACGGTAAGGAGAATAAAACCCCGGTATTAATGTGACAGGCAAAAAGGGCTGCTGTGTTATGGGGAGCTCCCAGTGTGGGGTCTGAAAGCCCCACTTCATTCTCTCTTTACCAGACCATGTGGGATGGCACTTTATTTTGACTTTGCATTTAGAACAGGATGACAAGGCTTGTGAGGGGTCTTGATGATACCATAAAATATGATAGAAGGAACCAGGATGTTTAGCCTGAAGAAGTGAAATTCTTTCAGGAAGGCTTGATAGCTGGCTTCAAGTATATGATAATCTGTCAAGGAAAAGAGAGCTTAGACTTATTTTAGGTGACTACAAAGAGCAGAGTAAAATAACAGGAAGGCAAAAAAACCAGCTCAATATAAAGAAGCATTTAGAGCTTTAGAAGTAGGTGGTTAATTTTTTTGAATGAATGAATGATCATGATTGAAAGAATTGATGAATTGTCTCCTTGAAATGGCATATTTTGGAAGAGATTGTAATTTCTGTGCTGAAATTTTAAATATAGGCTTGATGAACTTTCCCAGAGGATGATTTCTGGGGAGTTGAGAGTTAGTTGGTGGGAAATTTTAAACTTTTAGTTTTTACTAATTCTAAATTTCAACATAACCTATGATCTTTTTGAGTGGAAATCTTACTATGTTTTCTACAGCTGAGTATCATATTTTCCTTCATTTTCTTTAAGATACAATTCATGCTTTCCCTGATAAAGATGATTATTTTAATAATGTATGTTCCTTTAAACGTTCTTATTTCACTGGATTTTCAGAATTCTGCCCTTAATCAGCCTTTTCTTTTCACATTGCCTTTTTTTTTGAGAAGTCTATTCTCATGGAATTAAATTCCAGTTTATTTTCCATGATTCCCCAAAATAGAACCTGTAGCTTGGCTTTGCTCCAAAGTTCTGGATCTACACCTCATCTACTGTCTTCTAGATGAGCCACAGTCATCTCAAAGTCAGTGACCCAAACTGAATTCCTCTCTACACCCAACCTGTTTCCCTTCTGTGTACCTTGTATCTTTGTGATTGGTACCACAATCCAGACAGTTATTCAAGTGGCAAACTCTGGGGTCATCCCAGACTCCTTTTTTTCACTTCCAGTCACCAGGTCTTTCATATTTCATTTATGGCTATCCCTTATAGGCCTTTCTTCTTTTCTGCATACCCGGAGCTACAATCTTGGTTTAGGTGTGTCTGAATCACCCATGCTGATATTAAAGTAGCCTTTTCAAAATGGAAAAAATAAAAAGATGATTCTGTTGTTTCTCACTTGAAACTTTTCAGTGGTCTCAACTTAACTGCATAACAGAATCCCAACTAATCCACATGGCATTTAGGCCTTTTGTTGCCTACTTTCTTGCCAGGCTCCTCTTCCATCACAATCCCCACCTACCCTCCAAAGAAGCAGGAAAAGTTGTGCTGTTTCATGCCATGTCTTTTAACAAGTTATTCCTTTTGCTTACTACAAGTTGTTCGTCTTTTTTTTTTTTTTAAGAATGCCCTGGTTAACTATGACTTTATTTATCCTTTTCTTAAAAATTAATTATATTTTTAATAAAATGATAAATATACATTTTTTAATTAAAAAAATCCGTACTAAGAGGCTTATAACAGTAAATAGCAAATCTTTGCACCATACTTTTCTGCCTCTCTACCAACCACTTTTGACTCTTTTTGATGTTTCTTCTGGTATTCAACTGTTTACTGCAAATAATTTCCTTATAATGCTACTTCTTGACTTGTCAGGTTTAGACTTTATGTGCTGACCTTTTCTTCTCTCATAATTCCGGGACTGATACTCAAAATATTCAAGAACTGGCACAGCACACACTGATTAGTCACAACCAGTTGTCCCATATGGTATATGTGGGCTAATTACTGGCCCTGAGTTTATGAACGTATTTTGTTAAATTATCAATATTGATATTATTATAACCACATAAATATTATCCACTGCTGAAACAATTAACATATTATGATTATTATCTTGTTTACACATTTTTTTTTGTTTTTTATAAAAGTTATTAACTGATGCTTTTAAAAATCATTTATTCCTCATTAAGAACTCATGGCAAATCTCAATTTCTCCGTGAAGTCTTTGCCACTAAGCAGAGTTGATTCTCTCTCCTATTACTTCTGCATTATCATCGTTGTTGTACATATTATACTGTACCTTAAAGATTTGTGTGTCAGGCCAGGCTTGGTGGCGCGTGCCTGTAACCCTGGCAGTTGGGGAGGCTGAGACGGGTGTATCACTTGAGGTCAGGAGTTCAAGACCAGCCTGGTCAACACAGTGAAACCCCATCTCTACTAAAAATACAAAAATTAGCCAGGCATGGTGGCAGGCACCTATAATCCCAGCTACTCGGGAGGCTGAGGCATGAGAATCGCTTGAACCTGGGGGGTAGAGGCGGCAGTGAGCCGAGATTGTGCCGCTGCCCTCTAGCCTGGGAAACAGTGAGGCTCTGTCTCAAAAAAAGAAAAAAGAAAAAGAAAGTAAAAGTGCGTGTCTATCTTACCAGAATGTGATCTCCTTGAGGTTAATGATAATACCTGTGTCTGTTATCTTAGAGCCTTCAGTGTCTTGAGTCTTGCACCTGTGTCAAATACATAGTCTTAATAAATATTCATTGTATTGGCCGGGCGCGGTGGCTCAAGCCTGTAATCCCAGCACTTTGGGAGGCCGAGACGGGCGGATCACGAGGTCAGGAGATCGAGACCATCCTGGCTAACACGGTGAAACCCCGTCTCTACTAAAAAATACAAAAAACTAGCCGGGCGACGTGGCGGGCGCCTGTAGTCCCAGCTACTCGGGAGGCTGAGGCAGGAGAATGGCCTAAACCCAGGAGGCGGAGCTTGCAGTGAGCTGAGATCCGGCCACTGCACTCCAGTCTGGGCGGCAGAGCGAGACTCCGTCTAAAAAAAAAAAAAAAAAAAAAAAAAAAATTCATTGTATTATGAATGAACAGGAGTGTCCTTTTTCTTTATGGCAGCCTTTATTGTTTAGGAGATAGTTTTGTGAGCATTTATCTGGTTTCTGAGTCTCTTTTTACAGATCACAAACTCAAATACCTGTTAGGGCCTGAATACTTAAAAGAGATAAGTGCAGGAAGCCTCATGGGTCTGGGGCACTTAAAGGGGTCACCTGCTTCTTAGTTTCAGCCAGTTGTTGCTAGGAAAGTATTTTAGATCTGTCTTGCCAGATCTTCCACTATTTCAATGGAAGAAGGAAATTCAGGTTTAATATGAACTGCCTTGATTCAATTATTAAAAACTGTGAAGGTCAGGCAAATGCTTCTTCAGGCTCGCTTTGGTTCACACCCACCAACTTGTGACCTGTAGGTTGCTGGGGTGGGCAGGAAGAGAAGCAATGTATGCTCTGCTTGGTTTGGGAGCTGGCTTGGCTGAGGATACCTCCTCCCCATGCTTTGCCTCCACCTGTGAGGACAGTAACCTCCTTTTGCCAACTGACACCAGCATGTGAAACGAGGCTTAGCAGAAGGAGCCTGGGCCGTAGTCCCCAGCCTATGGGGATGTTTGAAGGCCTCAGCAGGGTTTCAAAGGAATTGGAACTCCCTCTGTGAGTGGAACTGGAGAATAATGGGTTAAATTATAAGTAATAGCGAGAAGGCGTGCAACTGGACTGCAAGTTGTATAGCATGTGCCAAGCCACGTGCTCTTTTTAAAAATAAACTTAAGTTTTACAATAACCCCGAGAAGGAGATACTACCATCCTCAGGTTGCAGATGCAGAATCTCTATGAGATTTAGAGATTTTTTATTTTTATTTTTAATTTTTAGTTCCCATCATTAGAAGAGATTAAGGCCTCCTATTACTGCCCATGAAGAAAACCCATGGATGGGATTTTAGAAATGAATTAAACATATTTTATTATTTTCCACTAGAAATTGCTCCTGGGATTTTTGAATATAAAGAGTTTTCTTGTTCATGTATAGATTGATTCATTCAGTCTTTTAACATTTGTTGAATATTCGTTAAATTCTGTATTAGGCACCAGGATTACAAAGATGAATAATATAAAATTCCTGTGCTTCAGAAGCCCTAAATGATTGTTTGTTTCTATTTGTTCTAAGTGTGAAGGAAAGGGCAGGTGCTGGGAGAAAATGTGTAAATAATCTAGAAATTTGGTAGCCAAATTACAGTTGACAAAGGAAATACATGAGTCACCTCTTTTTTCTTGTTGCAACAGATAAAATGTGCTTTAAGAAAGCTTAGAAAGTACAAATAAGGAAAAATTAAGAAAAGTGTTGCCTTCAGGAAATTGTGAGCAACTCTCTACTTATTCACCTTTTGACTATATGGATAGGTTTTTACATATGTTTGAATATCATCTTTTAATGACTGAATAGTATTTTGTTGCATGAAGGTAGTTCAATGTACTTAATCCTCTATTGTCAGTTATTTAGGTAATCTATATATTTTTTTAAACTCATGCCATTTTGTAGCTAAATGTCCTTATTTAACGTGAATTATTTCCTTAGGAAAAACCATTAGCAATGTAATTACTGAATTTAAGACTTATACATTGTGTTTTCATTTGCTTTTGTGTTTTGTATAGTGCTAAATTGTCCTCAAGGAAAGCAGTACTAATTTACCCATCACCAGTGGATTTGAGTTTCCATTTCTCTTTACTGTTACCCATGCTAGGTACAATTTCTTTCTTTAAAAAAATGTTCCACTTAGATAGCTATAAAAGAGTCTCTCTTTTAAAAGACCCTTTTGAAAACTCTTGACCTTTGAATTTGCTAGCCACTATTGCTTTCTGGTACAGTAGTAGCACTTTGTGTTATGGTTAATTGGCTCCACAGCTTGGGGGCAACTTCAAGATTTTGCGATCTAGCACATCCTATTCACCTGTGTGTTCCTGTATGTCCATGAATGTTTGTTGAACGAAATTGAATTGGAGAATATCTGTAAGTTTAGAAATCATTAGATGTATAAATTTCAATACAACTGGTGGACAGACTATTTTATTCTTGTCAGTTGCATAATAATAAGTAATTTTTATTGCACGTTGCTTACATACCAGCACCGTGTTAAGTGCTTTTCATAGTTATCTGGCAAAAACAGCACTTAAACTCAAGACCAGCTAATTCCTAAGCCATCTTTCTCTTTCTTGACTTTCCTCCCTCTTCTCTTCTTTTTTTTTCTATTCTTTCCTCCTATTATTATGGACATGTTTAAACATATACGAACTAGAGAGGACAACATAATGAACCTTGATATACCCACCATCAGCTTCAGCAATTATCAATATGTAGCCAACCTTATTTCATCCATGCCTTTTCATCACTTCTTTGTATCCTCCTTCTCATGTTGAATTATTTCAAAGCAAACGTCAGATACATCAATTTTATCCATAATTACACACACACACACACACACACACACACACACACACACACACACACACGATATAGACCCTGTTTTTTAACCTTAACCACAATATCATTATCATACTTTAAAATATCTATAACTTTTTTTAAATATTATCTAGTGTTCAGTCAGTGTCAAATTTCCCTAATTATCTCGTAAGTGATCTTTTCTGGTTGGTTTGTTTGAATTAGTATCTACACAACTACTGCACATCATATTCTGAACCATTCTAACCACAGCATGGCATTCTTCTCTACCCTGTAAAACAGGTGGCCTGTCCTTCTCAGAAACAGAGATTCTTAGCTGAAGGAACCTAAAATTTTTAAAGAATTCCCATGGATCAAATATCTCCCCAGAAAGAAGCACACTCAGTTGTTAACACCTGAGAAACACTGGGTCTGTGTGGAATGGAGAAGGCACTCTGCTTGCCATGGAGGTTCACCATCCACTGTCCCTGGAAATTCATCAGTGTATTCACTGAGGGACTGGGAATTCAGCTACTCTTACTTCTGCTTTTGTTATAAGGCTCCTTCACAAGCTATGGCCAAGTTTCTTCCTTAAGATCCATAGTTAGATATAAGTGATGGTGACTTGAAAATTCATTCTTCAGCAATGAGCTGAAAATGTGCAGCATGCTGGCCTCTGTATCTCTTCTGGGAGTGAATGACTTGGAAATGGAAACCATAGGTTTTTATTTTTATAAATGTGTGAAATGGGTGATGACTTTGATAGACTGTTTCACAATAAGCAAATTTTCATGTCTGGTTTTGGTTGTGTTTTGAACTTGAAGGTCTAGTGATCCTCCACTGTGTAGTGGCAGATGAAAATTCCACCAGAAGTCCTGAAACCAATGGCCTTCTCTGTGGAGACCCTGACGCAAACTGTGCAGGTAATGTTTAACAAACTTTATATTCAAATCTGAGTTTTAATTTTCTGATAATAATAGTACTCACAATACTAGGTAATTATTTGAGCACATATTGAAGTACCAGCCACTGTGCTAAGTGCTTTATGTACAGTAGTTCATCACTACTCACAAGAGCCCTCTGAGCTAGATAATGCTTTTCATTTTATTTCAAGGAAAAAACCTACAAAGATTAAGTAACTTGCCAAAGGTCACACAGCTGGAAAATAGCAAATCTGGAATTCAAACGCAGGTCTTTCTGATTCTAGTGACTCTAGTCAGTCACTGTATTTTGGGTCACAGATGCATGTTCCAGACTCTAGCATGTGATATCTTAGTCTGGATTCATGAAAAGCTGACATATTCTACTCAAAGTTAAATTCCTTTTTTCTTTTCTATTTCTTAGTTAAAAGAAGGGAAGAAGGCAAGGATTTTACATATTTTACCTTGGAGATGCTTGAATTAGTGTTCTGAAACTTATCAGTCTAAGGCAGGAGTTGGCCTTAGTAAGGGGTTAGGTAATAAGAGTTTTAGGCTTTGTGGGTCATGATGTCTTTGTCACAACTACTCAACACTGCCATTGTACTGTGAAAGCAGTCATAGACACTATGCAAATGAATAGGTTGGGCTCTGTTCCAATAAAGCTTTAGTTAGAGAAACAGGCTGTGGGCCAGATATGATGCTTGGACTACAGTTTGCTGACCCCTGGTCTAAGGTTATGTTTGTTCTGTATAGATTGTATGGTCTGGTCTTCTCCTGGGGTTATTTCTGACTTAAAAAAAAGAAAACAAAACACAGGCCAACTAAAAAAGTAGGGTGCAGTGGAGAAGAGCCTCCTGTATTCCCTGGAAACTTCTATGAACTGGGAGTATGGTGACTTGGTGTAAACTGCTCCTTTCCTAGCACTCTTGGGAAGTTGTAACAGAGCCAGGAACACACTGAGCAAGTCTTCCTGATGTGACTCATCAGTCCCAGCCCAATTTTCCCCTTTCATCCCTCACAGTAGTGGGTGGTCAGAGGGTGCTCATCGGCTGTAGAATCTAATGATGTCTTAGGTCATGTTTGGGTCTTGTCATCCTCATAGGCAGAAGAACAAGGCCAACTTTATGTGTTCATGTGTTTTTCTTCAGTCTGGTTTCAAATGTCTTCAGTGATGGCATTTTTTCACATTTCCCTTGGGAAATTATTCCATAATTTGATGACAGACAATGTTCAAAAATCTTCCTCATCATCATCCTAAATGTGTTTTCTAATTTTATTTTTATTGTAGTAAGAACATTTAACATGAAGCCTCCCCTTTTAACAAATTTAAAGTGGGCAATACAATATTGTTAACTATAGATTAGCAGATCTCTTCAAATGTATCAATCTTGCACTAACTGAAACTTTGTATGCATTGAATAGCAACTCCCCAAGCCTCCAGCAACCACCATACTACTATCTGCTTCTATAAATTTGGCTATTTTAGATGCCTCATATAAGTAGAGGCATTCATATTATATTTGTCTTTTTGCGACTGTCTTATTTCACTTAGTAAAATTTCTTTCAGGTTCATCCATGTTGTCACGATGGCAGTATTTTTCTCTTTTGTAAGGCTGAATAATATTCTATGTATGTACTGTACTTTCTTCATCCATTAATCTATCAGTAGACTCTTGGGTTGCTTCCACCTTTTGACTTTTATGAAATAATGCTACAATAAACATGGGAATACAAGTATCTCATTGAGATCCTGATTTTTATTAGGTTATTTGCTTTCTTGTTATTGAGTTGTAAGAATTCTTTATGTATTTTGGATATGTGTAATCAATATGTTTTGTATAGTGCTAAATTGTCCTCAAGAAAAGCAGTACTAATTTACCCATCACAATGGATTTGAGTTCCCATTTCTCTTAACTGTTATAACTTCTAACCCTGTCTCTGCACAGCCCAAACTCTGTTGTTTCTTTTGCTGCGAAGAAGCTTTTTCATTTGACATAGTCCCACTTGTTTATTTCACTTTTGTCATCTGTGCTTTTGGTGTCACATCTAAGAAATCATTGCCAAGACTAATGTCAAGAAGTGTTATCTTACGTTTTCTTGCAGGAATTTTACTGTTTCAGGTCTTAAATATAAGTCTTCAGTCCATTTTGAGTTGATTTTTGTGTAATGTAACAAGCGAGTCCAATTTCATTCTTTTGCATGTGGATATCTAGTTTTCAAACATCATTTGTTTAAGAGACTACCCTTTCCTCTTTGTGTATTCTTAGTATCCTTTCTAAACATCAGTTGTTCATATATTCATGGGTTTATTGTTTGGCTGTCTACTCTGTTCTATTGGTCTTTATGTATGTCTTTATACCAGAACCATGCTGTTTTAATTATTGCAGCTTTGTAATATGTTTTAAAACCAGGAAGAATGATACCTCCAACTTTGTTCTTGCTCAAGATTGTTTCGGCTATCCAGGGTCCTTTGCAGTTTCCTTTGAATTTTAAATTTGGTTTTCCATTTCTGTAAAAAAAAGTCATTGGAATTTTGATAGTCAATCTATAGATCACTTTGTGTAGTATGGACATTTTAACAATATTAAATCTTTTGGTCCACAAAAACAAGATGTCTTTTTATATAGTTTTGTCTTTTTTAAATCCTTTAATTAATATTTTATAGTTTTCAGTGTACAAGTCTTTCATTTATTTAGTTAAGTTTATTCCTAGATGTTTTATTCTTTTTGATGCTATCGTAAGTTAGTTTATTTTTTACTTTGCTTTTTGAACAGTTTGTGATTAGTGTATATAAATACAACTGTTTTTTCATGTTTATTTTGTATCCTACAACTTTGCTGAATTTGTAAATTACTTCTTACAGTTTGTGTGTATTTGTATATGTGTGTTTGTGTCTGTGTGTAGTCTTTAGAATTTTACATGTTTAAGATCATGTCATCTTCAAGCAGAGATAAGATTCTTTTTTTCCAATTTAGATTCCTTTTATTTTTTTTTTTCCTAATTGCTCTGACTAGGACTTCCTGCACTATGTTGAATAGAAGCAGTTAGACTGGGCATTCTTGTCTTGCTCCTGATCTTAGAGGAAAAGCTTTCTAATTTTTTACCATTAAGTACCATGTTAGTTGGGGGTTTACATATAAGGCCTTTCTTATGTTGTGGTAATTTCCTTCTATTACTAGTTTGTTAAAAGCTATTATGTAAGGGTGTTGAATTTTGTCAAAATGAATTATGAATGAGTCTATATTCATTAAGGACATTGCCCTGTAGTTTTCTTTTCTTATAATGTCTTTGTTTAACTTTGCTATCAGGGCAATCCTGGCTTCGTAAAATGTTTTTGGAAGTGTTTCTTCCTCTTCAATTTTTTGAAAGAGTTTAAGGATTGGAATTACATATTTCAATGTTTGATAGAATTCACTAGTGGAGGCATCTGGACCCGGGCCTTTATTTGTGGAGGTTTTAGATTATGAGCAATTTCCTTATTAGTCATAGGTCTGTTCATATTTTCTGTTTCTTTATGATTCAATCATGGTTGGTTGTTTGTTTCTAGGAATTTATCTGCTTCTTCTCGGTTATTCAATTTTCATAGTAGTCTAATATAACCCTTTTTATTTCTGTGACATCAGTTCAAAAAGCACAAAAAATAGAAAAAGCTTATAGAATAAGATATAAAGAAAATATTATTGTAGAGCTGTACAGTGTGTTTGTGTTTTCGGCTGTTATTACAAGAGTCAAAGGAAAAATTAATAAAAAAGTTTATACAATAAAAAGTTAATAGTAAATTAAAGTTGATTATTGAAGAAAGAATTTTTTTATAATACAAATGTATTGTAGCCTAAGAGTACAATGTTTATAAAGTCTACGGTGGTTTATGATAATGTCCTAGGCCATCATGTTCACTCACCACTTACTCACTGACTTACCTAGAGCAGCTTCTAGCCTTGCAAGCTCCTTTCATAGTAAGTGCCTTATATAGATATACTATTTGCAAACTTTTATATCATATTTTTACTGTACCTTTTCTGTGTTTAGATACAAAAATGCTCACCATTGTGTTATGATAGTCTACAGTATTCAGTACAGTAACATGCTATATAGGTTTGTAGCCTCAGAGCAATAAGCTATACCATATAACTAAGGTGTATATAGGCTACACCATCTAGGTTTGTGTAAGTACACTCTATGATGTTTGCTCAATGAGAAAACTGCCTAATAATGCATTTCTCCAAACATATTCCTGTCATTAAGTGATGGATAACTATATATCATCCTGGGCCTTTCTGGCTTACAAGGTTTCTGCTGAGAAATACACTGAGTGTGATGGAGGTTCCTTTGTGCTTGAAAAGTAATTTTCATCTTGCTCCTCTCAAAATTGTCTGTTTATTTTGAACTTTTGATAATTTGATTGTAAGGTGTCTTGGTGCGGATTTCTTTGGGTTTATGTTTTTGAAATTTGTTGGTCTTCTGAATATGTATGTACATTTCTTTCCTTAGATTTGGTAAGTTTGGGGCATTATTTCTTTGAATAAGCTTTCTGCCCCTTTCTATTTTTCCTCTTGGACTACTATCAGATATATATTGGTCTGCCTGTAATTATGGTGTTTCATAAGTCCTTTAAGCTTTTTCACTTTTTAAAATTCTTTTTTAATTTTTGCTCCTATGATTGTGTAATTTCCAATTATCTGTCTTGAAGTTCACTAATCCTGTCTTTTGCTTGACACAGTCTGCTGTTGAACCCATCTATTGAATTTTCCAGCTTAGTTACTGAATTATCCAGCTTGAAAATTTATGTTTGATTAAAAAAATTTTTTCTACCTCTTTCTTGAAAATTTCACTTTGTTCATGTATTGTTCTCCTGTCTTCACTGAGCATCTTTATGATAGTTATTTTGAATTCTCTGTCAAATAAATTTTACATCTTCATTTCATTAGTGTTTTTTTTTTCTTTAGGATATATTTACCTGTTCCTTCATTTTTCTTAACTTGCTGTGTTGGTGTCTGTGCATTGGAGAAAATAGCTACCTCTCCTCTCTTCATGGACTGGCCTTATGAAGGAAGAGACTCTCATTAATCAGTCTGATTGAAGATTTGGGGGCCCTTCAAGGCTTTGTGCTAGTCCAACTCTCTTTGTTCTGAGATCTAGGAACTTTTCTTCTGATCATGCAGTGCTGTGTTAGGGGTAGGGATTATGATGAGAGACTGTCTCAGATTTTTTTTACCTTCTTCATTGTGGCTGCTTTTGCATTCACTTAGAGGACAGGAGCTTCTCAACTATTTTCTGAATTTCTTACAAGAGAATTTGTCTTTGTTTTGTAATGTTGACTCAGTGTGTTTGTGGAGGGTAGGATAGTTGGAGGCTTTCTATTCTGCCATCTTGATGATGTTACTCCTCTTTTTTCTTTTCTTTAAAACAGTTTTTATTTCACTAGTTTTGGGGGAATGCCCATCAATGATAGACTGGATAAAGAAAATGTGGCACATATACACCATGGAATATTATGCAGCCTTAAAAAAGAATGAGTTCATGTCCTTTGCAGGGACATGGATGAAGCTGGAAACCATCTTTCTCAGAAAACTAACACAGTAACAGAAAACCAAACACCAAATGTTCTCACTCATAAGTGGGAATGGACGCAGGGAGGGAAGCATCACACACCAGGGCCTGTTGAGGGATGGGTGGCAAGGGGCGGGAGAGCATTAGGAAAAATACCTAATGCATGGGGGGCTTAAAACCTAGATGACTTGACTGGTTGATAGATGCAGGAAACCACCATGGTATGTGTATACCTATGTAACAAACCTGCACATTCTGCACATGTATCCCAGAACTTAAAGTAAAATTTAAAAAAATAGTTTTGGAGGTACAGGTGGTTTTGGTTGCATGGGTAAGCTCTTCAGTGGTGATTTCTAAGATTTTAGTTCACCCATCACCCAAGCAGTGTACACTATATCCACTATGTAGTCTTTTATTCCTCACCCTGCTCCCAATCTTCCCCTCTCAGTCCCCAAAGTTTATTATAGCTGTCTTGTGCCTTTGCATCTGATATTGTTTGACTGTGTCCCCACCCAAATCTCACATTGACTTGTAATAATCCCCAGGTGTCAAAGGCAGCAGGGCCAGGTGGAAATAACTGATTCATGGGGGCGATTTCCCCCATACTGTTCTCATAGTGTTGAATAAGTCTCACGAGTCCTGATGTTTTTATAAATGGGAGTTCCCCTGCACAAGCTCTCTTGCCTGCTGCCATGTAAGACATGACTTTGCTCCTCAATCACTGTCTGCCATGATTGTGAGGCCTCCCCAACCATGTGAAACTATGAGTCAATTAAACTTCTTCCTTTTATAAGTTACCTAGTGTTGGGTATGTCTTTATTAGCAGCATGAGGACAGATTAATAGAGCATCTTCATAGCTTATCTCCCACTTATAAGTGAGAACATACACTATTTGGTTTCCCATTCCTGCATTACTTCTCTTAAAATAATGGCCTCCAGTTCCATCAAAGTTGCTACAAAAGACATTATTTTGTTCCTTTTTATGGTCAAGTAGTATTTCATGGTGTATATAAACCACATTTTCTTTATCCATTCATTGGTTGATGGGCGCTGTTTTCTAATTTTTTATGTACTACAAATGGATGTAGTTTTTATATGTCTCTCTAATACCTTTTAACAAAAAGAGGGGTCTAAGAAAATCCTTGAACAGAATAATCCCCAGTCTCTCACTCTAAGCCATTTTTCTGTCTTAGGCAGCTCTCTGCTTCCAGCACCAAAATTTTCATTTTCGAAGTCTATGCCCATCATTGCAGACCTTCCCATCACACGTTTTCCATAGTAACTCAGTGACATGTTGCAGCCTGAATGGTCTTAGCGTGCCACAGGTCTAATCACTCACTGTGTAAAAGCCGGTTTCCCACAGTGTAGAGGCTACAGTATATGATCTTTATTTTTAATTTTTTAAAATTTAATTACCCATTTTTGCATTATTTGCATAGTTTTAGCTTTTAAATTTATCTCTATTTTTTTCTCTGGAGGATCACTGAGGAAGTAGTTATTTTTGTTCACCCACTCAAATCCATAATTTTCTCTGAATTAGTTGTAATTTCTTTTCTGAGACATAGTCTGGGGACATGTCCAAATAATTATTTTTTGGTATATTTTCTGTTTTCTTTAAAATTTATTATGATTATTTTTAATTGACACAATAATTATACATATTTATAGGATACAGTGGGCTATTTCAACGCATGTATACAATGTGCAGTGATCAAATGGATAATTAGCACGTATCTATCACCTCAAGCATTTATCATTTTTTTTTGATTAGAGTGAGAAAATAAATTTTTTATTAGTTCACATTTGTCATTTTTTCAATAGAATATAATTTACATGGCTTGACCAAATTAATCTAGAACTGTATCCAGTAGTTTCTATTTTTAAATAAACAAGTTTTTTAATTTAACAGTTTGGTGGATAATGCTGGTGTCATTTTGTACAGCTGCTTTGATTAACTTTGTTTCTTTTTTTTAGTTATTTTTTATTTTTTAATTTTTATTTATTTATTTATTTTTATTATACTTTAAGTTCTAGGGTGCATGTGCATAACGTGCAGGTTTGTTACATATGTATACTTGTGCCATGTTGGTGTGCTGCACCCATCA